>NC_135093.1:20827500-21427500 GCF_051107435.1 Chaetodon auriga | reverse complement strand
ATAGAGAAAGCAGCTTTGCAGACAGGATGACTTATTATTATTGAGGTAAGAACTAACATGTTCTGATTTGCATATGTATTTTGAGCCAACACGATTCAACAAATCCATTTGGGGCCTTATTATTGTTGTTGTTGTTGACTGTCTATACAATAGGTGACTATTGTATAGACAGTCAACAACAACACTCAACAAGTTAATAAGTAATGTAACATCATTGAACATCTTATTGTTAATGTGACTTTAATTTCAAGCTATTTTTTAGCGGCATTTATCCTAACAATAATTATACTAGGAACTCACTTTGTCGCTCTGCTGCATTATATTTGAAGATGGTCCAAATCTTGACCAGTTTTGTCCAGCCAAGCCCAGTTTTTGCCATCATGTACTTTTCCCATCACAGTGTTACATTGGCTGAGCCTCTGCAGCTGTGGGGTGCAGCCAGCCCAAGGCTTTAGCACTGCTGTTGGCAGCTGCTTTGCAAAGTCACTGAGCCTGCTGCAGGGGAAGCAACACTAAGAGTGAATCAAAACAGTAAAGTTGCAGCAGAAACTGACATGGCAGAAACTCGGCTCCAGCCTGACGATAAAAGGAACTGACCACAGTATAACTCACTAAGGAAAAATGCAACACCTCCAGAAACTTAACAAATTGGACATTTTGGACTCACCAGTGGAACAAGTTAAAGACCTGAAAGAGCTTGTTAGAGCAAGCAAGGCAGAAACAAAGCAGCTGAAAATGACTGTTTCCACTTTGGAATCCTAATTTAAAACACTGAGCAATGAGAAGAAGAGAAGAATTCACGAAAGGAAACCATGCTGGACCCAAGTGAGGCAGAGGGAATTCTTTAAGAGTACTCTGAAGAGACATTTAGATTCCTGGTGGAAGGTGCCCAAACTGTATTGAGTTGAGTATTGTGTTTTTCTAACACCAAAGGAGGATGACCTAAAAGGAAAACTGGTTTAACTTGTTGTTTACCTACTATTACCACCACTGCTAATACCATTACCACTACCACCAACCTTTAGCAAAGTTTCGTACCAAGCTTTTATCTCCATTAATGGTTTTTATCTTATGACCAAACTATCATACTTAAGTCATGTGATAATATTTTCTATTTCAATGACAACTATGCAAATTAAAGGCCAAGACATGTGGCTGAATGCTCTGAGAAAAAAATGCACTAAGTGGAACTTGGGTTAAGGATTTTTTTGTTGATTGTTTTGTTGTGATCATAGCGTAATTTATGGTAATAATGGTTCAATAGCTACATATTTAAAGATATTAACTGTTCCTATAAAGTGAAATCCACTGTTTCAGACAAAAGTACATGGGATGATAAGAGCCTGACTCAGATTACGATGCAGTTATTATGGCTGTTGTCACTGCACATGCCATAAACTTTAGAAATGTTTGAAGAAAATTTGAACATGTGAGTCTCGTGAAAGTTCAAGTCACCATGGAACTAGAGGATTTGGTAACCTATCACAAAAGTTCCTCTGTTCAGGGCCAGTAAGGTCACTTGGGGATTCAAAGCTGGAATCATATGACACAGTAGATCATATGAGGAAACAAACTAATGTTTTCAATAACCACAGCATTTGACTGTGAGTCATCAACGTCTCACTTGTGGAAGAGCTTCTACTTGGACATAAAGATGATTTGGGGTGAGACAAGGATCTGAAAGATAATTCCCCTATTGATGTCAAGTGAACAGTATTAGAACAGATTTTTCATGTTTTTCGCCACAGCTGGAAAATTCTGGTGTGAAAGTAGTGCAGAAAGACTGAAACCTTGAGGTGTCTGCCAGTGGTAGACTGCTCCCTTTTTGAATGAATTATTACTGTGCTGAGGCAACCTACAGCCTAATGTGTAAACAAGCTGAAGAGATGTAGTTGACACAAAAGTTTTTAAAAGTTGCATGATATCCATGTGGTAGATACACACAGAGCTTCTTTCAATCTGAAGAACAAAAATGTGTTTTTAGTCAGTTTCGCCAGCTCACATGAATTCATGGATGTTTCTGTCTCTTACAGAGACTCTTACTTCTACCTGCAGTGCTGTGCAATGTTCCTTTTGTCCTAGGTATACACTGCATCATTTCTTAACTGTATTTGTATGCATGTTTTTTCTCCCCATTAAACACCAGAGAGGGGCTAAATTTTCAGTTGCTCTCAGAAAAAGACTTCAAAGATGAGGTGCACACGCGATCAGCTGCTAGTGCTCTACCAAATAACTCTCCTGCATGGAGCTCAGGAGGAGACACCAGGGGTGCAGAGCTGGAGCAAAGCTGAGAACGAGGAGGAGGAGATTAAAACCCTGGTTCTGTCAGTCATCATGGGTAACATTAGATTTTTGGGAAATAAGATTAATGACCTGTGTACACTGTTTGGAACCCAGAGGGGGTACGTTAAATTACTTCAAGAAGAAAGAATATTTCAAACAAAAAATGTGCAGCTCTTGTAAATGACAGTAAAAAACTTGAAAACTTTGAATTAAATGTGTAAGAAGTAATATGTGTAATGTGCAGGTCAGTTCATCAACTCAACTCGATCAGCTGAGCAGATCACTGAAACCAAATTACAGGGTTAGGTTACTTACTGTCCTTGCTGTGATCATATTGATTACATTGTCTCCCAGATGGGAAAGGGATTGCTATTTCAAGGAAATGTTCTGTATGTGGTCCACCTTTTGTTATGCTTGATGTTGTCAGGTCACTTGCTGGAGTACTGCCCAGTCATCCGGACAAGTGCTGCAGAAAAAATCTAAAAATAATTGTACAGAACAGAGCTGCCAGATTAGCACTTCATTGCTCTTACTGTACTAATGTGTATGAGATGCATAAAAGTCTATTGTGGCTGTGGAGGTGAAATTAAAACCAAATCCTCTGTTATTCATGCAAACTATACCACACTTCTTCTGTGCATTTTTTTTTTTTTTTTTGTTATTGTGTTAATGAGGACCCCAGGAAGACTAGTGACCAGCTACCAACAAGCTAATGGAGATCCATTAAAGAATAAAGAATAAAGCCATGTTACAAACAGGGAGACGTAACAAAGAATAGACCTTTTGTCAAACTAATGACATACATTCACAATCAAGCTGATGCTGTGGCCTGAATGTCAACACCACTTGTCTAGGCCCGGCCTCAGATTTCTTCAAAACTAAACAGGAACACAATCTCCTAAAGGCTCTTTCCTTCTTACAATCAATCAAGTATGTGATATGCTATTTTTAGATGGCCCTCTTCTATTTCTCTGTCTCCATGAGCCCTCTGCTACCTCCCTCTTAGTCTCAATTGTCTCTCCTTCCTCCTCTCACTTTCTTTTTCCCTTCCTCCCCATTTTGTCAATAAGCTCTCAACAATGTCCTGACCATGTTACCTGACATGCACACCACCCCTACTTACTTTATCGAAGCCAAAAACACCCACCAAAAAGCCCTGCTACCAGCTGAATCAGTGTTAGACACAATCTGGCCTGTAAACTGAGCAGGGAGCGTTTCTGCCTCACATGTCCATATATGGACCTGGATCGACCTGTGTGAGAAGAATGGGTCCACTCTTGGTGAATTATCATGCAAAACATTACTGGGAGTGCGATCGCTCCCAGGCTGTTACTGAAATGTGCACTTTACAGTGTTGCAGACCTTGTTTAAATCTTTTTAAACCAGATGAACAAGAAGGGCAAGTGTGGAGTGTGGACACTACAGGTGTCTGCGATGGTGTTGGTGGAAAGTACAGCATAGAATGGAAGGATGAGCAAAAACCCCTTCTGACAGACTGTTTGTAAGATATTTTTTCTGCAGTCCAAGATCCTGATTCCTTTGAAGGTCAGGAGAAGTAGAAGAGAGAATGAAGCTGTGGTACAAAGGGGGGGGGACAGATTTAAAGTTTGAATTTAGCCATTTTACTGAAAATACTGAAATTTTTTACTGAAAATTGGCTTCACCCCTTTCAAGATACTGCAGGTGGCGGCGGTGAGCCCTGTCTCTTCAAAATAACTTTTACATACAACTGTGTAAAAGTGTGCTTGGCAAGTTGCAAAAATATAGGTACTGAACATTATGTTTACTGACAACATAGTTCATTTGTTTTCCACCAAAATAGGCAGTCTTGCTATCCTCTATCCATTTGTATTGACTATAACATTTTTCCGCTTTTCATACTTATGATTAGGCACTGGCAGCACTTTGTCAATATCAGGAAAACATCATGGGCTATTTCAACACAGGGAAGGTCGACAGCAATCACGACCTTGCCCTAACCTTAACCAAAGTGCTTTCGTTGCCTAAACCTGACCACAGTCAGGACAGTAACCTTGGATTCTGGTGTAACTTTCCTGCACTTCATACAGCCATCATCCACCCAACCACCTCCCTGCAACTCCAGCTCAGAACATAAAATGTAGTGTTTCATTCTCTCAAAAAATGTCTCTGAACATAATTCCAGCAGCAACAACATTTGTCACCACAACGTAATTTTGAATTCAAATTAATTGTATATAAACGGAATTCCTAGGAGGACAAGCTGCAGGCCTTGTTGGCTGGCTGGCTAATTGGTAGCTCGTCCCATTTTAAGCATTGCATTTGCCAAACATTTTACCATTCCAAGCTGATAGTGGACCTCTGTACGTAAAAATATATCAAAGAATACATAAAAAGAAGGTTGTGCTGGATAACAGGAAAAAAAATAATAAAATTATGTGTTAATTTTTCTGCAGGGAACATTAGTGACAGAATGATGGAGTAACATACAA
Organism: Chaetodon auriga; assembly: GCF_051107435.1. Lineage (NCBI taxonomy): Eukaryota > Metazoa > Chordata > Actinopteri > Chaetodontiformes > Chaetodontidae > Chaetodon > Chaetodon auriga. Next base: position 21,422,746 of record NC_135093.1, on the reverse strand, counting down.
ACTACGTAGCTCCTTCACTAACCAGTTACTGACAGCAAACTGTGCAGTACTGTGCAGCACTTCTGTTGCACAGTAGTATATTCTCCAGCAGAGCAGGTTTATATAAAACTGTGTAACAGCATTCCTACCCACGTCTACAAGGAGACCTCAAAAGGTCAGCACTAGGAAAATAGTTAAAATGTAGTTATTGGTGTAAATTCATGTCAAAGTTGTACCCTGCAGGAAAAGTTACTTACTCAGCCTCTGCCAGTGGATGTGCTGCTCTAATCTACCAAAGCTTCTGAGGCAGCCAGTGAGCACGAAATGTTTATGTCTGCAGAGGAAGGACTGGTACTGAGCTATCCGAAGTCATGCCCTTTGACAATGTTTACTAAAGTTGTACTCTACACTGTACATGCCTCTCCAAGAAGATCTGTTGATTGCAGCGATTTAACTAAAATTGATTTGATTATGAAATCTGAAAATCAGAAATTCTGCGGTTTGAACAACACTGGAATAAGAGCAAGACTGGAGTAAGAGCCATTTTCCTAGATCAACACGAGATTAAGAGTTCCTGTAAAAACAAAAATTCCCCAGGCTCATTACTTACCAAGGAAATATTCAAATGACTGAAACACTCTTTAAAAGAACACACTGATACTTCCAGACTGGAAGCCTCCCAGTTTAGACTTTAAATTGGTAACTGCCGGCAGCAATTTTCAAAAAGCAATTGTGGAAATTCAGAATTACTAATCTTGGACATGCTGGTTGCTGAATATTTTCATATTGCAGATCTCTTTTGAATTACATATTTCAATTCAATAAGATGACCGGATTCATCTATAAGGGTGATCTAAAGAAAAATAATCAAATGAGAGGGGGAGGGAGTAAAATGAAAGAGTAGTGGTAAGGGAACAGGGATGGTGTGTAGGGCGGGGCGGGGTGAGGAGGACACGATGTGGAGTGAATTATCCTGGTGGGTGGAGGAGCAGGGGAGAGGGAGGAACGGGGCAGTGACTAGTTCCACATGAGAAGGAGGCAGGAGGAGGTTAGCATGGAGAGCTGGGAATGCCTGTGCAATGAATCAGCTGTCTAAATATGGTCCCTACTGTTCATTGCAACACACCCATCCACTCCCTGTACAAAGTGGATGGACGTCTCCTCTTCCTCCAGTTTATCTTTTGCTCTTACTCTCCCATGTACACAGTTCCACCCTCCTCACAGTAATGGAGGAAGCTTGTGAGGTCAATGTGTCACATATTCTCACTACACACTATGTGTTTCTTTTAGCCTACTGTCTCTACTATAGGTGGTAGCAGCTTGTACATAGACACATTCAGGACAGGGGCACAAAACAAACAGTGGACACCTGATCTTCATAGTCACTGTCTCTAGACCCCCAAGGGAGGTGGAGCATTAAAGTCTTAGTATAGTTAAATTAACCAAGTTGTGACTTGATTAATTTGTCATCAGACCACGTCCAAAGGCAATTAGTCTTATTAGCTGCTCCAAATGTCCGCAATAGAAGACGGGTTGAACATGCATGCCAGCATAAGGAAGATGCAATGAATCAAACTAATGCGGATGAACACATTTTCAGACAGTCTCTCCTCAAAGACATTCATAGTGTTAACACCAGTTCGTGGCTAGCTTTCTCTGTCTGCAGTGTGGTGCAGGGCAAGAAGAGTACAGTGGGTGATCCAAATTTTTGTTGAATTCAGCCACCTGTTGCATCTCCAAATGGATTTCTGGAGAGCAAACTTGTGGGGCAGAAACCAAAACAATCCTCTTGAAGATGCTAAAATCTTCAGTAGAGCTGAAGGCAACTGAAGAGTTGGTAACAATTCTTTTTGGCTTTGTCACTATATGTGATCCCTTTAATATGACACGTATGACATTTGATCTATAGGTAATACAAAAAACTGAGTAGTGTAGCTTTAATCTTCACTCTGCCTTGCTTCCTGTAGTTCCCTCTCTCATATGCACACTGTGTGGTACAGTTGACACATTCCAGGTAAGTGCAGTATGCTCTGTTCTCTGGCAGCATATGGCCTCAGCTGTCAAGGAACTGAACACAGATGTAAGGGAGTAAATGTCAGGCTTACTGGACGTTCAGGCTTAAATGAGCCAAAGGCACATACATGCAAGCTAACACAAACACACACACACACACACACACACACACACACACACACACACACATAGTCTCAGCTGTTAATGCAAAGAGGGAGACAGTCACTTCCAACTGATATGCTGACAGAGCTGCCACTGATGAGTTTCCACTTACACGTCAAACAGTAGCCTGAGCTAAAGCAGCATTATGATGACATTATGACATTATGAGGTATTGTTTGCATTGTTGACATTAACCACAGATGGTTTGGGTTTGCCTTTGACTGATGCTAGCTTTTGAGTGATCATGATGATTTGTGCCAGAATACAGTATAATGTAATCTCATAGTTATGTAAAGCCAAAAAGTTCCTGTAATGGTAAAACTCAGTTGAAACCAGGAAGAAACAAATCTATGCATGTTTTTGTTTGGAACTAAAATCACCAGGAAGTTTTAAAATATATGTATTAAAAAGCATACATACAGATTTATCATATCTGAGGTTGATGCAATTGCTTTTTCATTAGAAAACAAGATTAACAAAGTCATGAATCCAATTGGTGTAAGTCCTTGTTAGGACCACACTTGTGCAGGGGGCCCAGGAGGGAGTGGAGTGAAGACTGGTGGGTCGGCAGCCACTAATAAAGGAGAGATTAAACACCCTATGCTCCACTACAAAGCCCTCGTGCTGTGTCCTCCCTGTGTGAGCTGGCCGTCTGTAACAGTAAACACCACTCAGTAACAGTGTGCTTTTATTATCAGCAGGGCAGTATAAATCAATCTAAACTCTGCATTTCCCACCTCATACAAACTGAAAAACGAGAAACATTTTAGAAAAATGTCTGGAAGAGATCAGAAAACAGTATCTGTTGCTAGGTTACTTGTGTTACAAATCTACAAATAGACTCACATTAGGTCACAAACTCCAGCGACCCCTATATGGCAATATAGGGCTGTAAGGCAGAAGGTATAGAGCTATTTTGTCTTCTGTTGTACATTGTTATGAATAGCAGTGTCTGCTAAATGCTCAAAGGGTAATGTAATGCTTCCAGTGTCCCTGAAATCACTTTAATGCCAGTGAGGAACAAGGTTTGGATCATTAAAGAAAGCCTAAAGAACCATGGAAAAGCACACCTTGACCAGTCACCGTCTTGGATGGTGACTCTGTTCAGGCTCAGGTGGGTCACAGTCAGGGTGTACCAAAGTTGGGAAAAAACAAAAACCAAACATGCAAATCATTCACTTCCATTAAGACTAATGTGAAGGGTGAATCTCAACAACATTTTTTCAGGTTGCTAATTTGCTGAAATGTCATGTGTGAGAGCTACAGATTTGGTCTAAACATGTTGCTTTGACCATCATGACCTCTGAAAAGAAAAACCAATATGACTGAACAGGAAACCTTTGCAGTGCAACACTGAAGAATATCCACATCTGCACCACTACAGGAATTTTTCACATGTCGGTCTGGAGTGACATGCTAATTAAGGCTCAGTATCCTGCTCCAGGGCACTACAGCAGAACATAAATACTGGTTAAAAAGCTCTGACACACCACACTGGCAGTCAACCAGTGGAAAGTTTATTTCCTTAAGTAATGTACTTTTGTTCCTCTTGTACTTTGAGTATTTCCGTTGTATTCCACTTTGACTTCTCTATGTATACCTTGCTCTTTCCCAGGTTGGCCATTTGCTTGATGGAGATTGTAAAGGTTTGTAACAAGCTTTTTCATCCAGTGTGCAGAAACTTTTTCCTTCTACTGCATTTCAAAATGACTTGTTCTTTTTCAAATCCTCCACATTTATTTGACACCTATATAAAGTATATATAACTGATATTAACTCAACATATCTAATAACAGCACATCTGTCAATATTCATGGTTAATTTCTGATAATCATCCCATAAATTTAAAAGAAGATAAGTAGTGAGGGGAACATTTGAATGTTAAATCAAACATATCTTTCACGTTTTTCTTCTTACATTTCTGACACATACAAATATGTAATCAATACACTACATCTGTGATGAAAATGATATTGGCTGATAATATTTCTTTGGTTTGGCTCTGATGCTGTGCATTTAATGAAGCCTTAAAATGATTTTTTTTTTTTGCCTTGTTTGCCTTTCTGAGTACAATTACTGCAAAAACTAACACTACAACTACTACTGCAAATGTCCTTGTACTTCCACAGTGTTCAGATTGTTGCTGTGAATGGTGTTGATGTTGATGTGATTGTGCCTGGAGGTAGACGCCAACAGTATTAATGAGTCTTATGAAAGACCAAGTATTTATGTGTTGACACGCTGTCCAAGTAGCCAAATAAACAGTGTTACAGTTCACTGGGGGTGTTGGTGGAGGCTTTCTCTGTCTACTGCTGATTTTGAAAGAATCTGTGCTTGAAGGGCAACAGAGGAGCACAGAAAATTGAAAACAGAACAACACATTGTGGTTTACTTTTTTAATGAAGATGAATCTGACGTTATGTCATAGTTGGCAACCGTAAACAAAGCCAGTGTTTTGAGTTAGAGAGGGAGCCAGAGATAGGCATTTCAGGGGGAGTTTATCTTGCCACGGGGCCAAGCAGTTGGCTAACACTAGCAAAATCCCAACCAGTTTTGTTTTTCACTGTGTGGTATTTCAAGTGGATTGTACTGGAAACTTGCAACCCCCACTTCAAGACTTTATTAGATATGAATTAAAATGTTGATTTATGGTCCTTTCAGATTGAGAAACAGTTCAGTCATCGAATTCCTTCAGATGTGATGATGAAGATAAGCCTATTCTTGCTGAAAGCTTTGCTGTGCTCATCTGTGAATCATTATATACAAAATATTGTGCTGGTATGCCAGGACGAGGAAGCCAAATATATTGTGTAAGCATGTTAGAATGGCATTAATGCAAAAGCATTCACAGTCAGACAGTCTGGGTTGCTTAAGATGGAGCTCTCATTTGACTTCGGCCCAGCTGTTGGATAGAAACTGAGAGAAACAGAGAGAGTGAGGCTGGCCCAAGACATGATGTCTGAGTCAAGGGTGGAAACTCTGAATGTTCTCGCGCCGCTGTGCAAAAAGCTGCAAGTTATTACACATCACACTGCAGCCTCACAGGCTAAAAAAAGAAACAGGGCTCCCCTCAACTCCCATGTAAGAAAAAACCTTGCTCTCTGTCATTTCAAATGAAACATCTTCTCTTCAGAGCTCCCTTCTCTCCTGTCCCTTCCTCATGCTACTACTCTTCTGCCTTAACAGGACCTTCATCGTGCTTGTGGTATTTTCCATCTTTGTTTAAAAAAAGGAAAAGAGAGAAAGGACTTTCCGAATGGATTCCGTATGACTGAGTTTGGCTCACATGTGGAGGCTTGTATTCTTTAGTCCTATACATAGTGTGCTATTGAAGGAAAATATCTGGAAGCCAGCTGTAGTGGATACTGAGTACCTATGTACTGTAGATTTGAAGTGGGGCAGAGATGGTTTAAAACAACATCTGGCAGGTTGGCAATTGCAAACATACATCTGTGATTACGGCTTCTGTATGTTGTCTGGAGCTTTATGTTTTGGGGTACTATTTTATATAATCACTTATGAATACTCAGAAAATGTAACATATACCAAACTGGAAAATGACTGGAAGCTGTGTTTGAGCTGTGAGTGATGTACCCACTAATTGCTTCCATAGGTGTGGATATGAACCAGCAGTCTTTTAAGTTAAATTGGATTATAGATTTGGTTTTTAGGAAGAAAACTTGATTTGTTTTATATTGGACATACATATCAGTGACTGTTCATACTGTACATTTCATAGCTACATGTGTGATCAGTCACAGCTGTGCACTGATATTTACATATTGAAAGATAGTTTATTGTTCATTCTGTACATTCATTTGTCTTTAACATACAGTGTGGTCAGGGTGAATGGCACAAAAGTTTGGCATCGGAAAGCAGGATTCATATCTTCAACCTGTGTTTTGTCAGATTTATACTAAAACACTTCAGTTAAGGGTGAGGGTATGTTTAGGGGTATATGGGGTGGGGGTGTCACATAAAGTATAGAAACATCAAAGCTGCAGCACATAGACTTTCAGTATATTGAATACTCTTGTTTACCTCAGGTGATTATGTATGATTAAGTAGAAAGCAAATGAGTAAGGGGTAAACAATGCCTTTCTGTTTCTAAAATATTATCTGTCTGAGAAAAGCATTACTTTCTGAGGGGCATGTTTTTGGTACTGTTGCTTCAGTGATGAGAGATAGTACAGCCTCTTGAGCACTTGCCAGCAGTACTTTGAGGTAACCTTTAACCACTCCCTGAAATCCCCTGCACCTCAGCAAATTGAGTAACATCTCTGGCAAATCAACATTTTCCTGCTCATTCCCATCAACCCAACACTGAATCATTTTCAGCAGCGATTTTTTTTTTTTTTTTTTTGTCATGTGCCAATGATATGACTTTCATACACATACAAGAACCCAAATATTTGTTTGGTTCACCAGTGGGCCACACCCATCCCCAAACCAATTATACGTACACATCCTCAAACCTCAAACAGACAAACCGCATGTATACATGTATTCATGAACACATACACTCTCTCACCTGGTAGATCATGACTTTAAAGTTGCGTCTCTTCAGCAGCTCAGCCTCGTTGGTCTCCAGCTTCTTGATCTGGCCTCCTTGCTTCTCCAGGGTGGCCCGCACGGTCTTGACATTGACGCTCACCTTGCGCACCTTTTCCATCATCTTGTTGACGCTGTTGGATGTGGTGCTGTGGCTCTTGGACAGTTTAGTCAGCTCTCCCTGGATGCTGGTCACAGAACGCTCCATCTCCTGCTGCCTGGCCTCCAGCCCACTCTGGGTCTGCTGGATCTGGTCCACCGCCCCAATAATCTTGTCAAGTAAAGACAGAACCATGACCCCGTTCACCTGTGGGTCAAGCTTCAGCGCCTCATTCTTGTCTTCAGCAGCATCTCCCTCTGTCCCCATGGTGGACAGCTCTTTCTTGGCTGCGGCAAGGGTATCATCTTCATCATCTGAAGGTGGAAGGTTTACCTCGTCGTCTGAGATCTCAGTGAGGGTTTGAGGCTCTAGCTGGGCAATTGAGGATTCCAGTGCTTCCATGGCTGCCATGTCAGTGGATTTGTAGTGTACAAACGCTATTCAACTTGCCTTCGGATTCCTGTTCAACTGTTTGCTTTCTCACCTGTTTCTCCCTTTCTCTTCTCCGGACTTCTGTTCTTTCTCCCTACTACCTCTAAACTCACTTATCTCTCTCCAGAGTACATGCACTCTGTCTTTCTTTCTGTCTGTCTGTCTGTCTGTCTGTCTGTCTGTCTTGTCTACTTCAAATCCCTGGAATCAGGCCAGTGTGCAGGGGAAGCCAAGCGATGCTGGATGTTACCGCATGAGCGTTAGGATGTGAATACCACACCAGGCAGAGAAACCCTTCAGTCAAGCTACAGCCAGCAGGATTTTTTCTCTCCAGCCTCCACCCCCCCACTTTTTCCACTGGATTCTCCCCCTCTCCTCAAACTCCTCCCTCATCTCCTCCCTAAATACAGACACACACATATCAGTAAGACTCCACCTACAGCTGGTAGGTCCAGCCCCTCAATGATTCAGTAACACACCCCTTTGGTTAGCCTTGTCCCATCAGCATGGTTGGAATAGTTAAAGCAGAGCGCACTGATCTGGTTGTATACAAGCTCAGGCACAGCAGAAGGAGGAATGTCAGGCACAATCTGTCCATTTCCACTCCCCTCTATGCAGAGCAGGTTCAGTTCATGTAAGGCAGGGCTAGATTTATTTTGGATGAAAAACACCAGGAAGGAAAGGGACATTCTGAAGCTAAACTTGAAACAAAATGATCTTTTGATTTGAACTCTTAAGAGTGGTGTTGCTGTACAAGTTCTGGAGTAATGTGTTTCACTTACACACACACTAGAGTGTATCCACATCCCAAAATGCTGTATCCTACATTTCCTATAAAGTAACTCAATAGCTTCTTTTGTTAGACCGTGCCTGCAAGTAAAATCCCCCGGTTTGTAACACAGACTTTCAGTTAACAGTCTAAAATTTAATGTCCATGCTGAGATAAACCTGATGGCATCACTAGAGCATCATCAGTTATTCGGAGTTATTCTCTCAGACTTGACAAAAACTCCTTCAAGGCCACAGAAGATAATACAACCGTTCAGGCTCAGTGGGACTGTTCATGCTGAGTAAAGGGAAAACAAGATGACATAGCCAAGAATGAATAAAGATATATATCTATCAACAGGACCACTGTGCTGTCTGTTATTAATTCATTAAGGTTTAAGAAACACAACATGCCTGAAACTCTTAAATAGTCTGTAGTATGGCAGATAAAATAAACCAAACGCCAATACAGTTACCAGATAGTGAGCATGTACAGCACCTCAGTCAATAACCAGTAGTAGGTAAGGATTCAATACTTTATTGCCAGGTCCCGAATGGCTCCCGGCTCTGGTACCATTCGATCTAAATAAAAAGGGAGGAAGTAGCAGGGTAGCATGGTAGCCCCTGGCCTATGATTTTTGATACTGTGCATTTCATTTCATCCAGATGTTTCCTGTCTTGTGTGAAGGTGTTTCCATACAACACTGTTATTCCAAAGATTAGAATGCTCTGGATCCCGGCATGATGAAATTGCATCATATCTTTACATGATAAAAGAAACTGCTGTCTGAAAAAGAAAATTTTTTGCTGCACTTTCTTCGGCACTGCTGTAGTATTGACTTCTCATTTCGAAGGAGAGCGGACTGTTACACTCAAGAATCCATCTGATAAATTTCTGACCACTTATAATTAAAGGTAGATGCTCAGTATGACTCTTACAGAAGTCCATGGCTACGTATTTTTATTTGGAAACACTCAATATCAAGTTGTTGGCTGCACACCAGTCCATTAGGAATGAAATCTTGTTTCTGTATTTTGTTTCATTATTGTTCAAAACTATTCCTGCAAATGTATCATCTGCAAACTTAAACACAATAGACTGGGACAGTGACTGGGAAATTCAGTCATTTATGTAAAATGGGTAAAACAGCAAAGACAAAATGCACAACCCCTGTGGGTGGAGACTTGAAGACTTGAGTCTGACCACCTGCTTCATCCCGTGTATGTCAAAGATCCACTGATATAGGAACATCTGGACTCCCAGTTTTAAAACAGCTTATCATACAATACAATACAACAACAACAACAATACAACAATAATCAGTGAACAGAACCCTTGCGTAAGTGGCAGTGCCTCAAGGTGTTGAAGTGCCAACATAATGACCTTGCATCATTGACAGACTTTGACATTGACATTTGCCCTGTCTGCAAACTGTCAGGCCCAAGGGCAACACTGAACAAATGACAGTAAACCAGGTGTTCAAAGACAGGTCAAAAATCATTCTGGCAGCTTGGTTTCAATGTTTTTAGGGACAGGAGCAGTAACAGCAGACTTCAAACATGCTGAGACCCTTTGCACCAGAAGAGATTGGTTAAAAATTTGAGTTAGATTATGGCCAACCCATCAGTACACCATTTCAGGGTAGCAGCTGACATTAAATCAGTGCCACAGCCTCTCTATTATTTTTCTATGCAGCAGGTTCCTAACATGGCCTGGCAGGACGTAATGATGAAGGAGAATAAAGCAGTTCCGTTGCAGACTGACAACTCATCTGTTCAGACTGACCCATGAAAAGAAAAGAAAACACCTCTTTCTCCAACTCTTATTGTTTCTAAATGTGGCGCTTGAAGCAGTTCATCTTATTTGATGAAGCTGATTAGATACTGGTTGTATCCATATGTTTGAACACTCTAATTGTAAGTCACTTTGGATAAAAGCATCAGCTGAATGAATGTAACGTAATGGGACCAACCCATGAGATGGTTACTGGGGTCAAACTTGCAGTGAAATTTATTCAACTCATCAGTCAGGTTGGAATCATCTGTGGTTTTGGTTTATAGTTTGTGATTAATGGCATGCCCCTCCCAGACCTCTGCTATCATCAGAGTTGAGTTTATTTTCACAGGTTTTTGTTGCCTGATTTGTAAGAAATATGTTTTTTCTGAAGGTGACCACATCACAAAAAGTCCAGATTACCATTTGCCTCTTTAATTTCAGAGTCATAATAAACTGAGGCAACCCAGCACATTTGGGAGAACAGAGATATAGAAGCATGCTTGTCTGTGAGTGTTCTCAGCAAGATTCACCATAGCTGCCTGAATTAATGTATATTTGGACACCACATGCATTTAACCACTGAGCATATGGCAACGATTCAGAAAGTACAGTCAGTAGTTGCAAAGGCATTGTGAAAACTGAAAACTATGAAAACATTTTTAAATGATGCATTGTCAGCACAGAATTTTTACTTTTTTGTAGCCAAGGGTCAAGGCCTGACAGCTGCAAGCAAGACATGTTTTCACAGTTCAAAGAGTTTGGAATCCATGGAACGCCATTTTTCAAAGAGCACCTTCCAGTCATTACCTTCATATTTTACTCTTTTTCTTAATTTCACCGGTGTTACTTAATTTCCCCGGTGTGGGATCAATAAAGTCTTATCTTATCTTATCTTATCTTATCTGTGTCTCAGTGGCACACTTTTCTCTGCTTTTCTCTGCACAGCATGCGACCACATGACAATCCCAAATGCACAAATGCACACAATTTATGAAAACCACATGGCACGAAAAAGAAAGCTATCTTTGAGAAGCTGCATCTTGTAGAAGTCTGCAGCAGTAATTTATGTACATTATGGGAGTTCCATGGTCCCAAAATTGCTCCCTGGCAGCCAGCCAGTGTCCTGGTGTAAACCCTGCACCATGCGGAACTGAGAGGGGGTGAAACTCTTGTGGCTGTTTGAAAGAGGAAAATTTCTACAGGATCTTGTTACTACTGACTCACCAGTTGGCCAGCTGTGGACCATTCCGCCCCATCTGGTAGACCTTACTCTCTGGACATTTAAAAGAGTGGCTTTGGTAGCACTTTACTTAAGGGGCTACTGACAAGAAATTAGGTGTCATTTGCATCTTACTGGTACATGATAATTATTTAAACAGATATAGTCCAGACTGTAAAACGTGAAGGTGGGTTCAATCTCTACAATGTAACTAATTAATGGAAGAATATTAAGGCTGCTACAATATAAGAGTAGCAATTACAATTTTTATTTTCTGTATTTTTTTTTAAAAATTATTTATTATTTTTATTTTTCCAATTATTATTGAAAAGTGTCACTACAGTGTACTGAACCCACATAGAATTATCACAACTGTGTATGGGCTAATTGGGCTGTGGGCTGATTAGCCCTCTTTTCAAAACTATATAGACTGTGACTGACATCTCCCTATCCTCCTATTAACTTTTATGCAACTGTTAGGATGGGAAAATGACATCCTTATCATTAAAGATTATCTTTTTGTGCCTTTATTATAGACACAGCAGAGAGATAACAGGAAACAAAGTACAGAGAGAAGGAACAGCATAATGATGAGGAATGGTCCTTGGATATAGAAATCAGAAATCAGAAATCAGAAATCAGAAAAAGCTTTATTGCCAAGTACGATTTTACACATACGAGGAATTTGTTGTGGTGCAGGTGGTGTATGACACATCTATTAAAAATAAGAGCACAAAATATAACAGTATATATATATATACACAAATCTGTTTTTTGTTTGTTTGTTTTTACCAGAAACACAGTCTGTTTTTTCAGAAGGAAGTCCAATCTGAGCGTTAATGTAACGCATGGAGTTGTATTTATGTCAATGTGGCAAGATGAGGCAGAGGTGGAGTGTGAAGAGTGTCGGGGGGGCTCCGGGCCTTGTTGATAAAGCTGACAGCAGACGGGAAAAAACTGTTCTTGTGGCGTGAGGTTTTGGTCCTGATGGACCGCAGCCTCCTGCCAGAGGGGAGTGACTCAAAGAGTTTGTGTCCGGGGTGAGAGGGATCAGCCACAATCTTTTCTGCACGCCTCAGGGTCCTGGAGGCGTACAGGTCCTGAAGAGATGGGAGATTGCAGCCAATCACCTTCTCTGCAGACCGAATGACACGCTGCAGTCTGTCCTTGTCCTTGGCGGTGGCAGCAGCGTACCAGACAGTGATGGAGGAGGTGAGGATGGACTCAATGATGGCTGTGTAGAAGTGCACCATCACTGTCTTTGGCAGGCTGAATTTCTTCAGCTGCCCTAGGAAGAACATCCTCTGCTACGGCAGCTGAAGAAATATAGGCTCAAAACATGAATGGCACACTTCAAGGTAAGTGTTCTAATCCCTGAAGCCACACGCGGCACACCAATTGCACCATCATCATTCTTATTTGGACATGGAGTTCAGCGACCTCTCACTCACATTCCTGCAGAGCCCCTCTCACTTTGAACCTAAGCAGAGGTCTAATTTGACAGAATAACTGAAACAACCCGTGCACAGGGTCTTCAGTGTTGTCCCTTAACTGGAGCATACCATGTTCCTTGCCTGACCAGACGTGTGTGTGTTTATTTCTTTATGTCAGTGTGCTCATTGTTCGTATCTGTAGCCCATTCTATGCATCACAGGGCCCTGTCTTCTCCTGGTACAGTAAATGTGGTAAATGTGATCATACTAAAATTAACGCTTTTTTTTTTTTTCATTTACAGTGGTGTTTGAGGAAAATAAAACCCTCTATTTGTACTGTGCTTCTTGTACTTCATTTTCTGGGTCCATCACAAATGTTTTCAGCCTGTGTTTTTATGGAATAAATTCTCTTTATTTCAAACACTGCCCACAATGGAAAAGGGAAAAGACATTAAAGTTAAGAGATACACAAGTATAAACTTGATATGAAGCAGTGTTAATTGAAATATATATGTTACCTCTGTCTTCTCATAATTTCAGTCTCTTATAAGGTTGTTTTACACTGTGTGTGTGTGTGTGTGTGTGTGTGTGTGTGTGTGTGTAGGGGAGGTAGACTAAAATGTACCCTGTGTACCTTTTTTAAATTATTTTGATACGTAAATATGTACAGTGTGCATGGCTTGTTCCGGTGAATTCATCATGTCAAAGCTAGCCATCTTAAAAATCCTGAATTGATGACGATGTCAAGACAACGGAATGTTTATGAGCTTCCTCTTGTGATTTCCAAAATATAAACAATAACGTATGATTTAGAGCAATAGAATATACCAGGGCTGGTGATTAATAATGTAACTCATTCGAAATATATAAGTATCACTACCAATTTCAGAGTCAATTTTTAAAAAATACAAGATGTCCGCCATGTAAATACGGAATGCTCTTATTTTGAAATCAGTTATTTTCGGATGATTGTCGCCGGACTTTATGTAACTTGATGCACCAGGCTGGACCGCAGCATCCAGCATCCAGCATCTCGGGGTTTGACGGGCCAGAGAGTACCGGCGAGCTGCGGCTTACACGGGTGAGTAAAGAGACATTTTGAAAGTCTTTAATGTGAAATTCGGTCATTTCAGTGTTTCAGACTCTGTGGCAGTGAGGGACTTTATGAACCACCGTCCGGAGAATCGTAATGTTGGGCTGTGAGGACGGTGACAGCTGCTTCGCTCGCAGGTGCCGAATGTTTGCAAATGATGGATTTTTTACGTAATCACAGGAACGGATGAGCACAGCGTCCGAACGATACTCAGACCTCCAGCCTGAAACCAAACCAACCTCAATCTAAGTCTGGTACTGGGCCTACGTACAATGTTAGTGTGTAACGAAAAAGCCTGAATATAACAGCATTTACTGTTATACATGACAGATAGTGTCTTATTTTTCCGAAGGCACGTACTGAGTGTGTGAGAGGAGGTGACAGATGCTCACAGAGCGGCAGGCCGGACTCGCAGCATCATGGCGTCCTTGGCGAACAGTGAAGGGCAGAGCTGCCGAGGAGGGGATGCTGCGACGGCAGCGATGCTCTGCATGCTAACATGCGGCTCTGAAGAGACTTGATTTTTTAAAGCAGAAGTGTTTTCACAATGATAGTAATGACTTGCAATTTATGAGTCTGATATTTAGGCTACGTCACTGCGTAGCGTTGTGTTTTGCGTTGCTATCATAAAGGTTTGTCCATCCTTGGCAAACAGCGCCATTCCTCTCTGCAATTCACTTCGGCATCTTCTTGCGTACACTAAGGCTACATATGACTAATGAGTGTACGTGAAATCAGTAATGAGAATGTCACCAATCCTCCATAGCAATTACCAGTGTGTGAGTCGTCGTCAGAGTGCAACACAGAGACAACGAAATGCAGTTTGTCTCTGTTGCACTCTGACGATGACAATAAAGTCGAATCTAATGAGTATAAGATTTTTGTTCCTATATTTTGTGGTTTATTTTTCTGAGCAGTGTATGCTTTGTATGATGTTTACTACCAGTGTTTAGAATGAGTTCACTGAAGTGAATTTGTATTCTAAGCTGTTCCAATAATGTTCTAGTTACATATCTATCTATCTGTCTATCTATCTCCATCCATCCATCCATCTTGTACCCCTCCACTGATATGGTGGAATATGTTCTGCCCTAGGTCACCTTTGAGGTAATTTGGTTAAATTTGGTTAAAACAATTAGGTTGTTATTACACATCAATGTGTAAGCAGCATTTGGTTCTGGTAGTTCGTTGAGGTGGAACTGATTTGTATGGGACTGCAAAGAATGGTTCTTTTCATTATGGATAATGAAACTGATCATTCTTTTCTTGATCAAATCATTTATTGTATGGTTGTTACTGATATGTCTATATTTGAAATGATCAGTTGATCAATCAATTTGTCAGTCAATAGAAAATAAACTGACAATTATTTGGATAATCATTGAATAATTTCAGTTATTTTTCAAGCAGAAAATAACTGAAATTGGTTTGCCAAAACGTTTGGGCTCACTGTTTGTTGAGATTTTAGAAAACCCTTAATCAATTAATCCAGAAAATGATTGGCAGATTTATTGATAATAAAAAGTAATCGTTGTGTAGTATAGTTTAACGTAGTACAACAGTATACCACTGCATATAAAAAACAGGTTTGCACACTTCCTGTTATTTCCTTTTACTTGAGCCTTTGATGGTATAAAAAAATGAATAAATATATTTCCAAAATCTTCAGTCTAATACTTTTATATGTGTTCCTGTCATAGGTGCAGCGTTTCTTTGTTCTAGCTGAGTTGGAGAGTGGTTCTCATCATGGGGGAACTGTTCAGGAGCGAGGAGATGACCCTGGCTCAGCTCTTTCTCCAGTCAGAGGCAGCCTACTGCTGCGTCAGTGAGCTGGGAGAACTGGGCATGGTCCAGTTTAGAGATGTAAGGATGAATGTTCTCATGCTATGCCATTTCTTGGTGTTAGATGTCCTCTGAAGGCAGAAATAATCTTGCTGATTAAATTAAAGCCAGTGTAAACGGTGAGCGGTCAGAGATGAGATGTGGTGTTACTTGTTAACCATCTTTCATATGACATCACACAGTTATTAGTGATAAATAATGAATTCATGTTGTGTCAAAATCTCAAAATTGCACTTTTTTCCCATCCACAGCTGAATCCAGATGTGAACGTGTTCCAGCGCAAATTCGTGAATGAAGTGAGGAGATGTGAGGAAATGGACAGGAAACTAAGTAAGTAATGAGAGAAATGAAGAGTCAGGCCCAGCCAAAGGCACAGTGTAGTTCTTACCTATGATCCAGTGCAACATTTTTCAACATTACAGGGGTGTCAATATGATAAAACTTTCCAACTGACCACCATCAGTCCAACCACTGCACATGTGTCTGTTCTCAGTTGCCCAACACAAGGTGTCAATCAGAAAATGATCCATTTTTTAAATTTCATCTCATTTGGAAAATTTGAAGGAACCTGGTTTTCCACTGGTACGATGTTGAATCATGGATTATCTCTGCTGAACAGGGTTTGTGGAGAAGGAGATTAAGAAAGCGAACATCCCAACTGTGGACACGGGAGAAAATCCAGAGGTGCCTTTTCCCAGGGACATGATTGATCTGGAGGTAATCTGCAGTCCATAAGATAAAGTGATTTCAGTCAAAGTTGGATTTTGATGCATTGCAAATTTTATGCACTCCACCTCATCAGCTCTTTTAACCATAGTTGTATAGGTTTTCACTTGGTTTGTCTGAAAATCCCATCAAACCTCTCACATTTGAGAGATGCTAATACAAAAAAACCCATACCAAATTCAAAACTGTTAAAGATCGTTACTTTGACAGCGTTTTGTCCGTGTTTGTAGCTGATTACTGCATGTTGTTATGAGCATTGGAAATACAATCCTTTCTTTAAAATCAGACATCACATAAATGCTAAAACATTGTAAAAGCAGACCCTTGTAAACATCCATAACAGTGAGTGTCTCTTGGTTGTGACTGGCAGGCCACCTTTGAGAAGCTGGAGAATGAACTGAAAGAGATCAACACCAACCAGGAAGCGCTGAAGAAGAACTTCCTCGAGCTGACAGAGCTCAAACACATACTCCGTCGAACACAGCAATTTTTTGATGAGGTTTGCTTATTTCACCCTCAGAAAAAAACACACCCAGAGGCACAATAGATTATATATATGAACTGAAATCTTCCTAATATCTTTGCAGATGGAGGATCCCAACCTGCTGGAGGAATCATCAGCCCTGATGGAGGGCAGTGAGGGCGGCCGCGGGGCCCCGCTCAGACTGGGGTAAAGCATGAGGACTGCATCAGATTCTCTAATATACATTATCCAGTTGTGCTGGCAAATATTGACATGATCATCTGAACTGCACATGATTACATGCTTTGGTGGGCAGTAGGATGTCTTCAAATGAAGACATTCGTTTTTCATTTTTGCCAGTCAGAGGCTGGCTATGTACACACTGTGGGCTGTTTTCTTTTGTGCTATCTACTCTGAGCACTTGGATGTTTTGTGTGTGCAGGTTTGTTGCTGGAGTGATCAGCAGGGAGAGGATTCCAACCTTTGAGAGGATGCTGTGGAGGGTGTGCCGCGGTAATGTCTTCTTAAGGAAAGCAGAGATCGAGGACCCTCTGGAGGACCCCACCACAGTTAGTACACACAACATGCAGTCACAGAGTCTAGTAAAGAGACCTATTGATAAGGAAAAGAAAGCATAAAAATGTGTCGTACCTATTTCTAACATATAATAATTGACATTTTTACATTTTAGAAACAGATACATGACTCATCTGTGTGTTGTGTAAGTGAGTGGAGGTTTTTTAACAGCTTCTTCTCTTTTCAACAGGGAGACCAAGTCCACAAATCAGTGTTCATAATCTTCTTTCAAGGTGACCAGCTGAAGAACAGGGTGAAGAAGATCTGTGAGGGGTAGGTTTAAAATCCTTCAAGAAAACCTGACACTTTGGAACAGTGTCACTGATCCGATGCTTGCAGCTCAGCACAGAACTTTCCTGCATAATAGTGCCTGTCTTGGAAAGTGCAACACTCTGCATCTACTGTTCTTCTCTTGTCAGTTGTCATGATGTGTGACACGGTGACTGTTCCAACAGTGTAACTGCTAGGTGCGTTTTGCATTCAGACACCACCTGGAAGGACATGTTAGTCTAATATGCTGTTTGTTTTTATCACATAAAAAAGTAACATCACACATCAGTCATGTTGAGAGAGAGGCAGCACAGTAGCAAGAGCTCATCACTTCCACAAACTCTCAGTTCAACCAAATTGGTAGATGCAAGACACAAGTTTGCTGAAGACTTTGTGGCTGCATGTGTGGAGTTAGATATTCTGTTTGAAAAAATGAACATTAATTAGCAACGTTAATTTCGGGATGTTCTCCACCCCTTGTTTGCAGGTTACACAAATGTTTAGTGTGGTTAATAATAAGAAGGGGAAGACTGGGGGCAGTACTGCCTCTGGTCACACAATTTATTTAGACTAGTAAAGAAGGGGAATTGGTGCCATCACAGACCTTAACAAGTAGTGTTAAGACAAACCTGGACTTCAATTTACCATTGGTCAACATTTTGACAGTGGCAGAAAGGATGAGGGAACGAGAATGGAAACAAGGAGGAAGTACAGCATGTGTTTTATGCTGTGAGTTGACTCTGTTAGTGGGTGTGTTTCTCCAGGTTCCGTGCCTCACTTTACCCATGTCCAGAGACCCCACAGGAGAGGAAGGAGATGCTCGCTGGAGTCAACAGCCGCATAGATGACCTGCAGATGGTATGTTTGTCACTGTAATGGATCTTTGCCTCCTTTCATTACTAGCATTGCACACACATTAAAGATAAATAGAGTAACGTGGGAGGTTTCGGAGAGGGGGTTGGCGTTGGAGTAAAGCCTGCTTATTGTTTAAGTGATATTATCATTAGCAATACAGTTCTTTTTTTAATTGAATTCTTTCAAAGGCTCTTTGTACTCATTGTTGCACTGCTGCTCAGTGAACAACAAGAAATTAATCAGAAACTTTGCACAACAGGATGTCTGTGTTCAGGCTCCTGCTCAGTTTTCCTTTCTAAAATTTATTTCCAATAGTGTTCCATAGTTACGGCGAGTGTTTTCTTGTGCTTTAGTTCTCCTCTGTGAAAGACCTTTGTCCTGTCTCATAGTGTTGTGATTCCCAAAACTTTGCCCATATTAAGCCTGGAAAAAAACCTGGTTTTGCTTGAGAGGTCTGCTCTAATCTGAACCTGCCAACCACATACAATGTATTCCACTCCTCTACAATACAGCATTGTAGTCAGGTTCACATAGAAAATCAAATTCTGTGCATAGACGTGATTCGAGTCTTGGAGCCAGCACAGTAAGATCAATCTGTTTGTACCATTTGCCAAAATGTTTACATCACTAATAATGCACATTCTGTGCTTAGCTCACATTATGTTCATATCACAAAACTGTGACAATAAGTAACAAGTGTAGTCTTAAAGGCGATAGGATAGACCACACACAGATGGAAGACAACGAATGGAAAGAAATAGCTTTTAATTAGATAAATAAGAAAATTAATTCAAATAAAGATACTTAAGCAACCGGTAGTCTTTGACTTACATTGTTACAGCTCAGGTCGTCCGCCAGCACTGCCAAGGCTTCACACCATTCAAACACCCAGTGTAGACTTGGCCAGATCTCCAACCTAAAACAGATCACTCCACACTGCGTCTGTAGGTGCTGAACCAAACAGAGGACCACCGTCAGCGAGTGCTGCAGGCTGCTTCCAAGACCATGCGAGTGTGGTTCATCAAGGTGAGGAAGATGAAGGCCATCTACCACACGCTCAATCTCTGCAACATCGACGTCACCCAGAAGTGTCTGATTGCCGAGGTGTGGTGTCCCGTCTCAGACTTGGATTCCATCCAGTTCGCTTTGCGCAGAGGGACGGTGAGGTTTTGTTTGTTTGTTTGCTTGTTTGTGTATTTATTTGTTTACACTGATCACATTCCTGTTTTTGCAGTGCAGTGTAGAAAAAAGTATTACACATTTCTCTCTTCTTGTCCTGTATGCATTTTGAGGTCATAAGCAGCAATGTTTTATTCAAGCAGCTTAGTAACCTAGAGGGACTTTTGAAAAATGTTTTTTATATCTTAATTTTTTATGTTAGCTGGTTTTTAAACCTACTAGTTTACTTCAATCTGAGGAAAATGTGACTGTTTCCACTCCAGACTCTCTGTGGCTCTGCTTCCTGCTGTGAGCTGTCACTCCATGCTCATATGTTGTAACATATTTTATATTTACTGAGTGTGCTGCTGCTAAACAGAGCAATATTATAACACACTTACACTAGGACGCTTTGGCTTTTTTCATTCCGTCATGGAAGAAAGGAAAATTGAATTAATTGTATGTACAGCAGCAGTTCAGACATAGATCACTGATGCTTTGTGAATTAACAGGAATAAGGTTGCTGCTGGAGAGGTATCAGCATGCAGCTGAACACACTGAGTCTCTGTTATTGTTTAGCTGTGTTAAAGTTTGGAAATTTGAATTTTCCTCACTTCTTGTATGAGGAAATATAAGCTATAATGATTCTACAACATTTCACAAGAGGATAAAACTGCATTTGTTGCAGCAACTGCAGTTTCTACATAATTGTGGTAACAGTGTCTCAGCCACGATCCTCATGCCCCCCCGCCCCACCCCCCACACATTGAAGTAATAGCACACTGTTTTGAGACTCACTCAACTGCAATATGATTACACCAATAAAATCACAGTACAGCAGTTGTTACAATTTTAAGCCCATTGGAGAACACCATAAGGCGCTGTCGCTGCAGAAAAATAAATAAGATTTAGAATTGCTAATTACAAGTGACAAAGACAAAACAAACACCAAACATATGCAGAATTAATTTTAGTTGGATTTTAACACTGACATCAAGTATTGAAGTTTGTGGGGACCTCTGTAAGTCATCTGGTCTTACCTCTAACGTAACTAATAAGTGAGGGCTTTACTTGACAGGAGAGGAGCGGCTCGACAGTGCCGTCCATCCTCAACCGGATGCAGACCAAACAGACTCCACCTACCTTCAACAAGACCAACAAGTTCACATCAGGCTTCCAGAACATTGTTGACGCCTATGGTATTGGGAACTACCGGGAAATCAACCCAGGTTATATGAGAATTTATATTTATCTATATTTGAATTAATTACTCATCATATTGTTTCATATTTTCAATTAATTGTCGCCAGAAATTGTAATTGTTCAGTAGCAAAAAGGTCCTCTTTTAAGGACAACATACGTACATCTACTGAAATCTCTCACCTGCGTGAAATGAAAGTAGAGTGGGTTTAGCTCTTTTGAACTGTATGTGACTTCTCAAAAAGTGCTCAGGTGGTCCTTCATTGATTTCAACTGCAGAGAAAACTGGGTCTTTATTGAAACAGGCATTGGGACAGATCTTTATTTATCTCCCCCTCCTCACCTACTGCCCTCAGTTTCTCTTCTCAAATAGTAATTCTGTTTTCAGTCACTAGCAATTTGGAGTTTTTTTTTGTTTTTTTT
Organism: Chaetodon auriga; assembly: GCF_051107435.1. Taxonomy (NCBI): domain Eukaryota; kingdom Metazoa; phylum Chordata; class Actinopteri; order Chaetodontiformes; family Chaetodontidae; genus Chaetodon; species Chaetodon auriga. The sequence continues at coordinate 21,401,706 of NC_135093.1, read as the reverse complement.
TTTTAGAATTCCTATAATACGCAAGGTTTCCCTACCACAATAAGGCCTAGGTTTAGCACCCAAGCCAAATGAATGTAAAATCAGTGTGGAGAGAATCAGAACTTTTCCAGGTGGAATTCTTTAGCAAATTTTATCTTTACACATTTTTGGGTGTTGTTTAGGTATTATCTGCTTTTGCTTTTCCAACATTGCATACACAGATATGGTAAGCATAATGGTGCAAAATGATGTGAAATTGCATATTCCTTATTGAAACATGTAAAAATTTCTTAGAGGGGACCCCCACACCCCCAGACAAATATATGCTAAGCTTCCACAAATCTAGGGAAAACACTGATATATTTTAATGCTGGATTGATGATATATTGCAATCCAGATTCCAAGAAAGCTGGGTTGCTGTGGAAAACATAAAACAGAATGTGACAATCCTTTACGACAAATACGATATGTAATGTTTTATGTCATCTACTTAATTGAGTTTTGTAAATGCATTCTTATTCTGAATTTGATACCAGCCACATGTTTGGTTGGGACAGGAGCAAAAAAAATACTGAGAAAGTTGTGGAATGCTCCAAAAACACCTGTACATGGCCTAGTTTTTTTTTTTTTGGAATTGGGGTTGTATGATCACAGTATGGACTGTTATACATGTCGACTCTAAATTTTTAGGTTTCTTGTGCTTACTACCTTATACTGAGTGTTAAAAGCTTGTAAATTCAACCTCTTCATTCTTAAAATTCAGTTGTTTGCCAGAGATTCAGTATGTGAGAGGTGGTGTCCTTGATCTGAGCTTGAGCCTCATTGTGTGATGGTCCCCTCCTGTTTGTCAACTATTACAGCTCCGTACACCATCATTACTTTCCCCTTCCTGTTTGCGGTGATGTTTGGTGACATGGGTCACGGTGTGCTGATGACCTCTGCAGCCCTCTACCTGGTCATCCGAGAGAGTCGCCTCCTCGCCCAGAAGAGTGACAATGAGGTACAGCAAGACATTAACAAGTAATAAAGGAATTAAAATCTTTGCGGTTCAGAGGTGGCTGTGGCTCAGGAGGTAGAGCAGGTTGTCCACCAATCAGAAGGTCGGTTGCTCCTCTGGTCCTTATGTTGAAGTATCCTCGGGCAAGTTGCTGAAGGCCAAACTGCTCCTAATGCTGTGTCATCTGTGTGTGAATGTGTGTGAACAGGTGAATATGGCATGTGTTGTAAAACTGTTTGAGTGGTAGTAGATTAGAAAGCCACTATAAAAATGCAGTCCATTTCCCATTCTGCCTAGTAGTACACATATTAGAACATACAACATATGACATGTTGTTGTGTGTCTCTGTAGATGTTCAACATGGTGTTTGCTGGTCGCTACATCATCCTGCTGATGGGGATCTTCTCCATCTACACCGGCATCATTTACAATGACTGCTTCTCTAAGTCACTCAACATGTTCGGCTCTGGATGGAGCGTCAGGCCCATGTTTGGCCCAAAAGGAGCCAACTGGTCGTAAGTCAGCCACCAGCTCTGCTTGGACTGATACTGTCTGTGGTGTCCCACATCCCTGACATTGACATTCATGTGGTTTTATATATTTTACTTCTCTCCTGTTTGGGTAGATTCATGTTCTAAAATATACTGCTAATCCCTTCTAAAACCCACAGTATGTAAATATCCTGCTTCATTTCAATACATTCATTCATTTCCTGCTGGTCTGTCCTAGGGTTGAGACACTTGATGGAAATGCCGTTCTACAGTTAGACCCAGCAGTTCCTGGTGTGTTCGGCGGGCCCTATCCACTCGGAATCGACCCGGTAAGACCCTACATCTTCACTACAGCACCAAACATTAAGAGCTGGCAGTTGTTTCCTTTGGAACCACAGTGTGAACTTTACCTCTGGGCAATTTCCTGGGACAGTGCTGACAATAATAATTTCAGGCCTTGTCCCTTTAAAAACCAAACTAACAATGCATATTAAAAAGAATTGTGTGTGTAAGTCTGATATTTCTTCTTCCTCTGTGGCTGTGACTTAATGCACATACACCATCCTGCTGCCAGAAATACTCACCAGGGCACCAAATATGGATTAATCCGCCACTGAACATAGTCCCCAACAAATGCATTTCCTCTTGCTTCAGTAACGTTTATTAAAAACCTACATTGACCAGCTATTTTAGGAAATCATAGTCTTTTTTGAAAAATAAACTATTTCTGGGCTGTTTTTAAAGATTTATGTCTTTAAAAGCTAACGTGGAAACTAATGGACTAAATGACCAAAAGAATTACCACAAAGGGGCAAATAGTGAAGATTTCCCAGTATATTTGGTTTACATTCGTGCACACCTACGCAGAAAAGAAAGCTAAGGAGCTGTCACACCTTGGTAGGTCTCAAACGTTTGACTTTGTTTTGTCTTTGCAGATCTGGAACGTTGCTACCAACAAGCTGACCTTCCTTAACTCATTCAAGATGAAGATGTCTGTGATCCTGGGTGTCATTCACATGCTGTTTGGAGTGTCTCTTAGTCTGTTCAACCACCTGTAAGTGATACACTCAATATCAGTGCTGAAAATTAAGAACTGGACCCTTGGGTGTCACGAAATAGTCATTGTTGTCAGTATATCTCTTAATTAGGGTTATCATATATTGTAACTTTAAAAATAACTTAGCCTCATCATTTAAATGGAATGGCTGTGGCTCAGGAGGCAGAGTGGGGGATTCACTAATGACAGGTTGGTGGTTTGATTCCCACTTCCTCCTGTCCACACTAAGGACACAAAACCCATACCATCTGGTTTTCCAAAAATTTTGTTTCTTTGAAAAAGCAAGTTTTCCAAAAAAAAAAAAATGTTTGAGCGAACTTGAGTTATATCTCAGGTTTAATAGGGTTATTAGATCCTTCTGAATGGATACGATAACATAGATGGACTATGATGAAACAGTTACTCTGATTGGAAACTCTCCATATTCTGTTATTGAGACGTGTTGATTAGGTTTGTCAGGTTGCAGCTATTCTGGTTGGGAATGACAGTGCTATTTAACCGCATCACATTCACATTACTTTCTGCTTGATGTTATTTTCACTGCAGGTCAAAAGTAGCGAAGCAAAGCTGCTCAACTGATGCCACACTAGATTCTCCATCACCAACAAAACATAGTTCTAAAATTTGCCTCATCTGTGTTGTTAACTGACATCACTGCTCTGCAGATACTTCAAGAAGCCACTGAACATCTTCTTGGGCTTCATCCCAGAAATAGTCTTCATGGCGAGCCTCTTCGGCTACCTTATTCTGCTGGTCTTCTACAAGTGGACAGCCTATGATGCCTTCACTTCCAAGGACGCTCCCAGCCTTCTCATCCACTTCATCAACATGTGTCTCTTCAACTACAGCGACCCCACGAACAAGCCCCTCTATGCGGGACAGGTGCTCCCTCCCTCATCCACCCCTCTGCCTCTCCCCGCTTCCACCCCTCCCCCCATGTACTATTATGGTTGAACCCTGCCAGAGAGGTGCACAGCAGCTAATATCGAACATCGAAACAGACAGTTTCAGTTTGTTTGATATATTCTTCTGGTCAGAGCTGCGAAGGATTTTAGATCACTGTGTGGCCAAACGTGGCCATTATTAGTCAAAATATCTCCTCACCACCAATGTCTTGCTGCTTTGTTTATTGACAGCAGCTATTAATGTTTAAGGTTGCTGTGATTTTAGCTGTCGCTTTCTGTCCTGACACCTCAACAGAGGCTCGTCACTGCCATCTGGTTTTTGATACTAGAACAAAAGTGCATGGTGTGTTCAGCTAACTCAGCCATCCCTGCTATGCCTACTATGGGAAGAGGGCTGTCTGTTGTTGGTATTGGTTAGAAATAGCTTTGCTTCTGTAATGCAATTGGCTGTTGGTACATCAACAAGCAGTGAACACTGTCAACACTATATCAGAGTTCCTCTCAGAGTTCTCAGAGTTCAATTTTCTATTATTTCTACTGCCCAGCCCAAGTCAAAAGCTTGTTTTTTCTCATTTGAAGCAATATAGCTATATATTGGATTAGAAAGAAAAGAACGTAAAAGTCAGCCTAAGGGAGTTGTATGCACATCTATCCATTCAGTCAGACCAACAATTGAAAACATTCTTGCAGGAAAGTCTGCGCTTCTTTTAATGATTTAGTATAGGTGTAGACTGAATCAGCCGGCCTTTAGTTTTAGTTTCCTGATACATTTCATAAATCTGTTGTATCCACTGATCAGCAGATTATTATTGGTAGATGAAACCAACAAATAACTGTTGCAACTACAGGAAAGAAAAGCGAAGCTAGTATTTTGTCGGTGAGCTTCATGTAATTTACTATTCAAATGAGACAAAAGAAAGAAAATCAGCTGTGGTTTTTATTTCCTGTTCCAGCAGTGAGAGTTAAGAGTGAATTAGGCCTCATCAAGTTCTGTTCAGGGACTTAGTGTCTTCTATCACCAACACTTTGTTAACATCTCTCTGTTTGAATCTGTAGATGGGGATCCAGGTTTTGTTGGTGCTGATTGCCCTTGCATGTGTACCCTGTATGCTGATTGTGAAAACTATGGTGCTTCGGCGTCAGCACCTGTGGAAAAAGCACCTGGTATGTGACTCTGACCCCACCTATAACCTTACTGCCACCATTGATGAATAACAATTATAACCTTTTGTGTGACTTTTTCTCACTCCTATTCTGCCATTCATTTCAACGCACATTGTATTGTGTAATGTGTTTGGTTGTGTTGCCATGAAAAATGCTTAAAGCCTGCCTTGGAAACGCTCATATATTGGTGGGAAATGTATTAGTAATACTTTACAAGCTGAGGGCACCCGAACAGCTCATGATCTGTTTCTTGTATTCTCCTGTTCTATCTGTGTATTTGGCGAGTATCCAGAACACTACATATCAAACTAATATGACTAATATGAGGTGAAATACTTTATAAAGTGACCTGTAGCTCTCACTGCTCTCACTGGTTGTCTTAAACCTCAAACGAATGCAATCTCATCAGAAGACATAAATTTTAGCATTTTGATGCTCACATCCACAGCCCTTGATAAAGTTATATTAAAGATAGCTTTTTATAAATGCTGGTGTGTTGCATGCAGGCGTTTGTAGTTTGTCCCAGATGTTTTGTTACCACTTCTTGTCAAATTTTCAGTGGAATTGAAGATGACTTTAGTCCATTAATCAATGACTGAGCCTTTCGAGGATGCTCCTTTCATACCCAATCATGATACTATCACCTGTTAAAAATGAACCTGTGGAATGTCCCACCTTGTTTGGCGGCAGCAAATTTTATTTTATTTTTGTCTGTTTTCAATTGAGTATATGTCAAATAGAAAAGCAAATTATCACATCGGTTTTATTTATGTTTCACAGAGTGTGATACATTTCATCATGGATTTTATTATCAAAGGTTGCTTTTTATTCCATTTTTGTCTTCAGCTTACCTTAGCTTGACATTTTCTAGGATGGTAGTCTATAGTTACTTTACTTTTTGACTGTGGTTTGAGATGCAGCTGCACTGGAAAATTGATTAAGTAGCAGTGTTTGTCTTAAGTTATCTGTCATCTGTGTTTTCACGAGTGGAACTACTTGAAGCACAACAGGCAATGTACCAGTTCCATTGGAAGTGATAATGCAAATTAAGGCAGTATTAGCCACCAGAGTAAACTGGTCTTGATAAGCTCAAAGACATTTTAAATGAGTAACAAAAGCACTAGACTGGATCAGGGTGTTGCTGGTAGCTCAGTGATCCAACAGGACATGTTGATTTCGGTCATATTTAGAGTTTCCTCCTTACCATTTAAAGTTTACAGTTGTACAGTAGTAAAAGCATACTACAAATGTAATTTTCACCTCTTTTTTAATGAGGTTTAACTCAACCAGTGAGATTACTTTACCCTTTAAGAAATGGCTGGTGACCCCAGTCAAATACTGGAATACTAGTTTGGTCTATAAAAATAGTATTTTATTTGGCAAGATTTCAATAGCTTACTGTATCTTTGAGCATTTTTATTTTTTGCTACCCTTTATTTATTAAGTGTCATTTATCCCAAGTGGTGGATGCATTTCATTTTGGAATGAAAGCCTTCACTCTCTGTGCTGGGTGCCCTGTTTTTCTGAAAAAAAACTGAAGTAAATTAAGGAGAAAGCGTTCAACCTAAGGCTTGCTTTAAGCTAGACACAGCTCTTGTGGCTTTTGTATCTAGTCCCAGAAGAGGGAAGAAACCCCTGCAGAGAATCTAGAGCAATCTTTAGAGCAAACAGGCGTGTCCTCATCATGCACCGGACTCACCCAACAGGGCACGCAGAAGTTCGGAGGGGTACGGGTGGGCAACGGGCCCACGGAGGACGAGGCTGGCATCATGGACCACGACCAGCTCTCCCAGCACTCAGAGGAAGGAGATGAGGTAAGCCCATGAAATCTCACCAGGCACCACCGATTCAAATTCCATCCTCTTCCTGACCTTCATTTTGTTTGATTTGAAAATTGAAATAGTTTTTATTAGGATTATTGTACTGACTATGCTCTCACTGTTGTATATGGACTATTCCGTCTGTTCTCTGATCCAAACCTAAGAATTCAACCTGATTGCTTGACTTTGATAGTAGCTTTAAGAGTCGCTTTAAAAGTCGGCTGTCATAAACTAAGAAAATTTGCTGTCTGGGTTTTTTCATTTTTTTGTATGCCAAAACACATCAAAAACATACCTTGAAAAAAAGCATTGGCCTTGTCCCTCCTGTGCCTTTTTAGCTGGTGTTTTCTGAAGAACTTTTATATTTTATCTCTGGACTAGATATAGACACTAAAGATTCATTGTAATTTTCAAAATTCTGAGGTATATGGGGCATACAATTTTCACTAAAAATTCTTACAAAATAAAATTGAAAATATATGGAGGGAAACACAGACTATAAAAATCCACAAAACAACAACACGAGACAGGACTGTCACAGGACCATGATAGCACCCCCCTTCAAGGGAAGGCTCACAGACATCCCTTCAGAACCAATCCAGAAAGTCAAAGTAAAGCCAGGTGGGTGCAGGGGGTGTAGAGAAGGGACTGGGGAAGCGTGGTAGCTGAAGAATGAGGGTTGAACAGGGGGGGATCCAGGGACAACTGGTGGGTGGAGCCAGGGCAGAACTGAAAGGCAGAGCAGGTATGAACGATGACGATGGAAAGAGGCAGGCAGGCCAGATGCTAACTGACTGAGATGGTAGCTGGAGGCTAGTAAGCCCAACACTAGCTGTCATGGATGCAGGCTGGTTGCTAGCAGGCCAAAGAGTAAACTGATAGGCCTTGGGTTGGATGCTAGCAGGCCAAGGTGTAGACTGTAAACTAGCTCCTTGTGGATGGACCAAAAAGGATGTATGAAAGGCTGGAAAACAGCTGGTCAGACTCTCCATCCATTTCCATGAGTGGCCGACTGTCACAAATAAGAGCAGAGCAGGTGGACCCAAATACGGGATCAAATGCTGATCTCTGTCAAAAACAGATCACTCAACAAAGACTGAACTGAAAACTGAACAAAAATACAAACTAAACTGATGAGGGGGGTGGGGGGGGGACGGGGGGACGGGGGGGGGGCACAACAGCATACCCTGAGAGAAAGACAGGGCAGACATGGACTGGAGCAGATAAGAGCTGGAATTTCCATTTCAGAAACATAAACAGCGAGGTGGTTTTCATGAGAGCCAGCGAGTGGAATTTCTGAAAGTACCCACCCTGCTTTTTTCTATCTGTGACTCAGAGGTTTGGTGTCTCCCAGGTCTCCTGAATGATAAATCTCTGAGTGTTTATGGTGTGATCACATATTGCATAACAGTAATGTAATCAGACTGCATTTTGACATCATCATTCCAAGTGTCTAATATTCCACAAAGTAATGACTTATCACCAGGGTTATGGATATAATGTTGGGAGTAACAACTGACTATAAGAATCAGGTTGGAAAACCTCCTGAATACTCCAGAAAAGGTTAACATCCAGGTACATTGATTGATACAGGTATATCTTTTCTCCTTACCTCTTGTTAGGGATGGGTGATATGACTTAAACTTTATATCACAGTATTTTTGTTTGCAAAAACACATTCTGATGCTCAGATGAAGCTAATGTGAGGCCTCAGCAATCTGAATTAGTCTAACCAAATACGTATCTTCGTCGTGGCAGTTGCATGTAGGTATATGCCGGTGCTGTGTCTCAGCGAGGATACGCAAAGAGGGACTATCACTCTACATCAAAGTACTCTAACTTTGGAAGATACATAGTTCATTTTTGTTGATTACAGTGACCACTAACTCATTCAGAATACATATGGCATGACAGTATTGTATTAAAATATTATAAAAGACATTTAAAAAATCTGAACATTTAAGATCTGACACAACTTAATCAAAGTACTGCGAAATCTAATCTAATCTAAATCTAAGATAAACGAGTGCAATTCATTGGTTACATGCTGTCTATTTCTCCTCTTTGCACTGGAAAGTGCATATCTGTTTGCAACACATGACCCAAATGGATGCAGATGATTGAAACAGAGAACTAAAGACAGAAATGTCTGAAATTACATCTCAAAATAACCAAAACAGAGTCCGACCTGAGCCCAAGTCTTTACCCTTACACTTTCATCTCTCAAAGCTGTCAGGTTTGAATCAGTCAAGTGAAATAAACTGCAAAACAATGATCCAAAAGTAGATGGAACCTTCTGGATCAATGAAGTTCCTGAATTCTGCCACTAACCTTTGACCTTTGCTTACTTTCAAGCATTCAGAGGAAGAGCCGGTAAGAACCTTAGTTTGGTGTTTTCTTAGCATGTCTGAATGCTGTCTTGCCTGCTCTTTTTGTTCCCTTAGTGCCAAGTGAGGTTTTGTCTTTTTTGAACTCTGGTTGATCTGTCTAAACCCCCTGTAGTCCTATACTGCCACCTCACAGTACCAGGCATGGTTATGTATGTCATGTAAAGGTATGTGTTTGTCTCTGACAGAAGCTGTGAAAAACCCCTCTGCAGGTCATTTAGTCAGATACTCATTATAAAGTCTTGATTCAAAAAAATGCAACAATTCAGTTTGTTTCCAGTGCAGTTTTCCAATGGTAGTGGGAAGATTCTTCTTGTGACAAGTGTCATTTGTTGAGCGAGGCAGAGTATATTCAGTAAGTCTACTAGTGTCAAGAAAATGACACTTTTTGGCAAATATCTTCATTTGGAAATGAAAATAAGCTTCCAAGACTCAATGAGAGACTTAATGACTTGTTAAGTTTGATATTTTAGTAGTGTACCCTTGAATAGCGCTGATGCCAAGACCACTGAAGTAAGTATGAGCAGTTTCAAGATTGAAAGACTGAGTCCAAATCAAGGTTGATTGTCCGTCCATTGTTTGTTTAAGACAAGCAAAACAGCTACCGTTACATACTCTTAATTCTGTTGTGTTATGTCAGCATCATATCACAAAATATTTTTGCCTTTTGAGATGCTCACTGTGGGGTGTTTCCATCCACCTGTTTTCATACATATTTTGAATTTGCATCCAAAAATCCCTGAATGGAAATGGCTAAGGTGGCTAAGGTGGTAAAGGTTGTTTCATGTGTTACACATAAAACAAATGCCATATTTCCATGTCATATTCTACATGGTTTTCCATCATTTGAGGTATGACTGACATCAATTTACCTCTTCTTCTGCAATGGTCCAAATAAAAAAAAAAAAAAAAACACCTAACAGACCGAAACAAGCCCAAGTTAAAACGGCCATGAGGTTGAGCCAAGTTTGAGTCAAAACATCAACAAGACTGACACAAATGCCCACGAGACCAAGATCAGAGCCTGAGTCAAAATGCACACATGAACAAGACAAGTCTGTGTCAGACCACCTAGGAGATTGAAAGAAGTGCAAGTCAAAACCCTCACAAGGTACAGACAAATACCCACAAGACAGGCAGTCAGAGTTAAAACACCCACGAGACAAGTAAGAGTCCAAACACCCATGAGACTGAGACAAGTCTGGTTAATAACGATCTGGACACCAAGACAAGTCCAAGTGCAGCAGCTCTGCTCTTGACATATTATCGAATTTAACTTTGAATCAGTACCTGGCTTTTCTTTTGTCCCCATGTCTGAACTTAAAATCTGTCTGAAAATAGTTTGTGGCTGCTGAAAATTTCCATTTGCTTTTTGTTGTTTTTTTGTCAAATCCATCACAGATCCAAGACAGGTCCATCATTGATCTTATGCACTGTAAATGTACATTGTGAAATCATATGACTCCCCTCAGCTGGAATGTTTGGTCACAACGGTTCAAATCAGAGCCACTGATGTATTTTGCCATTACGGCATGTTAACCAGTGTTGTTTTCATTAGCCATTTGTGTCGGAGACCCTTTGAATGGGAACAATGAGTGCTGCTTCCATGAACTCTATGTTACGGATCCAAGGACAAAAGAAAAGCATGGAAAGAGGAAGCCAGACCAGCGCAAAGCCAAACCTAACAACAGCAACACTGAGGAATAGACTCCCATTTATCCCCCTCCCTGCCCACTTACACACAGGAAAGGCTAGTCTTACTCCAGGAAGGGGAGAATGGAGGGATTCTGTCGGCTGTACACTGTACAAACTAGAGAAAAAAGAAGAAAGAAACTCAAATTCGCCAAAGTCTTTGCTCTTTGTTTTCTGCCTAATGAGAGGTAAAGACTTGGGCAGGGGTCAAAGGTCAGAGGGCCAACTCATAAAGATTTCCATCCAAAGTCATTTCCACTGTTCATGCTGTACTGACACTACAGTTGTTATTATTGGCTACATCTTGGATAGCAGAAGAGGGTGATAATCATCTTTCAGTGTTCAAGGAATAGTTCAGGTTTTTTGAAGTGGGCTTGTATGAGATACATATTCATAGTCAATGTATTACCTACAATAAATGGTAGTCAGCACACCCTCAGTTTGGAGAAGCAGACCAAAGAACCGGCAAAAGCTGAGCAATGTACTGCTGTGAACCAGCAAAACATATTTTACCCACATAAAAGAAGGCCCACCTAAAAGAATCAGTATCAGTGTAGATGTACACTATATTTATGAATATTTTCACTGCTTTACCTTGCCATCAGACAGCCCTTTCCTTTGGCACTATATGTTCTCAGTCTTTGATACTGTGGAACAGAAAATTCTTCTTGACAGTCTGTAAAAGTGGTTGGGATTATCAGGCACAGTCCTCAATTGGTCCGGATGATATGTCAAAGTCAGAGGTTATGTTGTTACCACTGGTTATTAATCTGAGGTAATCACCATGATGGGTTCAGGGTTCAGTCGTTGGGCAGCTATTTTTCAACCTATTCATGCTCCCTCCTGGTCAGATTATATGGGACAATAATATTGTTCATCTCCTTGAAGAATAAAAACTCAGTAGGGGCCTTAGATGTTTAGGACGCAGTCAACTGGTAGTACTTAACCTGCTATGCTGCCCACAGCACCGTAGCCACTTTCAAATCTAAATGGAAAACCCTGCTGTTTTCTTGTACCTCTGATTGATTGTTTTCTCTACAGCACTTTTATTACCTTTGATGCATTTGGGGCAACTCTTTTAAAATTTTCCTTTCATTCTATCTTCATTGATTTTACTATGGGTTTGAATGCCATTCTAGCACTTTTCTTTGCTTGCCTTTGTGTGTGAAATATGTAGTATAAATAATGGTGCCTTGCTTTACCTATTTTGTATAGTCTCAGACTTATGGAGGTGCAATACTATGACCATGGAGAATGCAGATATACTTGCTACTAAAAGCAGACAAAAGCAGTTTCAATAAAGGTTTCAAGTTGAACCACACTTTATGTAGTGGAGGCTGGAAGGTTAGGGAAGTGGGCCTAAGGTTGCCAGTCTAAAGTTTGATAAGTGAGAGTAGCACTTTTCCCTCACTACCACTACTGAGGTGCCATTGATCATGACTGTGATGATTAAGCCACATGTACATGTGGAGTTATAGTAAGCAGGTTACACAGTGTATGTACTATATGCACCATGTGGTTGCCTACTTAACCTGAATAACCTGGTTTCTTGTTTGCATTTGAAAGTACTGAGTGATACATTTCTGGTTAAGTAAAGGTTAAAAAGTATGCAATTGACTGTGTTGCATTACCGTTGTTCTATGAAAATAGTGTTCTAAAACAAGACGCTGAAGCCATTCCTTCTTGCTCCCATTATGTGTTCAATGCCACTAGATCTACCAAAAAAAAAAAGTTACTAACTAAACTAAACTAAATGTCCTGTCTTTCCACCACAGTTTGACTTTGGTGACGTAGCAGTCCACCAGGCCATCCACACCATAGAGTACTGTCTAGGATGCATCTCCAACACAGCTTCCTACCTGCGCCTCTGGGCCCTCAGCCTGGCTCATGCACGTGAGTAAATGCGTCCAGAGACACACACTCACACAAGCATGCACAGTTTGATGATACATATTCTGCAAACATAATTTAAAAAGGTTGTAGACAAACAATCCTTTCTTTGACTATATACCGTAGGTCAGTCAATTCAATAATGCTGAATTCAAATGTGCTCGTATTTGGTGCCAACCTTGTTGTCATCGCTGTGTGTGCAGAGCTGTCAGAGGTGCTCTGGTCCATGGTGATGCACCTGGGTCTGTCCTCCCGGAGTGGTGGCGGATTCTTTGGCCTGTCCATCATCTTCTCGGCCTTTGCCACACTCACTGTTGCCATCCTGCTCATCATGGAGGGGCTGTCAGCCTTCCTGCATGCCCTGCGTCTGCACTGGTTAGACACACACATACACACATTTTTATGATAAACATATACAAATACCCACACAAATACAGCCTACATACATGCTACTGAATGTGCAGTGTATATGCACATACAGCAAATGCACACACACACACCCATGTGCACACACATCACTCTCAGCAAATACTCATATGTCTACACAGTGAATCCCACATTGATAGAAAACATACACCCAGCTGTCATTGTTCACCTCTTGCACCAAGTATTTCTGCCAAAACTGCAGTTCTTCAGTTTTACATGCACATGAGGAATGCTAGCAACATGAAACATTCCTGACCTAAGGTGGTTTACCAAACTGTGAGCATACAGGACTCCAGATAACCTCACACCCTCCAGCTCCATCGCTACCTAGCACCACCTCCACCCTGCTGATCCAGTGTAAGCTCAACTGACACACAGGGAAGTCAAACATTTTGGAATACAGGACATTATCTAGTGTAGACAAGTCATGGATTGCCCTGAAACAGGACCACACCTATATGATTACCATTGTGAAATACAGCCTGTTCATAAAAATTTATTCACTGGTATTAGGAATAATTATAACTTGTTAGCAAGTACTGTGGCAGCTGCAATCATGAATCTTATTAATGGATATATTTTGATAGAAAGGATTCTTAGTAACAGTATTTTGAGAGGAGGACTCAGATAGAGTACTGCAGAGAACTACACAGAGGGGATGCCTAAGCCTTAGGTGCTAAGCTAGTTGTAGGCTAACCATGCCCCATGTCTAGTGCATACAACATGAAATTGATCCTGACAACCCAAAACGGTCCTGCGATTCCAGTGCCATTTTATGTATGACATAAGTTGAAGCAGTGTTTGCTGCTGGCTGATCAAGGTACATAGTGATGTATTAGGGTTAAGTTAAACTCATTATTATTACTGAGGCTGCCTGTAGCATAGATCTCTCCATTGCTTGGTTATTGAGACATTTCTGTCTATGTCCATCCATTTATCATTTGCTTTTTTGTGGTGCAGTAGAGTTGAGATTAACAGGTGTTCTGTACTGCATTTCTGTTTTACAGGCCATGTCTTTTCAACCCTATGAATGAAGGCAACAAGTTTATTTTCTTTAATCATTCAGACCTGGTTCCTGCTATTAGCACTGTGCCTTAAGGCAAGGTTATGAGATGATGAACAAAGAGAGGAAGAGAATATCTTGTGTGTTTTTGTTGGATAGACGTATGGTTTTAATGCTTAACTGCTGCTCTCAGGGCTGATTGTTATAAGTAGGTTTAAGCAGAAGCTGTCTGTCAGTCCTCTGTCTGTTGTTCTGTAAACTGGTGGAAAATGATCTGACCGCCTTTCAAATATGAGCACAGCTGTCTTTTATCCACACTGTGTTGTTCTTCCAAGAACCCTACAGTATGTGTTGCCCAGCCTATCTGCCTTACACATGGGCGGGCTGTATGTTCCAGGTTGGAGATCATGTTGTTCAAAGCTATGTTATGGAAGCAATGTAATCAGCTGAGGTGAAGCGGAGACAATATTAACTCAGTCAGTCTAGAATGGGGAAAATTAAAAAGCTGAAGATTGATGCCAGAGAAAACAGTGAATATTTAATTAACATATCAGCAGCTGCAGAGCCTTTATTTGTGACAGTTCGACAAGTGGAGGCAACAGAAAGAATTATCGTACCTTTATGAAATAACAGGTATCTTTGGAAGTTGCCTTCAGCTCCTGTCCCTTCAGCCATTACAAATGGTTCTATCAATGATCTTTTCTACCATAAGTGAATGCATAATAATAATAATAATAATAATAATAATAATAATAATAATAATAATAATAATGATGCATTTCAGTGGCCCACAGAAAGAGGCTGTGGTTATACTGTGGTTTCACTAGGCAGCTCTCAGGCTCCAGTGTGTGTAATTGTGTGGATGTGACGCACTTTGTTAATAAAGCAGCAGTGTGTCGGCTCAACAGGTCTCCACTAAGGTTAAAAAGAGTAGTGGAGTTATTTTTCACAGAGGTGAGTGAATAGTCATATTCAAAGTAAACAGCAATTAACCTGGACCCTCTGCTCTGCTGTCCACTCTTCACACACACATGCTGATGAGTTACCTGCTCAAACACAGACACACACAGACCATATTCGAGTGTAGTGTACGTTAGGTACAAACTTTTTTCCACCTCCACAACTGTGTGGAGAGGCAGATGAGAGGATCTCTCATTTCTTTCCTCTTTTTAAGTGTTGCCCTCTCACAGCTCTGGCAGGCCAAATATTTGCCACGGCTGGGAGACATTCCTGGGCACTCCCCCTGCTTTCTGAGGCCAGGAACCAGCAGGAACTGAAAATCTACTCTTAATGTTTTCCTCTTAAATTAAGACATCAGAGCATGTTGACTGTGGATGCAAGTCAATTTAGTGTGCTGAGGAAAATTCTGAAAATACCTAACAAATACGGTATGTAATAACACAGCCAGTTACTAAATGAGCGGTGCTGTCATTTACTGTAAGTGAATCAGAACCTGAAGTGCAGTTCAGACTTGAGGAAGCAACAAAACGAAGAGTTCGAGGACTTTGAAAGAAGAAGCTGCTCTGCTTCTTACTAGCTTACTGCAAGAGTAAACATCTAGCATGTCCACTGTGGAACATGCAGCTGGCTAAGGCCAGCAGTGTGGGCCGATGGGCACAGTGGGTTCCTGCATGTGGAAAGAGTTCCAATTGGATTTCCCCAATGCCAAACTCTGCACCGCAGCTGCAAAGTTTAACTTTAAGGAAGCATATGAACCAGTCATGTGCTTTCTTATCAGTAATCTTTTTAAAGGGTTTATAACTTTATAACTTTACTACTTTATAGATCACGAATCACATTATTAACAGCAAAATGAGCGCAAGATCAGTTTCTTCAAATTTGGCACCAACGGCCACTTGGACTCAAGGATGAACTGATAAGATTTTGTTGGTCAAAGGTCAAAGGTCAAGATCACTGTAACATCGTTCCATTGTTGTGAATGAGATATCTTAGGAAGGTCTAAAGGGAATTTCTTCAGATTTGGCACAAACATTCACTGGATGAAGGATGAACAGATCCGTAGATTTTGGTGGTCAAAGGTCACTGCAACCACACAAAACATATTGGCCATAACTTAAGAATGAAGTGAAGTGATGACATTTTATATTCCAAAGATCAACTTCACTGTGACATCATAACATTCTGTCCATTATTCAACATCATAACAACAGAAGGGGAGACTGTGACCAGATTTCACATGTGGTCTGATACTGAATTGGTGACACTAATCTCTGGTGTCCATCTTGAAACTGTGCTGATTGTATAGATCTTCTGTACTGCCTGGTTGAAGATGTGTGTGAAGCATCCACAAATTTGTAGTTTCTTTTCAGCAACATCCATATTTGAAGCATTGCAGTTCTCCACAACCTCACTGGTTCTGCTGATATTGAGCTTTTGCCAAAAAAGACACAATTCCTTTTTATTAATTTCCTTCCAAGTCTTTGTATTTGGTAATAATGAAGTTATACATGCTGGTAATCCACAAATAAATACTCTCAGTTTCTAACGATTGGAAAAACACATTCAAGGACTTTTATTAAGTGGTTGATAAATGGAGTGGTCAGACTGTCCAGATCTGTCAAAGTGCCACATAGTTGTTCTTATTAAAGCTGCAGTAGGTAACTTGCATAAAAGTATTTTTTGTCATATTTGCTAAGACTGTCCTAATGCCCAGACATCACTACTTGAAACATGTAATCTGTGAAAAAAAATGGCTCCATTGGTCCCACCTACTGCTCCTACTGCGATTTGCAAGAATCCACCACGCCCGACACAAAACAACCAATCAGAGCCAGAGGAGCGTCTGAGGGGGTGTCTGACATCTGTCAATCACTACCCACACACGCTGTGAACCGCCCCCTCCCTCTGCTCATGCTGCCGGCTGCCGCTCAGTTAAACAGCTCTGTGAGCGGCGTCAGGAGGCTAGTGAAAGCTATGTCAGAGCAACAGCCACTCGCAAAGGAGAAACTGCCCATACCGCCGCTGCCAACAACAGCATATACGGCTAAGACAACAAATAACTATAAAGCTGATATGGTGATTGTTACAGTTACACTCTGCAGTGCGCACGGTATGTTAGTGACTGTGATGTAGCGGCTGGGCAGAGTTAGCTTGTTTGCGATGCTAAGGCTAACGTTACAGTTGTCACGGCGGCCGCGCAGATGCTGCAGGGAGGAGGGGCTTGGAGGCAGGGCATGAGTGCAGTGGAGAGGGAGGGGGAGTGATGTGGAACTTGTGTTGGTTCAAATTTTCAGGCTAAGTCTGCTCTCTTCTCGATCTTACCTACTGCAACTTCAATGCTTCTAACTGATTGATTTAATATATGATTTCTTATTTATTAACCATATTCAAAACCATTAGTTACAACTTCTAAATTCTCATAAGCCCTTTACCAAGGACGCCTTACTAGTGAGTGGCACTTTTATTTATACAGAATAGTATGAGTCTGAAATTCTGACCTACATCAGCAGCAGAAACTCATGTATCAGCCACTCACTGTTAGGCACTGCTCATAACTGTAGTTATTATCATCTTTGTTTTTTAGACATTTTCAGCCATGGCTGAGCAGAGAATAATTCCACTGTAGTGTGGGAGGATTGACTTACTGTATTGGAATGTGCCCTGCCTTAAAGACATGACAGCCAAATTGAATTTTATCATCCTTGGTTGTTTTCAGTCTGACAAAAATAAGATGATAAAGGTGCAACACTGGACTTCAGTCTTGAGGTCATACATGCCAAGTCTCCTGGTTTCTCCTTATTCTAGGTATGTTTCTGTTTTCCTTTGTCTTTGTTTTGACTGGAATCAAGGGCCCAAGTGCTGTGCTGTGATCAGTCCACACTCAGCACAGACTGGTCTGTGCTGGATTTAAACCGACCACCCTTCCAAGCCAAGTCCCCACAGGCTGAACTATTGAACTATTGATTTCAGCGAGGATGCCACATGCTGCAAATCATCTCTTCACTCTTTTCTTGTCTTGTCACATTTAAGTTATTGTGTATCCTCTTTGTCACAAGCAACATCTACAACAACCAACCTTACAATGATTCACAATTTAGCATTTAAAATGTTTGACTGGAGGCCAATGAGATCACATCATTTCCATGTTCTTAAGAAATTAAATATGTTTTGATCCAGAAATTTTGTAATCTTAAACTTGTCTATAAATGCCCACAAAATCAGGCCCTATCAAGTGCTCAGTGACCATGTGCTTCCACTCAGAGTTTCAGGCTCAATAACTCATGGAGCATCCAACAGGAATTGCCCTTATGTAAACATGAAAGATGACAGGGTTGTGTTCAAACCCTGCCTGCTCTCTCATCTACACACACCTGGCCAATTACTGCATAAAGTGGGAGTGATTGTCAGTTTTCAGAAGAGAAAATGAGGGCACACTAACAGTTTAAAGACCAACTTTCTGCTTCTGCTTTGATCGATTGTATTGTGTCCCAGACCTGAACACTTACGACTCAAGTTGTAATAAACTGAAATTATCCTTTAATGTGCTGCCCATGCAGCATGGATTACCTTCTGCCATAGATATTATCTAGAAATAATATAAAGGGTTGTAAAGTATATTTTTTTTCCAGGAAATGACATAATGTGGAGCTGTAAGGCCGATATTTGTAACGTGACCTCAAAGCAACATGATTCCTCCCACTATTGGATCAGTACACCCAGAAATCACATTTTTCATTTTCATGTAGTTTCACTATGAACTGCAGTATATTGAATCAGTGTTTGGATCAAATGCATGAATTGATTTGTTCCTTCCTGACCATGGATCAGTGTTATATTGAGTACAGTAGAGAACAGAGCTGTCCTTTGGAAACTTACCATAATTGTCAATCGTAACCTCCCAGTTCCAACATTCATAAAGGGGTAAGGTTTCAGATGCTGTTCAACACCCTGACACCTGTAATCACGTTAATACTTGTTTGTTTATTTAACTGGTGGGGTAACAAGGGTCAAATATGTTGGCCATTGTGGGAATTATATCAGATAAGTAAATGAACTGCTGTTCACTGTCCAAGCTCAGTCATTTTATCACGATATACTTTATTTTGTCAACTGACAGTGTTTCAGCTTGAGAATGATCTTCCTGAGTTCACTCTGTTAAGAATCATATTCAACTGTAATACTCAGCATTTTAAATGTATTTACTGATACATTTAAGCATTCTTAAATTCCAAGTCTCACCAAGAGTTTCTCCCTGCTTGTCCTCTTTTTCCAGGGTGGAGTTCCAGAACAAGTTCTACTCTGGCCAGGGCTTCAAGTTTGTCCCCTTCTCATTTGAGAGCATCCTGGAGGGACGATTTGACGAGTGATCAGGCCACAGCTAGCAGAGTTTGCAGCCTTCCCTCCTCTCTTTGTATGTGTTTGTGTGTGTGTGCATGAGACCAAATCTGGCCCTCTTCCACCCTCTAGTGGTCATTTGTGAAATTGTTGTGTATATGAACTATAGTGTGGTCCTTGTAAAGGGTTTTTTTCAGCGCACATGTGCAAAGCTGTACCCATACTGGAGCTTCAATTGCTGTGGGATCACTGTACTCAGCACTCAGTATGCTCACCCCTACTGTAATAACATCTCGCCAGCTTTACTTCGAGGATACCCATTATCAAATGTATTTGGGAAGTCTGTGTCCTTATGGATGAATCCAGGTTGTAGGCAAAAGTAGACAAGTCACCATTGCTGTAATGGCACCTCAGTTGTAAAAACTGTATGCAAAATAATGCAAAGGATTTTGCTAAGTGCTTTGACGAAGAAGTCTGTCCAGGAGATCCTGTAATACCGATTATATTCGGAAAGGAAAGCCATCAAATGCTGTTAAAATGAACATTACAATGTACAAAACTTTTTAGCTGGCTACATGTTGTCTCTGTCCTGTGCTCTTATCAGCTGCTCCAACAGTAAACTGAGGCTTACTTTGCTAAGTCTGTTATTAAATCATCCTCATTTGTGACAACACATAAATCAACTGCCTGATTTATCTATACCTCTATAAGCTTTTGCATTTTGGTATCATTTCAGGTAGTGAGTCTACATTGTTGTCTCTCTGCAGAACTATGTTTTCTCAGCATAGTTAGGTGAGCAGACATATTTTTGGTGAACCAGAATCAAGAGTTGAAATAAAATACTTCAAAGCTTTGTCCTGTGAAGGTACCTCGTGTATATGTACAGCTTGGAACAGTAAAGTGGCGGAAAAACTTTCGAAGAGTCACCCTGGTTGTGAAAAAAACGATAAGACCAGCTATCGTCTTGCACCTGTGCAATCAGTACATTCAGCCATTGCAGACCTCCCAGTGTTTACTCTAAACTTGAAAATTTACTGCACCTGCTGCTCCATTCAGATGAACAAGCAGTGCAAAGGAATAACAATATTGAGACACGAGACAGAAGAATTCCTCTATGGTACATTTGTATACAGTGAGAATCCATTTCAAAGGACACACAGTATTACAGCTGTGCATGATGAGGCGAAGACATGATGTGCTTTGTGCTGTGCTGTGAAACTTCCCTGTACTCATTCTGTGTGAATTGTTGTTGTAAACCAATTGAAGAACTGAACTGATGCATTTAATCTAAAATATCCATGTTAACTGTGTGGAATCACCTCCAGTTGCTTCAGATGTGGGAAATATCCATCATGACAGAATCGTGATAAAGCTTTGACCATCCATTGTTTGTGCAAACTGTACACTCATTTTTCAACATACCTTAGCTTTAATTTAGAAATCTGTGTGCAGCATTTTCAACAAATTACTCCACCTGGTCTCCACACCTGTTAAGAGTTGGATATGGTGAAGTCCTGCACTGTAACACCTGTTCAAGCCCAGGCACAGTGCAGATTCACAACACCACTCTAGTTAGTCTGATCATTTAAGTCACTGTTATTGTCTTTGATTTTCACACTTTTTGTTTTGTTTTGCTTCAGAAAACATATTTTCCAAGTGTTTATGAGATGTTTCATTGAACTCTCATTTGCTTTCTGATGTCAGTAAGCTTCAGAAGAGACGAATCTGTAAACAACACATGCAACTGATGTGTGTCAGTGACTGGTGATATGGAAGATGATTTGTTTGTGATCAATAATAAACAGAAACCAGGGAAGTCATCGTGTGTCTGGTATTTCTCTCACTCTTTCTGGGCAAAGCAGGAAAATCCTCAGACCCTCTGGGGCCCTGAAGGCTTCAGGTTCACTGTGTGGCAATTGAACTGATTAATTACAAAATTGTAGGGTAATATGCAGCACAAAGGGCTACATTGGTATGATCATATTCATGTTATTTAGTTAATGGCCATCAGTGTTTAGATTCAGTGAAGTCACAAGACATTTTTTTCTTTTCACAGCAGGAAGGGCACAGGTGTCAGTAATGATGTGCCAATGCTGGTATTCAGATCGTAATGTAAAAGTAGCAATACTACACAGCAAAAATACTTTGGAATTATATTATTATATTCTGCATCAAAATTCTAAATAAGGAAAAGTACACAGGTCTCAGCAGCAAAATGTACTTTAAGCATCAAAAGTAAAATCACTCATTTTGCCCTTTTCAGCATTTAATCTAATTCACACAAAATAATATGTGTACACAGGTTATAATCTTCTCAACAATATAAACAATATATTTTATTTATTTTTCTTTCTTCAGGGGCACTCCTGCTCTCCACGTTGCGTTACAAGTTACAACTATATCATCCTTTTTAACAGGGCCACCTTGGGAAACCCATCTTATTTCATAACTTTTCACCACTTCAGTGATCCAGCATGAACAATGCCAGGACCCTGAAACTGAGGCAAACAAATGGAATTCATCTGTCATTCATTTGATTGTTTCCAGCTCTGCTTGTGCCGCGGTGACTTGTCAAAATGTCGGCTGTGAAAATTGGATGAGTCACTTTCATCATATGTCTCTCTCTCTCTCTCTCTGACTAAATGAAGCTGACTACTTTCAGCTTCATTTATTGGTCAAGTGTTTTGCTTCGTACATCAGGAGCTCTTAATGTCCATCTGACATTCACCACCTCTGTACCAATCTGAACTCAGCCCAGAAAATGACAAATCCACAGTAAAGTCTTCTACCAGAATGCTGCAGACAAAGCCTGACATAGTCCAAATGGTGGAAACAGTGACCTGCTGGACTCAGGAGTGATGTAGCTCTCTGCTGTTCTTAAGAGTCCACACTGTAAACTGGAAATGCTAAGTTTGTCACACTCGTTGGTCCTTACCTGCCACCACTCTCCGTCTCATCTGCTCACCAATGCAGCCAACACTCTTCACAGTTCAAACCATGCCCACCTGTTCAATCACCTGACACACCTGGGACTCCTGACCAATCAGCTCAATATTTAAGCAGCTCTCTTCCACCCACTCAGTACCAGATTGTTCTTTGCCTTCATGCAAGACTCTCTAACATTATTTTTTTGAGTGATCTCCCAGTATCAACCTCGCCTGTCCCTGACCTCGCCTGTTCTTCGCACCCCTGGTATTACCTTTGCCTTCTGTCTCTGACTACGTCTCTAGCCTTACCCCTGTTGGATTCAAGATTCAGCAGCACTGTTTGCTGTCTGATTTGCCAAACAATTCCTGGATCTGCTGTTTGCTCTGAACTGAGCGCCAAGTTTGCCCCAGTAAAGACTCTCAGAGACTTCTGGGTTCAGTTAGCGCTGCTCTTGGGTCCTAAACCAGCCCGTTACAAAGTTAAGCTATATTACCCTTCAACAAATCTTACCAAAATGAAGGCAGTGCCATAAAATAAGTCATTCTCAGAATGGTATGTTTGAATAACTGTCAGGATTTGAATGGACTATTTTAGAATTAATTAGAATTAGAATTAATTCTTTTTTTCAGGCCGAGTTGCTGTAACCTCTCAAATGAAAGCTGTGAAGCTTTGGACTCAGTTCTCAGCAACCAGTCTTCTAGTCTGAGAGAGCTGGACCTGAGTAACAATGACCTGCAGGATTCAGCAGTGACTCCTTTGGGTTACCAGAAACAATTGAAACTCTAGAACAAAGTCTGTTGCAAGGCAAATATTCTCCAAATACATGATATTAAGACTATTATGTAAACAGTTTCAACTCCTAATGAAGAGAAATGAAATACGAGGCGTTTTTAACTTGCCATTTCATGCTGCACTGAAAAGCACTGAAGGTGTTGACTTATGCTAAGTACATGATTATGTGCAATATGCATTATTTTATTTGCCCCAAACAGTTTTTAAAAGATAAAACATTGTCAGTTTCATTATTTTGCTGGTTATCTCTGTCTTTGTCAAATTTCAATTATTTATCGTCACAAGTTTTAACAAGTAACTAAAGGTGTCCCACAGGATTCAATTTTAGCACCAGTTCTGTTTACTCTTTGTATAAATGATATTGTCCTGCCTCTGCAAACCTGTAAGGGCCACTTCTATGTAGATGACACTATTTTATATTGCTGGGTTGACTCCTGCAGCTTTCTTTAAATGTTCTTCAAGATGCACTTATGGGTCTTAAACTTGTATTCAATTCAAATAAAACCAAATATATACTGTTCTCCAGAGCCAAAGACATTGACTATAGCACCTTCATAATCTGTACACTGACTGGTACAATTATTGAAAGAGTCCCATGTTATAAATATTTAGGCATCTGGATTGATCATAAATTTACATTTAAACAACATAGTGATGCACTAATAACAAAATGAAAAGCAAGCTTGGTTTTCTGAACAAAAACAAGTCATGTTTTCCTTTGTCTTGCAGAAAAAGGATTGTAGAAGCAATCTTTCTCTCTGATATGATCTACGGGCATGCAGCAACATCAACTCTTACGCCATTAAATGCTGTTAACCATTCAGCCCTAAGATTCATAAGTGGAGACCCCTACGCACTCACCACTGCATCCTGTATCAAAAAGTAGGTTGGGGGGCACCCCTATAGCCATTTACTGCGTGTCCTCCCCTCACTCTCTGCCCCCTTCCTGTCGTACCTTCAACTGTCACTATCGTAAAGGCTAAATTGGTTGGTCCTCTCTCTCTGTTAGGACAAACCAGTACTTGTTTTCATTTATTTTAAAAGGGCTTCTCCAAAAATTGCTAACAAATCTGACATCACTTATTGGCTGGAGAGTCTATTTGTGGTCTTTGGTGTGTGTAGGAAAGCTGTTGTGATGAAGTTTGTAACAGTGAGTGAGTCAAACATACAGAAGCAGCACACTTACCTCTGACCCAGGACTGCATTCACAGCCGCGCTCCCTCTTCTGCTGATGTTGGCCTCAACGTTTGGTCTCTGCTCCTTCATGAAGAGCATGAAGGCATTTGCCGGTTTTTTGACGTACGGCCGATCGTCCTGCTGCTGGTTTTCACACTTTCTCTTTCTACGGGACAAGAACAGAGTAAGAGTTCATGTCACCACTGTGGAAATGTTAAGAGAAGCACAATAATACAAGACGTGTGTAAATGCAACCTTGTCTGTGTTGTGCTGTGCATTAAAGCCATTAACAGACACTGATTCTAATAATATTCATACAGACATGTTTGGTAGACAAAGAACAGAAATCAAACAACAGCTGATAAAAATTAAATATAAGAAGACTGTGATTTGATGATGAGTCTGGCTTATTGATGATAACCACAGTCACAGATCAAGAGCCAATCAGAAAAAATCTAAACTAAATGATCTAAACTGTCCAAAGCAAACTACTTTGAGTTGGAGGGGTTGGGTGGAGCAGCAGCAAAGGCAGACGGAGGGAAAACCTGCAGGAGCTCATACAGCAGCTCTTCATTCCTACACAGATAAAGAGAGACAGACAGACGTATCAGACAGTTGAAAGAGTGTCTGTGATGATGCAAACTGAGGCTCAGGCTCTGTGTTCACTCATGTGTGTCTTTGCATTGATGTGTGTGTGTTACTTACAGTTGTCCAACACAGCGCAGGTTTTGGGTGAATCCGTCAGGGAGCCTCACCACTGGTACATCGTTATTCTGGAGACACAAAGACACACAGAACAGGTGATTAGAGAAGCTGCAATGGTGTCATCTGTCCACCAGGTGTCAGGATTTCCCCTTCCTATAAACCCTAAGAACCGTTTGAATGAGCTGCTGTGACATCTGTGGAGGAAAAACACACGAGGAGAATCGTCCACGTGCAGGTATTCAACCATAATCAGAATGTCTCTGCTGAAGGTCACAGAGGTCAGAGGTCAGGAGTGTTTTTTCATGTGAAGGTCATTGACCACAGTACCAAAAACTAGACAAGTTAGTAAAGCATTCATGCAGAATTGAATGAATCCTGATTTGATTAAAACTGAGCTCTAATTGTGAATGAAAGATGAGCTGATCTTTAAGGTGAAGTAACATCCACCTGCAAACTGTTAAGTTGTTAGATTTAGCTTCAAGTGGACCAGCTCCAACATTAAAATGCTGCTTACACATTCATGCATCAATAACAATACTCCAAAATTATAATTACGTCATAATTGGAGTCGTTGAAAGGAGCCAGTCTGTATGATGAGAATTTTTACTTTTAACACTACTTCTACATTTTTTTGTATTTTTAGCTCAGTAAGATTTGAAGGCAGCTGGAACATTTACTTGTATAATGAAGTATTTTCACATTATGGTATTAGCAATTTTACTTCAGTCGAAGATCTGAAAATCAGTGATGTTTTTACAGTCAGTACAGTTTTGAGATACTGCTCCATTTTCTGCTACTTCATATTTCACACATTTCGGAGGCATAAATTCTACCTTCTACACTACATTTATCTAACAGCTGTAGTTACAAGTTAATTGGCAGATTAAGATTTAACATGAAAAAGTTTTGATTAATTTCTAAAATCTGAAGCATTGTTACAGATTTAAGTGGATCTGCTCCTGCAAAGTGTGATAGTTAGTGCTGTTGTACTTACTGAAAAGGTTTGATGCTCAAGGATCGCTCAGTTTGGTTCTCTGAACTTGTCTTGATACAATGATTTCTGTGTTGTCGATGTGAAAGCTGTCAAATCTTCTGGTGAAATGAAGCGGCTCTCTCTATATATACACTTGCTTTAGAATGGACATTATGATGTCATGTGTTCTGATTCTGATTCTCTGAGTCTATTCCAAAGCATCAGCTAACAACCAGATTTCATTTGTAAATATGGTGACCATTATCAATGTCCCCATGTCCTTCTCTCCCAAAAATGTTCACACTAAACCTTCATTATACTCAACACATACGTGAGATGCAGCTCAATGTGCTGAACATAACATCCATCCATCCATCTTCTATAACGACTATCCCTTTCGGGGGGGCGGGGTACACCCTGAACCGGTCGCCAGTTGATTGCAGGGCAACATATAGAGACAGACAACCATTCACGGTCACACTCACACCTAAGGACAATTTACCAATTAACCTAATGAGCATGTTTTTGGTCTGTGGGAGGAAGCCACGCGCACTACTTGCTGCGCCACCGTGCCGCCCTCTGAACATAACATTTCATAAAAAAAATAAAATATTTAAAACACTGAAACAGATTAACAAACAATTTCAAACACAATAAAACAAAACAGGAGATAAAGCATTTCAGAGATGTTCATTAACGCCATTTTCAACAAGCTGCATTTATTTGCTGCCATAAAAATTAAACATTTCTTTTTATAACACATCTGTGGACATGAGCACGTGTAACACCTGATGAATCCAATATTTTACATATAACAGAGGCATTAAACAGTTTAAAGATGAAGAAATACATTTCAAAAGTAAACTTGAGTCATATAATATGCAGTATGAAGAAGCAGCTCCTCTCTGTGGAGGCACAACACTTTTAAACCATGAATCATGTGGTGTGCTACAAAGCAGAGCTGGTTTGCTTTAAAACACAAGAAAAATGTCTAGAGACACCCTCTGGTCACAGGTTGCAGAGTCAAGATATCAAATTTTATTATCTTTAGAGCTGATTTTTGCTGATTCTCATTATGAGGAGTAGCAGTGGAGGAAGTGATCTTTATTGAAACATCCCTGAAATGACTAAAACATCATTCTGATTTAATAACTTAAACAAAGATACAATGCAGTACTATTAAATGTATCATGGACATGAGTTTGTGATCAGAAAGCTTTGTAGTTCACAGTTATATTTGGTTTCAGATAAACAAAACACTTTGCATATTAATAGAAACGTATTCCAAACTTTTCTTCTGATATGAAGTCACATCTTTCTGTTTATTGTGACTAAATTGCATAAACAAGATTTTTGACTTTGACTTTTGAGTGAGTGAGTGGGCAGGCGGTGTAAATATTTCACTCATGCCAAGCCAGCATCATCAAATAGTCAACAATTAATTTCTATCAATATCAATCATCTCAAACTCTGTGTGTATATTTATTTGTTTTTTAACTCTATGTGCAAGTTTTTACTCGTGTGTTTAACTGTGTCAACCACCTTAAATTGTGTGAAGAAACACACAAGGACACAAACAAACTAAATTTTGTGTTTCCGGTGAGAATTTAAAAATTTAAAGCATCTTTGAACACACACACACACACACACACACACACACACACACACACACTGCAAGCCAAGGCAGGTTCATGTATCTTCTGTTCCCTCAATACACATCATGTGTGTTTTTCCTTCTGTGGAGTTCTTGCTGATGGAGAACTCCAAAGTTTGTGTCTCCTCTTCCACCCAGCCATGTACCTGGGAAGCAAGAAATTCTGAATTCATTTCATATCCTTGCAGATCTTCTTAATCACCCCACATAGAGACACATATATGGTAAGAGCTCTGTTGTGCGCATATGTGTAACTGTGCTTGTGTTACAACCCCGATGAGGTCGGCCTTGGTGACAGTACGGTCCTTGAAGCAGCATTATGCTCAGCCAGCAGCGGTCTTATTGAGGGCGACACAAAGAGCGCAACTTGTGGAGAAATCCAGCTGATGACAGAACCTGTTGGGGAGAGAGAAAATGATTTGAGGCTATGACTTTTGGTGAGCATGATGTATGTGAGGTAATCTGATGTGATTCTGACCTGAATCCACAGAAGGTGCTAGGGTCTGCCAGCTGAGGGAAGCCTTGCCGAAGTTGTGCCTGCACGATGTGTTTCTCATACCACATCTTGCTGTCAATGCAGATGCCCCAGTGCTTGTCCACCACAATGTAGTCATCACTGGTACAGCACACGCAGGCTCTCCAGGCTGGCAGGCTCTGTGCTCATCATGTTAGCCTTTAGCTGACACCTTTCATACAGCCTGCTGAGACAATGTAGTTGTGCTTCACATTTCACCGTGTAACTCTCATTTTGACTGAATCAGGTAGTGGTGCAATAAGTACTTCAATGTATGACAATGTAAGACAACCCTTCTGAAAATGTCATCAGCAAAATTAACTTAAAGAAACAAGAGTAAAGTTCCTTGTTATGCAGAATGTCCCCTTTCATACTGTGACATTATCGCTTTACTATTATTGATACCTTCATGTGTCGGCAGCATTTCATGTTGTAGCAGGTCTGAACTTCTTCGTATACTGTTGGTTGGTTTAATCTGTAACAATATGTCATAGTTTATAAACCAATCATATGTTTTGATTGTAAAATGTTGATATTATGCACAGTATCAAGTTTTAAACAAATGTACACCTCTCCAACATGCCAGACGCCATCGAATGTGAGCATTTGCCTGCTCAAGTCAGTTATGGCGACGAACTGCAGTCAGGTTGAGACCGCGATGAGGACGACGAGCATGCAGATGAGCTTCCGTGAGACGGTTTCTGACAGTTTGTGCAGAAATTCTTTGGTTATGCAAACCGATTGTTGCAGCAGCTGTCCGGGTGGCTGATCTCAGACGATCTTGGAGGTGAACATGCTGAATATGGAGGTCCTGGGCTGGTGTGGTTACACATGGTCTGTGGTTGTGAGGCCAGTTGGATGTACTGCCAAATGTCTGAAATACCTTTGGAGACGGCTTATGGTAGAGAAATGAACATTGTGCTGTGTGATAAAACTGAACATTTTAGAGTGGCCTTTTATTGTGGCCAGCCTAAGGCACACCTGTGCAATAATCATGCTGTCTAATCAGCATCTTAATATGCCACATCTGTGAGGTGGGACGGATTATCTCGGCAAAGGAGAAGTGCTCACTAACACAGATTTAGACAGATTTGTGAACAATATTTGAGAGAGAATGGTCTTTTGTGTATGTAGAAAATGTTTTAGATCTTTGAGTTCAGCTCATGAAAAATGGGAGCAAAAAGTGTTGCGTTTATATTTTTGTTCAGTGTAGTTCACCTGGGTCCTGCAGGCTATCAAAGCTGGCCCATGTCTCTCCCTTCCCACCCCTGATCCACCCTTCATCACCACGTTTTCCACAGCACACATGCTATGAATCACTTGCATTGCTAATGTTGCTGATTTAAGATAAGGTGCTTGCCCATATAAACAGAGAACCTCATAAAAAAAAAACATTTTATGGACATTAATTAATGTTGTCCATTGATTAATGTTTGGGTCATCCATAAAACACAATTCTACTTTTTAGTCACTTCAGTCACAGCAGGTAAAGGTAAAACCTAAAAAAGCAAAGTTTTTAGATCGAGAGAACTAATATGACTATAATGATATATATATATATATATATATGATTATAAAAGAAAACAGAATGCTGACCTTATATTTTTATTACAAAACATTTGGATATGTCAGTTAACAGTTTGGACTCAAATACTATCTGACATTATGAAGCTCTTCAACTGTTTTCAGAATGGTTTATTGCATTTCTGTGATTGTGTAACACCTGTTTACATAGATAACATCAGGTTGAATACTATACAGCTGGTGCAACACAAAAGCAAACTGAAAATACTTCGGATACAATAAATAAACAACAACAATGTCAATGCTTTGAATTGTACAGTTCCACTTCACGTTATCATTGCTACAGTTCAAAAAACGTTGGTCTTCTAGTCATGTCAGTGTGTGCAATATTGTTGGAAACAGGCCTGGGATTCATTTCAGACTGTTAACAATTGGCACTGGCTCTAAAACACCAATTCTACAACAGCTTTCTGTAAGATGCTTTGTCATATTGGCAAAGTAAGTAATGATTCATTGGGTGGAAATGTTTAAGTCTTCTCATGATACCAAACATATACTGAAGCCGTTTGATTATTTCATTCATTTATAAGATGCTTCATACCTAATACTGATCTCTTGATCCCTTCATCTGAACAATTGTAAGTTATAAGATTCCCTGTGAAATTATCTTAATAAGAAATATTCAAAGTTATTCTTGTCATGTGTAAATCAACAAAATATGAATGTTCCAAAACTCTCATCAATAAAACAACACTTTTCTTTAACATGATAACCTACAGTAGATGACTTAACAGAGTGATGCCTAACATAGAAATGCGTCTTATAATCTGATGACACACTGACAGTGATAAAGTCTTCATGTCACAGTTGCCAGCACCATCAGTGAATCTGACTCTCCTTGCACAGAACACAGCTAAACACAAAGCAAACGAAGACAAAGTCAAATAAAACAAAGAAACTCATTGCAACTATGAAGCAGATCCATGCATATCACATCTAATAAACTAACGATAAGACAGCAGATTATCTAGTGCACATTATCATTTTGCTATTGCATAACTGAGCAAATTGTATTTCTAATATAAAAAAATCTTGTGTCTACATAATGATTGAGTTTGTTCTCAAATAATTTACTAATAAAACGAAAGAACAAATATGCTGTACATTAAAATTATGTTGAGCTAAAATAGAGTGACTCTGAATTAAATATTTAACATGAAAGCAATTTCTTACACAACATAATACACAAGGCTACATTATAAAAATACAGGAATGGGATTTTACATGCCCCTCATTTGTACAGCAAATGTCAGACAGGCAGAAACAGGAACTTTTCACCATCATGGAGATCTAGAGTAACATAAAGAAAAAAATCAGATTTTTTCGTTGTCACATTTGAACCAAGTAGAATCAGATTTACATTGAGAGCTGTAGCGGGATGTGGTCATTTGAAAAAGATTTGAAAAATCTGGTTACTGTAACTGGGGTAGGGGATTAGAAAAATCTGGCCTGATGACAATGATGATGATGTATACAGGTAATTGTGTTTCTAAATAGCGTTTTACTGACAAGTAAAGTAAAAGTGGCTGAATGAAAGGACAAGAGTGATGCACCCTTGTGTTTTTAAGAATTCCATCTGAAGTCCAACTGAAGCTAACTTAATGTAACCAGTAGAAGTCAAACTATTCACCACTGCTGAACACTGGACTTTTTCTTATAGTCACAAACTACCACCACTCTATCTGTCTGCCTGTGTGTCTGACTGCTTCAACACAGATACATACACCAAATGAAGAAGAAGAAGAAGAAGAAGAATCGGGGGGAGACATTCCCCTTTATTTGTCACACACACGGTCGGAAACACGGCACACGGAGGTGAAATTTGCCTTCCGCTTTTGACCCATCCTGGTCGTCCCTCCTCCGCGGCAGACCAGGAGCGGTGGGCAGCCAGACCGGCGCCCGGGGACCCATTCTGTTGCGTCACCATTGGTCAGGTGGTGATCTTCTTCAAATGTAAGCGATGGTTCCAAAATCAGGTCAGGGTAGGGGGGGAAATCTAACTGGCTGACCTGCTGCATGTTTACAGAGTTTTCCACTAAAACGTTTTCTTTGTTACCTGCTTGACCTGGTTGTATACAAATGCATTGAGTATGATGTGGTCAAAAGCTCCACAAAAAGCTTAAATGTGGCCCTTGAAATTAGCATATTAGAATAGTTTAGCATTTATTTTGATACAGTATATGCTCTTCTCATGCATGTTTTTAGAGTTATTGGTTATTGTAATTATTCCTCCTCCTTCTTACACTGGCTGTGAACAGATCCTTCCCATCCCATTGTGTGACATGTGGAGATTCCAACGACCCGCCTGTGAGGTGCCGGTGTTACCTGGTCCACCCATCTATTGATAGAAATGCTACATTTAAGTTTGTACTAATGCCATAAGTCATTGGAAAGCCAACACTTCACATCACCAGGTGGATCTTCCATGTCATGCCCACAGCTAACAATAATCAAGGAGAGACGGCAGTGCCTTGTTTCATGTAAAGATTAAACCAGTTACAACTGATTGTGCAGATGACTGGTGCCGCGTACAGGCAATGAAGTTGTGAAAATGTTGATATGCTATGTCAGTGGGTAATTTACAGTCAAATCAAGGAATTCAGTGCATATATAGCGATTTACAGGGATATTACACAAGGTTTCAAGCAATAAATATAGTAAATGGTCTCAATATAAGATATATAGCCTAAATGTAAGCATAGAGATGCAAAATATGAATATAGATTGTCTGAATACAAATAGAGACATTTATCTAGATAAATATGCCTCAATGCCTCAACATACTGTCCTAAAACATATGTAAGTGTTCAGCCCGTTTAAGTGCACATTGTTGGTAGATTACTTTATAATGTCAGCAGCGTCATTCTACTGTTTACCTCACAATCATCAAGACAGAGGATAAAATGAATGTCACCGTGATAACTTTCCAGAGTTGTAAAATCATGACTCAAAGTGTTATACGTATGTAAACCACTGCGTGATGTTTTGGCATCTGATTCCTACTCATCTATCTAACATCTATCTACTACTCAAATTGGCTGTCCTGGACTTTACTTGATTATTTAATTAGTGCCTGAAACAACATGTCCCAACCAAAGCAGTCCTTTGCATTTTTTAACGCAGTGTTGTTTTTAGTCTGAACACCTGCTATCTTATTATGGGGTATGCTTGGAACAAACTGGTTTGTAAGAAGTGGCATCTGACCACAATTCAGGCAAAAGGATTTATAGCTGTTCTGAAAGGCCACGCTCAAAGATGGAATGACAAGCCTGCTGTCAAAGTGGAGCGGAAGGGGATGTTGGTTTACAACTTCAGATACTCGTTTCTACAAAAAGTAATGGAACATACTTGTCTGAAGAATAAAAAATAGAGCTTCAAACAGAAGCTCAAAGCCTTCCTACTTTCTCTCTTCCCCACACCTGGCCAGCTGTTGGGTGAAGTGGGTATGCCTGTTGGACTGTTCAGAAAAGTTAAAAAAAATTGTTGAACACATCCTCCCCACCCACTTACAATGTCATGGAGGGAGGTTGTTTTAGATGCTGAATCTGACGAGCACTTAGTATGAAGTGCACCAATGCCTCCTGAGGCCATGTATTAACTTCAGTTGAACTTAAGAATGCATTTTTGCAAAGAATGATGACTGTGGATTTTGTCCCATCACGTACAGAAGCTCACATTACTGTTACCATAGGAAGGGATCACTTCACGGCCAGTGCAGACAGCAGGAATGATTACAGCGACCAGTAGTTCTTTTAACGTAGCTCTTGCACCCTGTCTGTTTATAGATGATGACTTCATAGATGAAGTCTCCTTCACATACCATTTAGAAACAATGGAGGGGTGATGCATTACAAAGGTACCACATTACAGTAATAGACTACTTTTAGTAATATCACTGTAATATAACATATTACAATTAAGTGTTCAGCAATATTGTTACAATGGCTATATTAGATGACAATACATTTTATAGTTCTCAGCAATGTCATCCCTTGGATTATATTCCACATATATGAGATTACCCCAAATGATTTCTATGCAATACAGCTATTGTCAAGAAATGTACAAGCCACCTCCCTTATGGTTAAAACTATAAACCTGCATAAAAATGACAATTACCAACATAAACCACCATGTTCTGAACAGAAACATTACAAACACTATTGTATAAACACTGATGTTACAAAGTAACTTTTCCTTTTTGGAATATAAAACACAAAACTTAACAAACTACTCGATTTAGCACAACATAATGGGAAATGTGAGCCATCACTAAGCCTCCAGCTTTCAGCAAACCTAGTGCAAAAGAAGTTTGTGTGTGTGCAACCTCACATTTACGTACGATACAGAGCTGAAATGCAAGCCTTCACAGAGCTGGTGCAGACAGCTACATAAATTAAAATGAGAGCGCATCTGTTGTGAGACACAATAATACAGTGTCCGATAAAGCTTGTCAGACAAATTCCTGTCAAAACCAATCACAAGATGAGCTAACGTGTCGTCACAGAGACCAGGTTATGCAGGGGCTACAGTAGGTAGTGTTATTATTACAAGCCAGAATATAATCGTAATATATAGCCAAATATAACACTAATTATACTGTGGTTATTCTGGTTGCAGTAACACAAAAGTATTGTAGTCAGCAATGTATTACTCTACAAAAAAAAGGATAAGTAACTCATTACTTTTTAAGTATAGTAACAAATACTACATTACATTTTGAAAGTAACTGCACCGACATAGTTTAAAGTCTCCACTCATGTAGGCTTTCTACCAAACCCAAGTAATGTTTGAATCACATACCAGCAGGCATTTCTAGACTACTCCGATAAAACTGATAATAAAAATAAGTTACTTGGTGTAAAAAATTCTTTCCTGCGGAAGGGTGAATATTTAACGCGTTTGAGAGGTTAGCTAGTCTTATATGTTCAAAATGTAGAGACAAAATCTAGCTCTTGGTCTCATAGATCAATATACAATAAATAGATTCCTGCCGACTGGTTCTTAAATCCTGTTTTGAGAATCGGCCTTCCATTTAATGAGACATTAAAGAGACAGTTCTGGCTTCAAGTATCCACCAGTCACAGTGGCCGGTAGAATTGTGTTGGAGGGAATGAGGCTAGGAGTTAAACCTACCAAAAACAAACAAAACTGACATTTGGTTGGCTGATGGTATTTATCCCTTGATTGTATCTCCATTTTTTTTTTTTTTTTTTTGTTTACACACCCTTGGGAAGGTATGCATCACAGACCAGTGTTTTCTGGCTTCTCCATAAATTTGAAATACTGGTCAGTTTTTACTGTTTTCATTTTTATAACAGAGCAATCCTCACATTCCATAAAATATAGAAAGATTGAGGACATAGCTGCAACATTTGCATGGTTAAAAAGGTTATAACCTTTAAGTTTTATGAATTACAGCCCAGATCTTTTAGGCAGATGTGTCCTGGGATCCTCCCATGGTGGCTTACATACTTCATGTTGCTAAGGTGTAGAGAGTGGATTAGGGCTTCTTGGCTGAAGACTTGGCCGGTGACCTGGCTGGTGATTTGGCTGATGATTTTGACGGACTGCTCTGACATGGGGTGACCTTAACATGGATGAAGATTGAGGAGGGTGAAAGGCTGGAGCCATCGTTCTTAAGCAGTCGGACATGACGATAACCTGCAGAGATAAAGGACGGAAGGTGAGGAGAGCAAATTTTTATTAAGGACCCTATAATACCCAAACTTTACTGTCCCAGCACGCACCTGTACGGAGACTTGTGAAAGGCAGGGTGTATTGTCCTAAGAAGTCATTGCGGGAGGTATAGTCGTGGTCCTCCACCATGAAGCGAACCAGAGCCAAGTCAGGGACATGGACGGTAAAGTTAAAGGTACAGTCCCACCGCGGGTTAAAGCCTGAACCACAGAAAGACCAGTTACTAACAGACTTATTCACACCAATCTGTGCAGTTTTACTCAATGAACTTTACATGTAATATGTGGTCCTCAACCTTTTTTGTCAAATGAACCCCAACCACTCTGTTTAGATGAACCCCTTTATGAACACCACCTGTCAACTTTAAGCCTTAATATAATTTGGAATCTATGTTCCACTGTATGTCATTGACATTTTTTAGACACTTAAAAGATGCCATTGTCATTGTGTTTTTTTGTTGCTGTTTACAGTCCATACCATTAGACTTTTCAACCATGGTCCACTTTCAACCACATCTCATGGTGCTCATTAGCTACAACATTAACTGTATGACTATCCAATAAGATATGCAGACATCCCTAAATACTGCTCCTGGAGCCATTTCATTTGCAAATGGTCTTTTGTCTGTAAGGCAGGTATTTACCATTGTTGTCGACATGATGAGTTTTCTTCTTATTGTTGTCTATGGGAACACCATGTATCTCTACCCACACCTGAGGATCCACAATGGAGCTGGGCTTGTCCCATTCTGGTTTAGGTAGCTGCTGAGCTGAAATAACCTGGAATAACAATAATAACAAAGCTTAATTTGATCTTCATGACACAGGGAGCAAGCTCTTATCCTTCAGTTCTTTAGTAATCCTTCAGTAATCCATCTATACTCTTGTGCCTTGAGATGGATTTAAGATGCAGTCAATTACAATCAGTGTTGTGCAAGTTACTGAAAATTAGCAATTAGGTACAGTTAGTAGTATTATCTCTCAAAAGTAATTGAATTACTTTACAAATTACTCCATATAAAAGTAATTCGTTACTGGGGAAACTTTTACTTTTATATATCTGCTTCAATTCTCTTATTAATGCACACATAGCTATGTTATTTAAGTGTTGCTGTGGCACAGTGTGAGATAATACAACTGCCAAATTTTATCTATCATTGTATCCATTACCACTGTGGTGATAGTTATTAATACTCCTGACCACCAGAGGGAAGCAACAACTAGTGTTCCTACTAGTAAGCGACACATGATTGATTGATTGTAACTGAGTCATTTAATTAGAAAAAGTAATTAGTTACATTTTCAATTACCTCCAAAAGTAGTAGAATTACAATAATACATTATTTCATAATGCCTTACTCCCAGCACTGATTACAACTGCCTAGAACCAGTTCAATAAGAAACTTCGAGTCACCAAAATTCTACTGCAGTTCTAAGGGAAATGATTATCTTTCCAATGCAAATCGTCAATGGGAAAATACTGTTGGAACCTGCAGTTTCACCTGTTTAGCTACTTCCTATTCGTTTAGGGCCATCTTACCCGAACGGTGAGCAGGACAGGTCTATGGCCAGGACCTCCACCAACATTCTCTGGGTTGAAGGAGATGTCACGTTGGCACATGAAAAGAGGCTTCAGGATGTACCCACACTGACCATTCTGCAGGAACCTGCCATGGTTCAGGTCCATCTGTTCACCAGGTGTCTGGAAATTCAATGCAACTGGAGAAAACAGAACACAACTATGTTAACAGCATACATTTATGTCTAGTACAAAGTTTTTTGATAGTACCACCTTGAGAGGTGGGGATGTTGGCATAGGGTGGCACACAATTAGACCAAAGAGCAAAAGGTAAGAACTTGTGTCTGAGTAACAACTCTCGATTAGTTGGTCTGCTTCTCTTGTGAATAATAACAGAAAAGTAAGCTTTCACCAATTTGACAGCCTCCGTTCCACATCTCCTGAGGGTTGTAGTTGGAGGACTGGAGGCGCTGTCCTGAGGGGTAGATCCTGCTGAGCTGGTGGCTGTTGTGACGCACAAAATGCACCCCTGGATGGGAAGGACAAGAAAAGTCAAATTAGCCCAATATTACCCTGAAGAGACTCATTTTGCTTTGGCCTTCACGCTGCCTGGGTTATGTAGAATCAATCGGTACTGTTTATTCATTTAAATCTTAATTTTAATTTTTAGGATTTCCATTTTTTTTTAATTCTAGGCAGCATGTGAACCTATTCTACATTCAGAAAGTAAGTTTAGTCACATGCATATGTCATACCTGAGTCCTTAATGTGCCTGAGCGCTTCACTTTCAGAGAAAGAGGACATGTCAGTTGCTGGGTTTTTGGCAGCTTGTTCAAAGCCTTTAAAGGGGACACTTTGGGTGTACACCACCAGCTCTGACAGCTCTGGACTCAGCTTAGACACACCTGGCACCTGAGATGACACACACAGAAGCTAATCACTGTCAGTTTATCCTCATCAACATTTAGTGGTTCCACAGGCAATAATCTAGATCTCAAATTTTTTTTTTTCCTGTTTTCATGTGCAATCGTCATTTTTAAATGAGTAGTACATATAAGTAATTAAGGGTGTACGTATTGCATATATTGTAAGTTACCATACGGTATATAACACTTGTGCAATATTTTCTTGTCTTCTTGTATTCTGACTTCTTGCACTCTGTCTTGTTGCTGCTGTAACATGTGAATTTCCCCCCATTGTGGGATAAATAAAGTCTATCTTATCTTATCTTATCTTATCTTATCTTATCTTATCTTATCTTATCTTACATTGACTATACCAATCCCCCCTACCCCCCAAACTGGTGAGAGCTACTATTGCTAGGATAAAGGTGAGCTGGTGGTGTTGTACCCACTTTCTTATCCTCTTTCTTACTCCTGGGTTTGCCTTCGGTGCAGCTGGCCTCCTCGTCTGAGGAGCTGAACTCTGAAGAGCTGGACGAGCACTCCCCCACCACTCGATCCTTCTTTCCTTTGACCAGGATTTTAAGCTTAAGATCCTGCACACACAGCCAATACATTACACACACTATATATTAACAACTTGTGAATGATACAAGTAGTTCAACTATTTTATCATGCTTACAATACTACTAGAGCTACTACTGCAGCTTCAGTCACCATCACTGCTGCTTTGCTGCCACTATTACTACAGTAATACTGTTACTACTACCACTACTAACATCATTCAAATATTTCACCCACTAGTAGCACTAGCCTTTCAGGGATGGAAAGTAACCAAGTAAATTTACTCAAGTCCTGTACGTAAGTAGTAGTAATCCAGCCCTCAAGTACTGTGCTTTGCCAGTGGTTACCAAACCCTGACCATGCTACTTTATACTCCTTCACTGCAGGTCAAAGAGGAATCTTTTGACTATATTACATTTATTTAACTACACCTGTAGTTACTAGTTGCTTGGGTAAATGTAATATATAAATATAATTAATTGTTATGTAATATGCAATATATACATACAATTCATTATTCTAAAAAAAAAAACAAAACAAAACAAAAAAAAAACAGTTCAACAGTCTACAAAAAATATTTCTAATTACAATTATAGCTCCACCACAAGCAGCTACATTTATTTGACATTGTGGTCTTGCAGCTTTTACTTAATTAAAACACTTTTTTACCC
Organism: Chaetodon auriga; assembly: GCF_051107435.1. NCBI lineage: Eukaryota > Metazoa > Chordata > Actinopteri > Chaetodontiformes > Chaetodontidae > Chaetodon > Chaetodon auriga. Next base: position 21,362,919 of record NC_135093.1, on the reverse strand, counting down.
ACTACTCCCTATGACTGCTTCTACTTGTATCATGACTGCTAACAATATAATAATAGAAAATGGTTAAATAAGAATAAAAGAGTATATAAGAGTAAAATACTAAAAGCAAATGATATGAAATCATCTGAGTGTAATTTATAGGCACAGATACTACAGTGACCAGAAGGCAATGCAATTGTGAATGAGCCTCAGGGGAATGTGAATACTGGGGCACAGATCATGAGTGCATGTGCACATTTTATGGTTATACGCAAATGTAGAAGTGGGACACAGAATATCAGATAGCCCCAGATTTCCCATCTATTGCAAGACATGTGCTCTCTGTTTCACATATAATCCTAACAAAGTAACAGTTGCAATTAAGACAGAGAACCTGTTTACAAATGCCTCACATACATAACAGAAATCCATTTCTTTGAGTTTGGATAATAAAGTGTGTCAGAGAGACATCCTCGACAGCCAGTCATTGGCTATTTTTACCCGCATCCCCATTCTGTTGACAAGTAGCAAGCACACTCCAAATATCTATCAGGACAAATCATTTAATCATGTCAAGTTTTCAGTCCTCCGGGCACTGGTTCCAGTGCATGCAGACATAAACTATGTCTCAAACTAAAGATCTCAGTCGATATGGTCGTTATTATGAGGCATGAACTTATATCCAGTTATGGAACAGTGTCCTCTCACCTCTGGAGAAGGTAGGATGTGAGGATCTCGATCACTGAGGGGCTTAGTGAGCAGCTTGTCTCCCAGGATGGATCGCAGATGTCGAGCCATTACTGTCTGCTGCTCCACAGAGCAGTGGTTCTCCAGAGACAGGATCAGAGGGTAAGGAGATGCCTGGGTGAGAGGGACAACAGTGCAAATTCACAGAAAAAGGATTTTTTTTGAAAGAGAGGAAGGAAAATCATCTTTTGGCCTGCAAGCAAAATTGTCAATGTAGATGTAACTCTCACACTATATAGAGTTCAAAAGTATATCACCATTTTCCACACAAATTAATAGAAATTATTCAGAAAGACCATATGTCTAAACTATTGATATTTATCTGTACTGTATGTCTACATGAATGTGACCAAGACAAAACACTCTATGTTTGTATTTTTTGCAGCTACAAGTAAAAGGATTGTGATTCTAGTAAAGTACTTACTTTAAAAGCGTAAGTGTTGATAGTCTCAATGACTTCAACAAAGGGCACTTTGGAGGTGAGTGTGTGTCCATGGTAAATGACTGGCTCTCCTTTATCTCCGTCCCAACAGTCTAGCTCCACACAGCGGCAGCCATGATTCAGGGCTCTAAGAAAGAAGTCATCATTAGGAATCTCTAAAACAGAGGTGGCTCAGTGAGTGAAGGTGTAATTTAAGAGCTTGTAACTAATTTGTGCCCTTCATCACTTTCTGTTGGTGAGTAGTAGACTGCAACAGTATACAGAGACTAGCTGTGTTTCTGTCTATGGCCTGCATGTCTTAAAGGCGTGAAGTCTGCAGGCCTGAACCACATATCTTCCTCAAATGAGACATTCTAGTCTCACGGTGACCAAAGCTAATGGTTTGTTTGTTTGGTCCTCATCACATTGTTCAGATGACTGCTACTTAAGTGGCAAATCCTGCTTCAGCTAGAATCTTCTTAGTCTAATGTCTCTCCACTTGCCACCCTTTCTCTCCTGTGCCCACCACAACAGTCCAGTATAATTGCATTGCCACTTATGCTACACTGATCTGCCTGTCCATCTTGCACTGGAGCAGCAACTCACTCCCAACTTGGGTGAGGTGCTGAGCCTCGTCCCAGCGACCTCGCACTCAGCTGCAAACTCTCCCGCTGTATGTCATGGGTTGATCATAGCAACCTCGAGCAAAAGAAAGAATGTACTTCTCAGCCACCATTGGAATCGACAGGATTTTTATGTACTCAGTCTTGTCATACGGATTTCAATGATGGCAAGCAAACCCTTTAATGGCACTCAGCAATTTGATTTCTTTTAGCTGCTGATTAAATGGTTTTTTCTAGGCTAGCTAACTAGCTACATAGCAAAGTGCAAAACATTGACACATCATTCAGAAAATGTTATAAAGCACATATGTGCAGGTATATATGCAGTTTCATTCATTCTCACCGAATATATGGCTCTGTGCTGCTGTCCCCAGTCAGTTGGTCCTTAGTGAGGTAGGTGTTGTGGGAGGAGGAGATGAAGTAGTGTGCCAGTGGGTGTGTCATGTCTTGGTAAACCCTGGTATGTCCCGGGTTAAAAACACAGTTCTCCTTAGACAGCATATACATGGTGAAACCATTTGGGGTCATGAACTGGTTCTTCTGGGCTGTACTGGGCAAAAGGGACAAACATATATAATAAGCTTATTTACACATCCATCGGACATTCACTTAGAACTGTTTTTCTAGCAACCTGACTCATTTAAGTATAATATTGAGTCTCCTTTTGGCTTTATTTTGGTCTTTACTGACTACTGAGAAAAATATCTGGCTTTTCAGCTGCTGGATGCTTTTCTGTTTAACATCTAGTTGATGATTTTGTCCATCTCCCATTTGGGGGTGGGCAGGTCACATCCAATGGTTTTATCAGAGCTGTTTTGCTAAACACACACTCAATAAATGTTGGCACTTTGCAATACAGTATATTGTTACTTAGCACCGCACCCCACTCATTAAGTTCATAGGTGAGTATGAGGCTTTGGGCATGGATGAGTGAAGCGTCTTCCCCCTGGTCCTTCAAAAAATCCCTCAGGTCCACAGTGGAAAGCACACAGCCATTTGCAGAGTAGCGGATGAACACAGCATCCAGTTCTGGTCTCCGTAACAACTCCCTGCAGAAAATTTCAATCTCCCCGTGGTCCAGACGACCATCAGCTGACTGGTCACATTTCTATCAGAGAAACAGAGTGAGACACAGATTATCATTTTTTGTTTAGGTGTTAACATCTGTTTTCAAGCTGGTCGCAATTATCAGTAACAAGGGACACAGTTAATGGAGGCCTGTCATTAGTCAAGTCAAATGAAAACTTTCAATTACTGACTAAGGTCTCGGGTACAGGGCCAATGTGTATGAGTGTTCCACTACCTGGAAAAGGCTGCGGGCATACTGGTCACTCAGGTCAATGTTGATCATCTGCAGCAGTGTCTGGACTTCATCATAACTCATCTTATCATCATGGTTCTGGTCAGCTCGACTCAGGTAAGCATGAATCCAGGTAGCACACAAATATAGTTAAGGAAGCAGCAAGAGCAGAAATGCAGTTTTGGTGTTGCAGTTTGACCAATATGGAGTTTTGAAGCATAGAACTAACATCTAATTATATTAATTCTGCCTCTACATACTTTTTGTTGGTGTTCTGGGTTGTTTTGGAACATTTTCTTCAATCAAAAATGAGGAGAGTGACAAAAGTACCAACATGTGTTTTCATTGGAAATATATTACACTATTGGGACTTTTGTTTTTGACTTTTAAGGGTCCTTGCAGAGAGCTTATGGCGCTCCAAAAAAAAACTGTATACAAAAGTTTCCTGTGCTTTTATTCTTGGCTTTATGATGTCCCCATATACCATCTCAACAGTTCTACAACTCTGAATGAACCAGAACAGGATATTGGTCAAGTTTCTCCTTCTGGGTCATGTTGTCCACCCTCTCCTGCAGTGTTCGGATGCCACGGGCCCAGTGCTGAGCCTCCTCCTGGCTCTGGCAGAGGAGATCCAGGCTCTTGCGGGGCCCTTTGAAGACCACTGTCAAACACCGGCCCTCAGGTACAAAGCCAACCATCTGTCTCAACGTCTCTGACTGGCAACCCTCACGAACGCACTCCACTTCCATGACAGAGACTGTGGATGTGTCAGGGGAGCAGAGAGAAAAGGGTGGAAGAAGAGGAACAAAGAACAAGTAAAACACAAGTATTGCCAAATTCATTTTTCACACCCTGTTACCAAGTGACATTCACTCCATGAGAAACTCATGAGTGCTTGTATTTCAAGGTATTGTTGAGGTATTATTTAGTAACATCATTAACATCTGTTACCACAGTGGAAATACTTGAGAGCTTGGACTGAAAATACTGGGACCAGACATTTACAAAGGAGATCACAACAAACATGGTAATGAAGAAGTTGCTCTTCCGGAACCCACCTTTGCAAAGACAAACTATGAATTGATTGAAATGAAAGCATTGACCCAAAGATAATCCATCCCCATCTGTTCCCACCCTGTGCAACACCATGAACATCTTCTTGGAGAGACTGAAACAACATGTCACACGAACAAGGTCTTTTCAAGCATAACCTGACCCTTACATCACTGGAGGAGAAACAGTGAGGAAAGAGGGGACCTTTAGTCTTTTGCACAGCTCTCTCAACAACAGCCATCTCCATACTTGAACTGTGTGCATTGCATTACACAATCATAGCTGTCACTTTTGATCTTTCCTTTTGTGACTTTCACTTACAAGCTCAGACTCACATTTTGTAATCTAATCCACAGTCCATCTCTCATTTATTGCATTATCAAGTAACACACCTGAAGCCAATTCATCCATGACCCCAAATATTAGTGTGGAGCTCACACAAATGTTCAGGATTGCCAAAATGACACAACAGTTTTATGTTCACTTGAAACAAACACTTGCTTGTGACTTTAACTGTTTTATGTTAATTGTGTTTTTATGTTGGGTTAGTTTTATGAAAATAATTACTTCATGATCAATTAGTGACACATACATTGTGCCCTCAGTACTCTATATAGTTTGCTAGTTGAGTGAGCTAAAAAAAAATTATAATAATTTAATAGTAATAACGGCGGCACGGTGGCGCAGCAGGTAGTGCGCGTGCCTCACAGCAAGGAGGTCGCTGGTTCGATCCCCGGGTCGGGCAGGGCCTAAATTGTCCGTAGGTGTGAGTGTGAGTGTGAATGGTTGTCTGTCTATGTTGCCCTGCGATCGGCTGGTGACCGGTTCAGGGTGTACCCTGCCTTTCACCCATTGCTAGCTGGGATAGGCTCCAGCCCCCCGCAACCCCAAAAGGGATACGCGGGTATAGAAGATGAATGAATGAATGAATGAATGAATAAATAATAGCAATAACCATAATTTTACAAACATGAGTCAAAACTGCATTTATTTTTATTGAATGTTATCGTGTTATCCAAAATATATTTGAATTTTTTTCTAGTGGTGTTAATATTAGTTGTTTTAGTAGTTAAATGTGGAGAAGATGTGAAAAAAACTGATATAATGGGTTTGGTTCACATCGGCTTTTGAATATATTCACCTCAGCAGGAGCATCTATGCTGACATAACAGCAGTTTGTACACTTAACCCAATTTTAGGTTCAAAACACAAATCTTTTGTATTTTCATCATCATACAAAAACCTTAGTGATGTAAAAATAAAAATATTTAGAATATAAAGGAGGAAGTGTATACTTTCATTCATGGTAAACCTGTGTCAACACAATTGGTCAGTTTTAAAAAATGGGTACATCTGACAGAAATTATTCAACATCTCTAATGTCAATGTCATACTATCAGACTATCACCTCTTGAGGTACAAAGTGGTATTATGAGACAGGACAGGCCAAGACTAGCAAGCTAACTCCAGTAGATATCTCTGCAACACAATATATAGATGTCTTTCATGTAACATCAAAACTCTAATTTCTTCACATTGATCATATTAGTTCATTTTTGGTTGTTTTTATCTAAAATGTACACATATTGTAACTTTAATGCACCCAAGGAAAGTTTTATAAAAGAAATTAACTAAGTTTAAACTACATCAAAAGTATGCCTTTACATAGCTAAAATCCACAATTACAAATGTGTCGACATTTTTTAAAAGATTTTTATTAATTGGACTAAAAAGGTTAGAAAACGAATGGCTTCATGTTAAATTGACTGTAATGCTGTAATATTAGGGGTGTAACGTTACACAGAAGTCATGATTCGGTGCCAGTTCGGAACAGAGGGGGAAAAAACCCAAATGCAGAAGGATACATTTCTTTTCATTTCTTTGAAACAAATGGACGAAACACTCTGCCCACTTTAACACTGGCATATTATTTTCATTACAAAAGTAAGGAAGACTTTCCAGAAGGCGATAGGTCACCATAGGCTATTAAACTGAAAAGCATCTCATATGCTATCACGTTTAAAATACAAAAAAAAATGTAATTTGTGCATTAGGAGGCTATATTTACTCATTCAAAGCAAACAAACCTTTATGTATAGCAGAACAGTGGAGCAACATGATACACTGTTCTTGTCTTGTTGTCGCTGACTGGGAACCTGAATTGTCCCAAATGACTGATTTAAAGGACACAGGCAGGTCACCAGACCATGATGGTCAGCACTGATACAAGAACCATTAATGCTCTATTTCATATGTAATACTTGATTGTACACAAAATAACTTTTTAGTCACATCGCCGAGTTTGTGTTGAAAAATAATCCATATATACATTTAACAACTTAATACCTTTGTGTTATGTATGCTGGATGTTTACACTTAATATGACATGGAAACGGGCGGCACGGTGGCGCAGCAGGTAGTGCGCGTGCCTCACAGCAAGAAGGTTGCTGGTTCGAACCCTGGGTCGGGCAGGGCCTTTCTGTGTGAAGTTTGCATGTTCTTCCTGTGCATGCGTGGGTTCTCTCCGGGCACTCCAGCTTCCTCCCACAGACATGCTCGTTAGGTTAATTGGTCTCTAAATTGTCCGTAGGTGTGAGTGTGAGTGTGTGAGTTGTCTGTCTGTGTGTGTAGCCCTGCGATTCAGCGGTTCAGGGTGTACCCCGCCTCTCGCCCATTGCTAGCTGGGATAGGCTCCAGCCCCCCCGCAACCCCGAAATGGGATGCGCGGGTAAAGAAGATGAATGAATGAATGACATGGAAACACTATATTAAAAAAACAAATAAAACTAAAAAGACAAACTGACAGAAATCTGTCAGACGGAAGTTGGCTGTGCAAGCCATTTCAAATAAACTGTGAGCATTGGCAGTATGACAAAAATACAGTATAAGCTATATTATTCATACCGTTCGCTCCATGTGCACATCGAGTCAGCAAAGGCAGTGCACAACAACTCACTCAGGCCTCTGTGGAGTGTGTACTTAAGGTGGTGTCATTTTAAGTCACTAAAGGATTTAATTTGTCCATACAGATTTTTGTTCACACACACACACACACACACACACATTTTCCACACAGTTTAAACACACACCTTCTTCTGCTGCCTGGAAAGGCAGCAGGAAATCGTGGTTACAGGCTATGAGGTTTGTGTAAGGACAAGAACTGGCTTCACAACATGTTTGGTTTTCCTGTAATCTGGGTAGCGCTAAATTCTGAAATATCATCTTATTTTCATGATGTATTTGCGGGACATTGTGTAAGGACACAGTGCTGACACTGGCTTGGCAACTAATAACACAGATGACAGTGCTGCACCATTGAATCTAATTCCTACCAAATTTAGACACAAACAACTTAGTGGAGAGGTGAGCTGTGTGTCTCTAGGAAACGTTTCCATGAGTGTTTCCCTAGCAAATACAACTGTTTGTGAGTTATTTTCAACCTGTTTGTTCATCAAGCACACCTTGACGTTCATTTCCCTGTGACTGAGTCCATATGTGTACTTTCACAATCAAATCTGTCTACCTAATGGATTTGAAAAAAAAAAACAAATCAAACATCACGACAGACCAAAACTCTGGTGTTCAGCTGGTGTTTGCCAAGCTCTGTTTGCTTGTGGTTTAAGCAGAAACTACACACAGCACTGTGTGGACATGGCAGACAGACAGCAGAGGGAATTCTCCTCAAAATACACCAAATGTGGTTCCTAAGGGTGTATCAGTACAGTGTGATCATTGCAAAACAGTGGAATCTGTAAGCTGGTTGTTGCTTCCAAAACACTTTTTATCCACAGTTTACACATGTCCATAGGCACAAAACATTTCCACAAGCCTCATATTATACACATAACCAATCATGGAAGAGACATTCAGGTTAATTTAGCAAAAAAACTAATACAATAAAAATAAAAGTGCAGAAGTATTATCAACATAATGTACTTAAAGTATCAAAAGTAGAAGTTCTGCAGTAAAACGTCGCCTGTGACTGACCCAGGGTCCCCCAAAATATGGGATAAGCAAGGCCAAGTTTTTTATCTTTGCTATACACTGAAGACATCTAGATTTGAGATCAAAAGATGAATATAACACAGGAGATCAGGATGTCAGCTTTTATTTCCTGCTATTTCAATGCATATTTGTCTTACAATTTTGCAACAGCCATCCCCATTTTCAGGTGAGCAAAAGTATGGGAGGTGTCTGTAGTTGCTCAGGTGCTTCCTGTTGCATTGATTGTTCAACACATAAAAAAGCTGTCAATGTGTAATGTGCAGGTTTTAGCCTTGGTTTTACAGTGAGAAAAAACAGACCGACATGAAGACCAGAGATCTGTCTATGGAAGAAGAACAAGCCATTTGGAAGCTGAAGAATTCAATAAGAACCACTGCACAAAAAAATTTGGAAATTGCAAATACAACAATTTGGAAAGTCTTGAAAAAGAAAGAAACCACATGTGTGCAAACAACAGCACTTGATGATAGAGTCACTGTAAGAGCTGTGAGGAAAAACCCTAAAACAATTCTCAGTAACATCACCAACAAATTCCAGAAGGTACAAGTGAAAGTACTACGGTCTACCATTTGCAGGAGACTTGGAGAGAAGAATTACAGAGCCTACACCACAAGATGCAAACCTCTCATTAGCAGCATCAGAAGGCCAGATTAGACTTTGCAAAGAAGTACAGAGATGACCAGGAAAAATTCTGGAACAAAGATTTATGGACAGGTGACACCAGGATAAACCTTCACCAAAGAAATGGAAAGCTCAAAGTGTGGAGAAAGGAAGGATCTGCACATGATTCAAAGCACCCTAGTTCAGCCATGAACCATGGTGGAGGTAATGAAATGGCTCACTCATCTTTTTATGATGATGTAACTCATAATGGTAGCAGCATCTGACCTCAAGCGTCTACGTATGTACAAAGAAATGCATCTGAACTCATAAGGAAGCAGCAAGACACCAACCCAAAGCATACTGCCCATGCAACCAAGGAGCTCATCGGGGGAAAAGTTTTAGTCAGTCTCCTAACAAATCCTATTGAGAATGCATTTCAATTGCTGAAGAGGACACTGAATATAATGGTTGTGGCACATATTAGACTCGAACCCAAAAGCACGACACAGAGGCAGCCAGAGTAGAATAAATGTTCTTAGAAATTTTAATCAAGGTCAGGCAAGGGTCAAAATCAGGAGATCAGCCATTCTACATTTATTTAACAACTAAAGTTAGCTGTTACTTTGCAGATTTTATGGAAGAAACGTGATTAAATTCAAATGCATTATTCAAAATTAAACAAACAACCTGGGATTAGAGGTATTAAGACCTATCCTAATTTTAAAGGGCCACACGACGAAGTTGGGAACCACTGCATTCGACCACCCAGTCATGTTATAGCAAACACATTTGATCTAAAACTAGTGGGGTAAATTACTGGGTGTGCCTGACAAGCTTCCACTTTTTCATTACATAGGGGACATTACATAGGCTTACATTAATTTCCTGGAGACTTACTTGAACTATAAGACATACCATAAGCACTTCTTGTGTAACTCTAACTCTTAGCCAAACCTAAACCTTAACCTTAACCTACCCTTAAACTAACCTTAACCCCAGTCATCGTCCTAAAATATAATGATTTACATTATGGGAACTTGATTTATGTCCCCACAATGTGAGGAATACATAGCCCCGCACACACACACACAAACACACACACACACACACACACACACACACACACACACACACACACACACACACACACACATACTTGCACCCAAAACACACACTGTGCCACATCACAAAGAAATTTAGTCTTGTGGCAATTAAAGGCCTTGTACTGAGGCGAACCTAGTGGGTGAGTTGCATGGTAACTATATAGCGCCAAACCACAGGTTCCATGGCTGACTCCCACCACCATATAATGTCCTATAATCTCACTGTTTGAACTACAGCAGGATGGGCTGCCATCCTAAGCTCAAAATAGATGAGCTCTGTAATCAAGGCACCGTGTGTGACCCTCAGACAGTGGAGGAGAGCGAGGGTAGCTGTGTGTGCGAGTCTATGTTTGTACAGAGCAGTAAGTAGCATTTAAAGTTAACAAAAATAGACACTGTAGTATATCAATGTTTCACCTTACACGCCCAGTCAGAGCACTGAGCTCTTCTGGGACACTATGGCAAAGGAAAGGCCCGCTTGTCACTAATTACCACACAGAGATGGCTCCTAACCCTGGGTGGGGCCCCTGAAAGGATCATTTTAAAGGATTTACAGGACTAATTTTACAGTGTTTAATGCATATGGAAAAGAGCCTCATGGATCCTCTCCCAAGTAACGAAGGACTGACCTGGGACCTGTGTTGGGCTGCATCCAAATCATATTCAGTCTGATCAGGTTAGGTCCTGTTTTACTGCAACAGATCTTGGGTCTGTGTGTCAATGTGTCTAAAGGCAAAGGTATACTTCAAATTATCTTGTTCATATTAGTTTGAGCTGACCAAGTCAAAGGCAGAAGTGTTCATAGCTGTTCAGAATGGCCTCACTCATAAAGCATGTCGGCATACAGAAGGGGAAGATGAGATAATGGTTCAAACAGGGTAGCAATGCAAACTTTCACTCAGTCAGTTTCTGCTTGGTGTTGGTGATGTCACTTATACACACAAATAGTAATGGAAGTAAAATGGAAAAAGAGATCAATAAACTTATTTTGATTTGTATAAGAGAACACATGCACACATGCACACACACACACACACACACACACACACACACACACACACACACACACACACACTTACAGGATTGTTGCTCCTTGGCCCGGCTGGATGTTTTGTGTGACTGACACCAGACAGTGACACCGTCTTCCAACAGCTTCAGAGTTCGTCTCTTCTGCCAGCGAGGCGAGCGGACCTAAACAAATGATGAATGAATCCATGAAATCTCATTCATTTCATTACTAATACTCACTACTACTAACAACCACTGGTAGTTCATAATTAGTAACGGCTTTACCTTTACCATACTGGAGCCCTGTAACATCCGCTTCACATCTTCATCATCCTGCACTCCTGGAAAGCAAACAGACAAAAAGATGGTTAAAGAAAGGTGCATATGATGCCATGAAAACTGTATTTAATTGAGAACAGCATAGCGGCAAGTGTTTTGATCTCTGCTACACTGAAAGAAGGCGGGGGGTGAGGAGAGAAAAGGGAGGAAAAAGAGTCAAGCACAGCCAGAATTAGAGGCTGGTGTATATACATGTGTTGGACCGCAGCGGCTCATATGGGAGCTCTGTAATTCTGACATGTTGGTCCAGATCTAGCTGCTGCATATGGCTACAGATGACACGGTATGGACAGAGACAGGGAAAGACAGAGGGAGCTGATATTGTGGAAGAGGCAAAAGCAGAGAGAAGATGGGGACAGACAGACAGACAAAGATTGTATGCTGATGACGTGACACAGGGAGGACTTTTGATTCCAGAGGAGAGCAAATTCCAATTAGCTAAGTGCTTTTGGCCTGTTATGAAAGTCATATCCTGTGACACCTTTTATAAAGATGACAAATGAGGAGACATGCCTTTCAGCTGAATGTGCCTGTATTTCAACCAGAGCAGACTTTGTAAAACACACATTTGCTCTCTTGCAAACAGTATGTGAAGCAGTGTATGTGGAGCCTGTTAGTAATAACTGCTAATCTCTCCATACGTAGGATATCCCTGAGGACAAGACCCTTGATGAAGTACTTTTTAAACAACTCAACTTTAAACTTTTAAGAGTTTCAGCAAATTTTTGCTTGTTGACCAAAGTTGAACTCTATCCAAAAGCACTGCTCGAATTTTCTTCACCTTGGTCAGTGAAAACAGTTAATCACAACAATTCAATTCAAATGAACTGGTTTGGTCCACTATTCTAAATGCAGCTGTGGCTGATTTCTGACATGTAGGTGGTTTACTCAGCTCACCCAGATCCAAACCCGCTGTACAGATTCATAACTGGAAAATGCAATTTTATTGGAATCTAATCTCAATTTGAATATCAACCACTGATTTTCATCTACTTCTAAATCAAAATTACAGATTTGATTACAGAACTGAAGATGATCAGTTCTACACTGCTGTCTGTGGATTAAATGGATTAAAGTATGTATGATATATATAAATGATATATCTTGAACTGTAGTTGGTGTCTAAATGCTGTTTGAATTTGAGAATATTCCATTTTAAAGAACATACTAATTCATTGTAATTTATGCATTTGGATTTGGGGATACATTTGTTTAAATCTAGCAGCTTCACTGCAGCAATATCAGCATTGTAACCTTCATAATAGCCAAACACTGCTTTTATTAAGTAGACAAGCACATGTTACATTTCCAAACAGCCTTTCCAACATTTTTATAACAAGATACAAGAAGTGGAGTATCAAGTGATGAAAAACACTGGCTCCAGATTTTGGTGTTGAAATCAGTGACAAATATATAAATGAGGGAATAGTAGACAGTGATCATGCAAGGTGGACGTGCAAAATAATGATGAGTCATGTGAACATGTTTTACTTACTGTGACTTCACAAACTTCCTCCACTAATGTGATTGGAAGTCATGAAAATATTCTGCTTTACTTCTTGTATAGCTATACTGCTATACAACAAGACTACTCAAGATGATATAAATGATAATTCTGTTAATGATTTATGTAACTGAGATCTTCAGCAATAATGAAATAATGAAAATAACTGTTGCTACCTTAATCCATATATCTAAAGCTCCTCTGACAGACAATCAGAGTGGACACTTTAAAATCTGTTACAGCTCAATAGCTAACCGTCTATTTGACTGAATCCAGCTGTAGTTAAATCTTCTTTGTATACTCCAGATGATGTCTGATCTTTGTCTCATTTCCTCACTAGCGGGACATGAGTCAGAGCTCAGATTATCAGGGCGGTGACCGTCTTTGACTGGATTAGCAGAGGAGGGCTCAGTAGGGGTGAAATCATAGTGCATGATGCAAAAGATCTTGTGATAAGTGCAGCATATGAATCAGATATAAATGTACATTCAAGTACATACTTTCTTGTTGAGAGATAAGGTGATCAATATCACCCTCGTATTTGTCTGTGGAGCTAGAGCCAGGAGGAGATTGTTTAGTTTCCCGTAAGGAAAAAAATTACAATAAATGTATAACATCAAAAATGTTAAAGCTGCATGTTTTGCCACATGTGGCCAGAGAGCAAGCTGTAAACACAACACCCCTGAAGGGCACTGATGAACAGGTATCTTATTTATTTCATTCATATGCAAAGAAAAATGGAGGTTACATTTTGGAACTATTTCAAGCAAACAGTGGCTTTAGAGGTGTTGGTAGGCATATTTTTTTAACTTTGGACAAAGCCAGTATTTCCCTGCTTCAAGTTTTTATGCTCAGCTAGGCTCCTGGCTCAAGCTCTATATCTAACGCATACACATGAGTGGTATCAATCTTCTCACTGAAAACAGGAAAGCAAATAGGCAACAATAACAACTTCATAAGATGAAATGTCAATATTGTCTTGTGTACAGCTCGTTTCACTGCACCCAAAATAAATCAATAAAATATGTAAACATATCCTTTACATTCTGACATTATAAATGTATCATAAATGCTAAAACAAGCCCTGAGCTGCGACTGCAGACCTGTTGCAGACTGGTGGTTTCCTTTGTTTCCTGCTGCCCCGCTTGAAGCCAAGCAATCTAATCAATGACCATCCACTATTTATAGTAACCAACAGAATGTGTGGATGGTGAGTTAGTTATCTATGAAGAGACTTAAAATGGACTCTAAGGGAGCCCTGTGGCCTTATTATCATATAGCAATACGTAACCATGTGTGTATGTGCACATGTCTATTGAGGTAAAGAGTAGATGATACATAGTATTGTCCAGCAAAAATTACTATTTCCACTGCAAAAAGGGACTTACAAAAATGATGTCACATGGCTTTCAGTTCTCCTTTCCTGATGCTGCTGAGTCCTAAGCTGAGTAAGCAGGACTCAGCAGTTGAAACAGAAGTCTGACTGTGGTTTGGGAAGGGCTGGGTCACTACACTCACAAAGGCATCTTGATTACTGGGAGAACACACACAAGCATGCAGACACACATACTCCCCTGTGTACAGCAGTGAGCTACTGTAAATCAGGAGAGCAATGTTGCAGCAGTGGCAGAAATTCAGCAGGTGTGTGGCTGTGTGTTTGATGAGGAAGAGAGCCACACCATCTGAGTGTTGATCAAAAACAGACTGACCTCTACAAAGTAACTGATCTCAAAATGACAAGTAGACACCACCACAAAACAGTCTTCCTGCTTTTAAGTTGGTGTTATCAAACCATATGGTTTGACTGATAGCTGCTGCATAGAATCAAATAGTAAGTGCAAAAACAAGTGCTGTACTACACACCTACAATGCAGTGATATCTACTCAAGGCAGCTGAGATAATGACAAAACCACCCACCCACCCACACACACACACACACACACACACACACACACACACACACACACACACCATTGTGCTATACCACTACACACAAGCAGTGATATTATGGTTCACATAGTACTGCTGATGTGTATCCAACCCGATGCAAGCAAGGATGGAGTGATGTTCACCACTCAAACACAAACCTAAATTTCATGTCTTTCTACACGACCAAATAGCTATTAATAACTGGATAATTCTCACTCAGTCTACATTGCATGAATATTAGTAACTGAAACAAAAACTCTTTCTCTGTTGGCATATAAAACACAAAGACACATACATTTACAAAATATTAGCAGTTAAGTTTAATTTTTGGCATGCTAAAACTATTATTTTGGACTGACTTGTTTGCATAATTGCCTGCTTTTAATTGGACAGTGCTACATACATTTTTACAACAACCGATTTACACATGACTTAAGTCTTTACTGGCTAAGACATTGTTTAAGTTTTAACATTGCAAACAGCTCAAAATCCCACCGATCCAAAATCATCCTGCCTGTCTGGGGGACTGATGGCCTTCCATGTACAAGCTCGCTACTCTAACTTTTAGGTCGTCACTGTCCCTGTAGTGGGAGGACTGGGCTAATATGACAAACAGGGTTTTAACGAAACAATGTGAGCTTGTCAGGGTCCTCAATGAATGTCCTTTGGTGTCCGACCTGAACCACTGACTGACTGAAGTCACCAGTGAAGGCCTTCACAGTCCGACACAGCCCTGACAGATAATCACTGCTCTGGCAGTGCCTTAATTAACTGGCTGACATTTCAATAACTTCCTCAATAAAGGCCACTGGCTTGGTTAAAGAAAACTTTCCTTTCCTACAGTTAGATGAGAAGATTGATAGGAATCTCATGTCTGTGTGTAAAGTACGGCACATCAGTTTAGAAGCAATTAGCTTAGCTTTGGATAAACAGTGGAAGCAGGGGGGAGACAGCCAGCACAGCTCTGTCCAAAACGTCTGAGGCTGCATGGAACGATAGTCAGTGAGGAGAACCGTGACATTACCAACAGGGATAAGAGCACCATCCACACGATGAATAAAGTTCAAAACATGGAATATGGCACTTTTCAGCCAGATTTAAAGGTAGGCTAATGTTTCATTTTGCTAGATATCAGTAGATTAATTGTTCATGATTAGCTGACCTTTTGTTAGCATTCAGATAGCATAACATTAGCTAACTCTAACCTTAAGATTAACTAACTTCACTTTGTAATACATCACTCCTTTGCTCCTCAGTAATTTGTCTTTCGTGTCTACTTTGTACATTTCTAATGATGAACCATTGACAGACGATAAATGGCCACTGGCAGTGTCAGCTACCCCCAGAATACTCTGTGATTCCAATCTTCTATTGGTCTTCTCCTCTTAACTCTCGGCCAGCAAAAAGCAATTAAGTGCCTTTCCCAAAATTACGAACTCTTTCTTAATAATATTCATGACCTTCAGATGTTAGCATGTCAGAATGTTGCACAAAAGCTAGATTTTCAAAGGCATCAACAGTGATGCTCAATGTTAACGTAACAGAGCCATTGCAAAGATAGGAATAGTAAGCTGTTAATGACACTCATCTATATTGTAATTTTGTATTGTTACAACTAAATATCAAGATAATGTTTTACAAGTTGTATCAGTTCATATTGACATTATGGTAGCATTCAATGTTCTGATAGACTGCTTTGATAGAATCTTGTAAGAAAGAACATTGATAAATACAAACAGACTCTGTGGTAGTAATATATATCAGATGCAGAGATGCAGATTAGGCTTAAGACCTGTGGAAATGAGGAATCTCTATCAAGCTATTTTTGTCATCCATCTTTTGAGCATTTAATTCACATCTCGTAGGCTACCTATGCAGAATGGGTTACAAGACAGTCTTTGATTCACACATCACTGTAAACTACAAACACCCACAACTAGGCTAGTGCATGGATGAAATCCCTACTGAAGTGGTAATACAACAAACAATAGAACAAACTATACACCCATCCCTGCAGTACAGTAATCACAGAGGACAATAAAGACATTTTAGGAGCAGCCCCGTGACAGCCCACACATGTTCATGGAGGCCAGGGTGTTTTCCAAACTGGAAGACATATAATTTGGACATATAATGGATCATTTATTAAGGTATTATTCCTGTAAAAGTAACAAAGGGCCTCTCACTGCAGCTTGTTCTTCTCTTGATCATTCTTTTTACATTTGGATCTTTCAGTTCTTAGTAAAAGACTACAAGCTGGTTTTAATTGTCTGTTGTTCTTACTTACGTTACACATGTGTCGTCATTTGACATGGTATTGACTACACTATGCCTTGATTAACCAAAACAAATTTCTGGATCAATTTGTGGTGTCAGTAAGCCTTTGTTCGAGTCTAGATGTAAGTCACTTTGTTTGAATGCACTCAGCTGTAAACAGACATGTCAGTCACAGATATTCCATATATAGATATTGTAGATTAGAAATTGGTGATGATGCTGCTGCATCTCAGTGTAAAAACTGTAAGTATTGGTGCTGTTGGTATTGGTATTGTCTGTGGAGGCACACAGGCCGGTAAGTAACGTATCATATGACAATTACATTAAAGGCTCACAGCTGTGAACACCTGGTAGAACATAGAGCTTGACCATCTGAACTGAACAGTAGACTTGGGTCATTTCTCTGCTGTTTTCAAAGCAAAGCATTGATAGTAAAGATCATTATCCTGATCCTGGCCACTTGGCTGGCTGACAAACCTAAAAACTAACTTTCCACTGGTTTAACTCCAGGTTACAGCTTTGAATACTGAGCAGAGATGAAATCATCCGTTTGCCCAAATTACAAGAAACATATTTACAAATTTTTATTGTTAGATTTTCTTTTTTTATGATAGATGTCTGATAACAGCCCAGAACAAATTCAGTGAATGGAATTTCGATCGTGCTGCTTGAAACATTGAAAATTCACACTTATTTAGCACAACATCAAAATCTTGTTCCAGACACACTGTCCTACTTACTCTGGATAATCCACAGAACATACTGGGGACACTTTCCATTGGGAATTTACTGATTGTGTGGGTGAATCTCTGTTTGTAATTCTTATGTAAAAACACATATAATGAGTCTGTGCTATACCATATCATATGCCTGGAAAATCTTACTATCAGCATCTCCATCTATTGACCTGTGTGTTGTTTCAGTTCTCTGAGCATTACTCACGTTAAATCAAATACTTTTTTTTGTCAGGGCTGTGTGCTGCACTAACATGCTGACCCAATTATAGGCTACAGACCAAACCCCAAAAAGCATGAAGACGACAGCAGTGAGAGCAGTGACTGGCACCTGAAAATACACCCTTCAAATGAGGAGGAACTTTGCTTAAACAGCTGCTAAATGTTTGTTTTCTCCTGAGGAGGAAACCAAAGTTTAAAATTAGTCTGGACAAATTCACAGCACATCCCAACAGAACAGAAGCTGCACAGTGCTGTCTGATGGATTCCAAGATACTCCCGCTCAAACAACACAAGCAGCTTCTGACTGGAATAAAACTTTACATCAGTCGTACTCAGTAATGTACCACTGATGCTCATGAGTCTGCACAACTTTAATTTTAGTCAGCCAAACTCTACAGCAGCTGTCGAAGGTAAAACCGGCAAGGATCTGCAAGATCTTCAACAAAGGCACTCATCTTAGTCTTTAAACGTTTCTGTTAGTGATCATGACAAATGGAAAATCCTTAGAGAGCAGCAACAACTTCGACTCTGAGTTGTAAACATGTAATAAACAGACACTAACAACACAAGGACCTTCCGAGCAGAACAAAACTCTTTTTCATAATTTCACTGCTTCTTTAACTCTTTCTGTTTTATGTCATACATTTTCAGTTCAAATCAATTTCGGGGATTTTGGATTGTTGGTCAGATAAAACAAACTATTTGAAAACTTCGCTTTGGGTGCTGAGATCCCGTCTGATTAATCATAAGAATAATCGACATATTCATCAAGATAATTGTTACTTCACATCACTTCAACCATGTGTAACCTATGGTGCATATGTATCGTACACACCGTGATTTATAACACGTATTTATGATAAACCACTTCGAAATTCAGTGGATTATTTTCTACACTTCTGATCATAAAATTTTATCCACTCTAAAACAGAGTGCAAGTCAGATAGTTTCTAAAAGTTTGAATGTGTTTTAAAAAGATAAGAAGCCAAATGCAGCCTGTGTAAAGAATATAAATAACTGGCAAAGGGAAAATATTGGAGTACTTATTTATTTATTTTAATATTTCCTCATTGCACTAGTGAGAGGAGGGCGGGGGGAGATAACGGCACCATGGTCAGTTAGGGCTCCTGTAGCTTATCAGCCTTACTATCTTCTCTGGAACAGGAGAAGCCTTGATCATTGCATACAGTCAGTTGCAGGAGCTGTAACACAAACACTCACCCAGATTTCCCAGAGGATCAATGGCCTTTGAGTCGGACGTCCCAGCTCCGTTCTTCACCACCGGTGCTGCTTTCTTTCTGTTGCCCAACATATCGAAAGCAACTGCGCTTCAAATTGCCTCCCTCACTTCCTTTGCCTACGTTGTGGTTCTTTTTCTCAGTCTAGAGGATCAGCTGTGTGGAGCTCCTGCAGGAGGCAAACGTGAGCGTGTGTGCGGACACAGCGCCGCGCTTGATGCGCCTCATGGTTTTATCCTGGAGGAGGAAAACAGGAGTCTGTCCAAATGTTCTCCCTGCTGATGTCACGGGGGCTGGATTTGTTAAACAAGGAGCAACGCAAGGATAAAGAAAGCGTTGAGATCGGTCAATGGCTTCCTGGGGTGACTTTCAAAATAAAAGTTGCTTGGAAGTCAGGTAGGCTGTAAACTCAAACCAACAATGGTCGGCTCACACACATCTATACACATACATAGATCCCATTATAATACGATTGTTGAGATCATTATGAATCCTGTAGGTCTAATAAGATTAATTTGCATAGAAATCTTATCATGACTTGATAAAATAATCTGAAGTCATGTTCCACTTCGACGGACCAGATATTCTTAGAGCATTCAACCACATCTTATGGTCTTCCTCCTCAGTTTGTTGTTGTATATTATACATAGTATTTTATGTATCTATGTATGTATTTATTTTTACCAAAACTGATTACTGAGAGGTCCTTTTACTTTTGTCAGTGCTCACCAAAACAGTAGCACTGCCAGCCTCTGAATGGCACCATAATAAAACTTCAAACTGTACAACTCCCTCTGAATGGTCAAACTGTACAATTCCTCCCTCTGAATGGCCCTTGTCTAAGCATATATATTTTGTTTAGTTATCTGTGTGTGTGTGTGTGTGTGTGTGTGTGTGTGTGTGTGTGTGTGTGTGTGTGTAGTTTTTTTTTTTATATATAGTTTTTTTCTCTTTTAATTGCACTACATGTGTATCTCTTCTATCTCTTCTTCATCTCTTCTATTTCTTCTATTCTTGTAAGGAGCACTGTAACTAAAGCAATTTCCCCTGGGGGATCAATAAAGTATTTCTGATTTCTGATTTCTGATAATACAAAAGCTACTTTAGATCTGGCTGAAATGTTTGAGGTTATGTTTTTCTTTTTCTTTCTTTTTCTTCTTCTTTGCTTTGTATTGTATGCCAGTGTTAGAAGCTAACGTTTCTATTGTGTCAATAAACATGAAATAAGTCTTTATTCACTAGCTTACAATTGGTGTGCTTTTGTTTTGAAACTCTCCATTTCTGGTTTTGCAGCGTTCGCCTCGCAGCTTGATACTGACGGAATGTAAACGGATTATGGACCAAAGAGAGACGCTCATGTGTCAGCTGTGAAATAGCCGTCCTCTTCTGGGTCTACTAATCTCTAATTTGATCCAAAATCACATTCTAAGTGATGAACAGACTCATAACTGCAAATACTTCATCCTCTAATACTGTCCACTGTAATTGGGGCAATGGTGCTGCATAATGGTTTACGGACAAATCGGCCTATGTGTCCCGCGTCGGCTACTGCAGAGGGTCTTTAATGAATTGATGGCTTTAGTCTGAAACAGGCCTCGCTTCTGTGTTGCTATCTAAAGTAGTTCCTACATTTTACTGACGACAAACAGTAGGCCTACACTAGATTTGACAGTAGAAATTGGAAGCCCAGATACTGCTGGTTCTGGTGGGCAGCTCTTTCTGTGTTTCTATCTATCTATCTATCTATCTATCTATCTATCCACAAATATATATATACACACACGTAGATATATGGATGACGTTCTTAAGTTTGTGCCTTGCCATTATAAAAATATTAAAAAATATAATGAATGTTAGTTGAATGAAAATCAACGACTGAAGTCCTTTATGACAACAACGAAATAAAACGTACAAATCAATAAAAACACATTAAGAAAAGTGAACAGTGAAATATTAAACAACTAGCAAGAATAAGATTTGGGACACACAAATATACCAATAAATGTATCCAGAGATATGGAAAACATAGAGATCAATTTTCAAAACTATTTCAAAGAAAATGCGGACTTTGAGCTCTAGTTTTCTTATTTTTTTAGAGTGTCACTTTAAATGTCCAACTGGGCGTGGTCAAGAATACGTCATGTGATCTGACACGGAAGTCGTCTGTTTAGGTCACTTGCTGCCCAGTTAGGGCCATGGGCAGGTTCGCAGATAGACTTAACTGTCAAACTAAAGCTGGAAATAGCTGAAGCCACAATTCTTCGTCGGCTCAGTGTCCGCTTTCGTATTTTCGTGGTCTCTGTGATAAAGACGTCACCTTGTTCACACTGTGCTGCAGATGGGACCCAGCCAGTGAGGTAAGATAAGTTATCAAGCTAACTATTGCTAAGCTACACCGGGTTCCTAACTTGGTTAGCTAAGTTTGGTAGCTTAGCTCATCTGTGTTGGTCTTCATGTTCTGGTTTTACCTCATCAGACCAAACTTACATTTGGTAATACAGTGTTTTTCTTGACATAAATGTGCATATCGTGCATGTGCTCCTGGTGAAGCCACTGGCAATTCTGCAGTTCGCGAAAATTCAGTGACACTAGTTATTGCGCCACACAGGCTGTGGACATACCTGTACCCCAACACCTCCGCTCCTCTGAAACACAGATGTGGGTGTGAGCACCCTGCACTGCTAATCAAACATTGTCGCCTCCATTGGACTTTCATGTTTTCCTTTTTATTTAGTAGATTTTCGTGTCAGTCATGAGCAGAAAAAAATCTCAAATAGCAAAAGTGAAAGTGAATCTTTCCAAAACTGCCAGACTGCTGGTTAGAGTTTTACTACAAAAATACACATCATGAATACCAGCATTTCAATGAAATTAGTGACTGTTAAGTAACAGCCAGGGGAATTTTTCACTGAATGTTCCTCAGAGAACATGAAGATCAGTGTCACAAAGACACATGGGGGGAAAGCTGCTTGAGGCTGATCCACATGCTCAAGGCTGCGGTCAGCAGATCAACATGTGTGTCGTGTCATGTTACTTTTTGATTTCACTCTCCTGCCTGACTTTTGTGTTTGTGTGCTCTCTTGGCTGCACTTGCGCTCGTCCCTCCAGCGAGTCTAAACAAGTCAAAGTGTCATGCCGGTCCCAGCGATGGCAGAGCCCGTGGTTGATCATCAGAAACGGTTTCAGGCTGCTGTGGATGTCATCCATAACCTCCCCAAAAATGGTATGTAGCCTTTCACAGGCGTCCCATTATCTCTCACACACCATGTGACAGAAAGTTTGTTGCTGGTTAGGCTGTAGGAATGGTTCATGAAACTGTGTCTTAATTTTGTGGAGTTGAACTGTGTAACTCAGAAGCCTCGGGGCAGTTGACCTGTTAGTGCAGCTGTGATTCATGCTGTGCTCTCTCAGGCAGAGGGAGTGTAAAGAGCCGAGTGGCTTAGTGTAGCCATGGACTTTGAATCCACTGTCACCTTGTATTATTTTTATTTGATGCAAGTCAGACTATAGTGGGGCTGTCTATACTTTATCAGGCACCCCATCCAATATACTGTATTCTGTTTCCAATGAAGACACCCTAAACAGCCACTTTGTAACTGGATTTTGATGTAATGTTGTTTTCATAATGGTGTTTTATTGAGACAACTACTGAAGTTGACCTTGTGCCTGCGATGATAACATTTTATTGCAATAATTGATGTTCTGTGTCATTTATGATGCTTTGATATCTGAGCAAGAAATCCCATACTCTCCCATCTCTGAGCACAGCTTGAAGATTCCTCTGACCTTCAGTGAAACCCAGCTGCTATTTTCCCAATTCTAAACTCATGAGTGTGTCTTCCCACAGCAGCTGAGATGACCCCCACAGCCTCCAGTGAGGAGCAAGCAGACAGTTGAACAACCCTGACAAATGTTTGTTATCTTGCAGGTTCCTACCGGCCGTCCTATGAAATGATGCTGCGTTTCTACAGTCTGTACAAGCAGGCAGTGTGTGGACCCTGTGCAGTGCCTCGACCCAGCTTCTGGGACCCAGTGGGTCGCTACAAATGGTCTGTATATGTATATGTGTGTGTGTTTGTGTGTGTGTTTTTATTTATTTGGCCAGTAGACATTACAACACATGTTTTCTGCATTTTGCATGTAGTTTGGTGTGATGTTCTCTGTTGGTTAAATGGCTTGTCTTTGGGTGTAAGTACCACATGATTCAGTTAATCTCCACGCCGTGTCAGTGTTTGCAGCTGGGTCTTGACAAGGAGCCGCAACATGGTTTTAATAATATGAGCTAGGTTACAGCTGCATGTACACTTACACTGAAGTCAAAAGAAATTGTGTTGCACAGTTAGTGAGTGGAGAGAGGATCATTCTTGCTGAAGGAAATCTTGACTGGACACATGGTGTATCACTGAGACTAATGTGGGGTTTGAACGTGATGGTAACTAACATCCTGTCAGTTCAGTTCACTTCTAACAGATTAAGGTGCAATCAAATCCTTGATTAGTTGCTTAATCAGGCAGTGCATGGACAGTAAATCAATTGGCAACAAAAAAAAATGTCTAGAATTTTAAGGAGAAATACCAACCATTCTGTGATCCAGGTTGTCAAATATGAGCATTTTCTGCTTTTCTCTCTGTTATCTATCATTTGAAATGGACTGTTTTGGGTTTGGAACCATTGGCTGAATAAATCAAAACATTTAAAGATGTCACCTTTGGTTCTGAGAAACTCTGGTGGACATTTGTTGCTGTTTTCTGACATTTTATAGACAAAAAGGTGAATCTGTTCGAATAATCAATTTACACTTTCAATGAAAATTAGTTGCATCCCTCATGTAAAATGTTAAATGCTTGAATTGTTGTGTTTTTTTATTTTCATGAAGATACTGTACCCCAAACACAATTGTCAATTAATTCATTTCCATAAATCAACCATAAATTCGGACATTATCTGTCCACCACAACCTACACTACCTTATGTCCTGTCTTGTCTGTGCTCTTTTTCTCTTATTTTTGGGTAGTCATATAGGCATATAGAGTTATCTACTCTGAAATTAAAACGGCCAGTGATAATAATAATAATAATAATAATAATAATAATAATAATAATAATAATGATAACTTCATTTGTTCAGTGTAGCACTTTTGCTTTACAAAGACACAAAACAAAGAAATACCAGATTAAGGTGGAATGAAGTTGAACAGGATTAAAAATAATACAGTAACAAATGAGGTTAAAACAAAATGAGGTTAAAACAAAAATGTGCTGAAAGAAAGAATAAAAACATGAAACAAACAAGCAGTTCTAACCTAATGCATTTGTAAGAGAGATGTAAGCAAAGAAACATAACTGGCCTGCCTGATGCCCACTGGTCTTTCCACAGTCGACAGACTCAGAGCAGATTTTTAAGCCCCGTTGGAGGATGTCAGGGTGCACTCAGATTGGATTTTTGTGCATTCTTTGGTTCTTATGAGAAGTCTTGCTGAGATATTCTGGACCAGCTGAAGCTTGGACAGGTTGTATTGACTTAGTCAATAATTTAATAAAGTCAATTTAAACTCAGATAAGACTGAAGAATGAGAACAAAGTGTCTTTGCTGCATCTTGAAATCGAATGTTGAAGGACTGCATTTTGTGTTTAGCTTTATATTGCTAGCGTTCAATTGAAGAAGTCTCATTTTTGTGACTCTACAAGCGTTGGCTAAGAGTTCACCTTGCACAGTACAGTACACTGCTTGGTCAGAAGTCAGTGTTTTTGGCTGATTGTTCTGTGTGTGTTAGGGATGCCTGGAGCCGCCTGGGGGACATGAGCAGTGAGACTGCCATGGCAGCATATGTGGACGAGATGAAGAAAGTAGCACAGGAGGTACATGACAGATATATTTCATACATATATTTCAATTTAACGTGTGCACACGGCCGATGAAAAAATGTGTTCCATTTCAGTTAATGTCTCAAATAAATGAAGAAATGACTTTGGCCATCAGCTGATGTTTGGCTGTTAACACTGTCTTGTTTTGCTCAGGTTCCTGCTTGTTTCTTAGCTCTCTGATCAAATCAGTTCACAGTAACATTGTGAAACAAGGATAGATCAAAAGTCTCTCAACAGCATGCTGACTGGTCAGATGAACGCAGGGATTTGGATTTGGCAACCCAGTGATCAATAAAGGTTTCCACTGATCCTGCAGGTCATCGACACCATGCCCATGGATGAGAAGACGGCTTCGCTCTTCCACCACTTCGAGCCTCTCTACCTGGTGATTGATGACATGCCGCGGCCTCCAGAGTCACTGCTCACACTCAGAGAAGGTCGGTGACCCTGATGGTTGGCCTCTAACCAGCACTAACCGAGCAGCTGGAGGGCTGCTCTGAGGTCTGCTGGGCGATATTAATCTTTGATTAGAAATGAGATCTGCGCTGTCTGTGTGCTCCACCCCAGATGAACTGACAAATACTGTTAAACAGGATGTATTAGTATTAGTGTGACATCAAGTCTAAAAGTTTTTTTTTTAAACTCTTGCTCCAATAAGGACATATATTTTGGGCAAACTGTAGCTTTTTTGTCTTGAAGCTGTTAAAAATTGTAGATGAAAGACAAACATTACAAACAAATATTTGTTTTCAAAAGCACCTTATAGTGTATTTTATTTTGATTATTTAACATCAAACACAATATGAATATAATAAGTATTGTTATCAGGAATTAGTTTTATGACACGGTTATGGATGCATTTACTTGAAGCTAATCTCCATCATCTCCATGGTTGATGATGAAGATGCACCTACAGGTCCCTGGTTCAGTCTCTGATTAGCAGTCTCCATCCACAGGTCAGCAGCTGACTTTAGGTCAAACGTCTCTTTGGGCGTGTTTGACGGGTGATGTTCATTAGGGCTGAGAGACGAGTATGTGACAGACAAGATCTGAACTTGGTTTTTAATATGTTGAGACTTGAGAGTCCCTCTCACATGCTGCACTGTTCAACGGCAGTGGAAGAGACAGTTCAAGCACTTTGTTAATGTTGGAGTAGCAGTCTGGATCGCTTCTATTTACTATCTGGATCTAATCATAAACAGAGGACATGTCCTTTTTCTCTCCAGACCACATTCAGTTGCTGCCTGGTACGCAAAGGCCGTTTGGAAACAAATGACGTTACCCATGTCTGATGTCTGTCAGCATGTGTACCTGCGTACCTTTGCAGCTCCAGCAGGGTTGGATTGTCCGTCCATGAGTGACTGTACGTGTTTTTTATGTATGAGCTGGTGAACTGTCCTGTGCAGTGTTTCTCCACTGTCAGGCCTGTTGACAGCCTGAATTTCCAGATCACTGAGCCTTCTTGGAAATGAATGAACCTGTGGTGACTTTTCATCATGATCACACAGTGTGGTTGTGTGTAAGAGTCTGTGTCCATTACTGTAGGTTTTAACGGCAGTGACCATGCTAACAGGCCAGAAGAGATGAAGGATGAGTGTGAGGAGCATCTTCCAGAGGCTGCAGATCCAGATCAGGAGTTCAGCCTGACTGAGGTTATAGACCTCACTGCCAACACCATCCCTAATGGTATGTACTGGATAGAGCTGGACGCTTCTGCTTAGAACACACACAATATACCTCTATCGATATATATCTACTTACCAGGCAGCGTTTACTTCAGAGAATTTCACTTGTTTCACGCCTTTTTGTCCTTAATTATCTTAATAAGACATTATAACTTGATAGTTGCTGATGTTTATTACTGTTTATTACTGGTTCTGAGTAACTTAATGTTTTCCAGAATTACTGTGTGATGAATGCTGACAAGAACAAAACTGCTTTGTTGAAGTCAGAATTTCTTTGTATCCAAGTGTACTTGTTTTTAGTTTGGTTGGGGTCATTGAGACTAAAAATCTAAAACTCAAACTAAAAATCTTGGTAAGCAAAATTTGTTTATTTTAAGTGACATTTCCTCAGTTTCATTGCTGCAGAGTTTTTGTAGTGCACAAAACTCACTGAAGTTGATGCAGTAAAACATTAAATATATTGTCTTCGTACTGTTTTCAATTGAGTAGATGCCAAAATGATTAGCAAATGATCACATTCTGTCTTAGTTGTATTTTACACAACACATCCCAACTTTTTTCGGCATTGGGGTTGTCATACATGTAATTAGCAGTCAATCCTGAGATGCTGTGCTGACACTGATATAATCATTATTTTCTAATCATGACGTTGTATAAAAGAGCAGTCTGTTGACTCTGAGAAAAGATGTGCTTTGTGAAGGTTTATGGCCGGCCGTGCTGTTGTTCTGTGTAGCACAACACAGTAAAACAAAGCCTGCATTTTGTCTGACAGGAGATTCAAACTGGAGCTCTTTGACTCTTGTTTTGAATCACTGATATTTCGGAGACACTGGGAAAGATGGGAATGAAACTGTCTTTTTGACCTTCACATGCTTTCATGAAGTTATAATTCCTGTAATGAACCTGTTTATTATCCACCATTAATTGAGGTTTTTTTTTTTTTATGAATTGACTATTCAATCTTTTTTCTCATATCCACACATGCTCATTGTGCTCCTGCAGACTCTGGTGTATCTGAGGGTTTGGTGTTGACCAGTGACTCAGAGAGTGAGATCTTCTGTGACTCTGTGGATTCAGTGGAGCAACTCAGCCACATCAAGGTACGACTCACTTCCATCCTGCAGCAGGTAGATGCAGGTCCAGGTTAAAAGTAATGAACAGGAGGTGGAAATGGACAGCTTCATTACATGGAAATAGACTATTTCAAATGTTCATTTCCATTCACAGACTCCAGTTGTGAAGTCCAATGGTTTTCATAATGGCCATGTGTCCTTGGAGTCCTCTCCGGTTCAGAGCCATCAGCTGGAGGGCCGTCTGGAGGTCAGACAGGTCGGAGCAGGTCAGGGTGGAGAAGGAGCAGAGGATGGAAAGGGTCAGGGTCCCAACAGGAGGAGTCGAGACACCAGGCGGGAAGGATCCTACCACAACTGGAGAGAGCGTAAACTACTCCAATAAATGAATAAATACATATATGAATAAACTGTGTAAAGTGAAGAAGTTATGGCAGCTCATCCACAGATAATACAAAAGCGGTCATTCTTGATTGAACTAATTAGAATAATATTGTAGAATAATATTATATTACTCTATATAATCTATATTATACAACTCTGACATTGTTGTTGCTCATGCTAACAAGAGCTAACGGCCCAAATATGGTAGCAGTTGTTAAAAAGGACATTCGGGTTCATTCATGTACTTTCTACAATTTATTGAATGAAAAATGATTCCATTAATCGTTTTTCATTTATTTAATATTCAAGGCTTTGAAAGTCACAATTCTAGGAAAATCTCTTTTTCCACTTTTGCATGACAAGCAAACGGTGCCTCACTTCACACTGTTGTTACTGTGTGTATTGTTTGTGTGGTATATTGGGATTCAGATAACCATTATGGTTTGTAGGTGGTGTTCCTCAGGGCAGTCCGAGGCGGGGGGCCCCAGGCGGTGGTGGCGGTGGTGGTGGGGCTGGACGAGGAGGAGGGGACGGTTCAGAGAGCGGGGTTGAGAGGCTGCATGACGCCCAGCTACAGCAGCAGATTATTGTGGCCCTGCGGAGGCTCCGAGAGGACATGAGGAGTGTGATGGACAGGCTGGAGGTGGTGGAGAGGCTCGCTGCTACACATGTGAGCACCAACATAACAACTGCTCTTTGTTGACTGCAGAAGATCTGGGTTCTCACAGGAAAACAACCACTGATGTTCAATATTAATGTGGATGGTCAGTGTTTACTTCTGCCTTAATTAAAATACAGCAATAGAAATTCAAAAAGCTGACCTCACTGGAATCAAGTGATGGACTCTGGCTTTAAGCTTCAACTACGAAACCCAGCACTAAACCTAATATCACATTCAGCCCAGAGCACCTAAAATCTGCTCACTGAAACAGAACTGAACTAAAAACTGACCCTGGAACTGATCAGCAGTCCGACATTGTAAAATTGAAAGTGTCCGTAGCAGGTTGGTATTGTTCTATAATCTTTCTTGTTTGTGTGTATTTTTGTTACTCTGCATGTGGAATATGAGGGCAGAAAAAATGTAGAATGTCACCAGGCTTGCTCTTGACGCTGCGTTCAGTACTGTGAATCTCACTGCTGGTCTCTGTGTGACAGACCCAGAGCTCAGAGTGGAGGCCATGCCTGCAGTGTGCAGCCACAGCTTCACAACCACAGGTAAGAGAGCAGCAGCGTCTGGACTCATGTCTGCATGAGCATTCTGAAGAGCAGTTACAGTTTCATTTTGTGCTGCAGTCTGTCTCTAACACTATTGGTTTTGTTCCAGTTTACAGATAATGTCTTCAGACTAACTGCTTTGGTTCAGTCCCACTGAATTCTGATAAACTCAATGTACACTCCCTGCCCAGCAGCAAACAGCAGATAGACACAGTCAGTAGCTGGTGAACATAGTGGAGCATGTAGCAGCCAGAGAGTCAGATATTTCTCTATGGAGCTGGTGGATCGAGGTAAAAGGAGAGTGACTCTTGGACTTCTGTTCTCAGATTGCCTACACATGAAAGCTAATGTTGGTCTCTGTCAGCTGAACTTTATGAGGTGATAGTGTATCAGTGTTTACAGCCTCTTTGGTTTCCTTCAAGTGGTCAAGAGAACACCTCATGCTGTAATGTGTATAATTAGAAAATATCACTTTGGTGCCCCCTAGTGGTGTGTCATTATTTTGTAATTGCTGTTTATGGCTGAAGGAAACACTCTACAGCAAAGGTTCCACACACTGAATATTAAGTGAAAATCACGTGTGTTATGCTCGTGTCCTTCACAGTAAAGCAGTGTGTCGCTGCTTTTACCAACTGTGGGAGCATTGGAACAGCTCCTGTGTTCTATGATGAATAATGAGATGTTTGATGTTTCTCTCAGGAGGAGACGTGGTGGCCGTTTGATGTGTCCAGTCAGACCATCCTCCTCTTCCTGTTGTGGCCGTTTGTTGCTCAGGGTCTGGTCTACCTGCTGAGGAAAGCCCAGAAGAGAAGTCGCATATCCTCATGAAGGAAGCTGATGAAGACGTTTAACCATTCACCTTCAGTGATCCACCAGTGCAAGTTTAATTTCGACAGCAGAAAGGATTGAATCAAATACAAATTCATGGGAAGGCTTCATCCCCCGTCATTGTGTGCAGTGAATGGAGGGAGAGAAGTTTGTGGAGCTGCTGTCTGCTTGGAGAGAAATGTATTGACCTGTGTTTTTACACCTCAGGATCCAGAAATCCTCTCACTCACTACAGCAAATGAATCTTTATTATAATTATTCAAGTGGATTAATCAGATGGTTTCTGTTGGGCAGCAGATACTGAACATGATATTGACCTGATGAGTGCTTATACTGATCACAAGAAGTCTGACTGAAAGACTTGGATTATAATGTTATATTGTCCAAGTTAGTGAGACATAATGTCAATTCACCATATTCCATTTACTTTTGGGTTAAAAGTGTTTTTGTAACATACAGACTATTATCAGTGTCAATAACAGCACAATGCAGCCAAAGCATCTGCTTTCTGATGGAAGAAGTCAATCTACTGATGAAGTCATGTAGTTGTAATGTCACTGTCACTGAAGTCCAGTGTCTCTGCAGTTGGGGAGGAGCAGCTCTGTATTGGCAGATGACTGTGGCTACACTTGTCATTTCTGTGTAATATTTCAGGTCTGATTCTAGACCTCAGTGTCTCATTTGACTGAAGTGTTACTGTTAGAAAGGTTTATCAAAATCACTGGAATAATACATCTCATTGATTGTTTCTTTTTAATAATCCAGTGATTTTGATAAACTTTTTAACAGTTTACAACCTGGTTATTGTTGAAAATGAGACACTCAAGTCTCTTCAGCACTCTGGTGCTCCATTTCAAACTGCTTGTGCACTAACTGTACATAAATTCCATCTACATCACAACTTCTGATCACAGTGACAGTAATGATGTACTTGTACACCATCAATGGAAACATAATCAGATCGCTTTGTTGCATCTGGAGTCATCTATTGTGACTCCAGGTGTAATCAGATGATTCAGTACACCAAAATGACAAGTGTAATTGAGACTGATGTAACTAAATGATGGAAGAACCATTTTCACAACTGCCCTGTATTAAACAGTCATGAATAATATTAAAGCATGAGCTAAAATTAAAAAGTCTATATTGAATAGAAGCTTGTGTGAAGATTTTTCTCATAAGGCCCAAAAGATGATAAGCTGACTAATGTCAACAACTCAGCCCTAAAAAACATGTTTAAAGATCTCAGCTGAAAACTACAGGAATACTAGTCATGGTCTGTGGTGATAAAACAATTGAACTAGTGAATGAGCTACTTTTTTCAGGGTCTCAAATCTCATTGCAGCGGTCTTTACACATTCTGCTTTGAAACAAGGGGTCCCAGTCTGTCTTGACATTCAGTTCAGTGACATTATTGCAACAATGTGGAAGATAAATTCACTTCTGAACTTACTAAATGTTGATAAATGAAGCAAAAAAGAAACACAGCCCCACATCCAAAACAAATAATTTAATATATTATGTATAATATTTATATACACAGGTTAACTTAACAAGGCTTTGTACAACTGTTACAAAATTGGTCCACACACAGTCACCCACGTACATAAGTACATGCACAAGGGCACAGATATAGGAAAGGGCAGACAGACTGATATGATTAAGACAAACATGGAGTCTGGTGGACAACAGTGGTCGGCAGCATAGTCAGCTCCATTTTATTTTTCCAGACTCTGTTTAACAAAACTAAGATTGTGGGAAGGTAGCAAAAATACTGAAAATGTGAAAAGGAAAATGCAAAAATGTCACTCAGATAAGACTGGTTTTGGATTTAAGGAGGTTATTCACTCACTTTCAACTTTTCCCATGACAATACTCAGTAACACTGATAAAATGTAGAAAGAGGAGCCTGGCTGTTGCCCTAAGTGCTCAGGTTCTGTCTTGGCTCCATGCTGCTAATATTATACAATTACCAAATACAAAAAAAAAACAAAAAAAAAAAACACAAAAAAGTAAGTAATAATGATAATTTTGGCATGACTTCACATAGCTGCCTTAAACACTTTGCTCCTCTGATGAAATAGATCCTCAAAACTCTCCTTCCCAAACATACTCACACACACAGGGGAGCACGATAGGCTTGTGTTGAACAGTTAGGGTTTGCATATTTTTATATGTCACTGGCCCCACGCATGCACATTGTCAGTCGTCCATGGAAGCTTTGGTATAATGCCCAATTGACATCATCCAGAAAAGAGTTGTTTTGCTCCCACAGATCACTGAAGTTCCCTGTAGATCCACAGGAGGCTTTGGAAGAGCTGTAAAGGGCTGAGAAGTAAACTGTGGTGCAGTTTCCTCTGAATGAGTGTACTGTGCTATACTCAGGCTGACAGGAAAGTGTGCATATGTAAGACTTGCCCACGTGGGTCACAGACATCATTGGTGAAAACCAGTGGGGGAGAACACCAACATGAAGCACTGTCGGTTTGCACTGAAGTGACTCCAATGACTCTGCTGAATACTTTGCTGGTGAGGGTTAATTGTATCAACAGCAGATGGGCTCTGGAATTGAGATCCAACTGTCTAATGTGACAGTCTCTCATTTCTTACTTTGAATTATCATCACCATTCATCAACCTGAATTTACAATTGAAGGGTTTCATTCCAAATCTCCTGACTTTGTCACCACCAAGCAGTAATATCAGGAATAAGACTGTAAATCCTTTTTCAATTTTCATCAATCAACAACTTTATCAGAATAATCTGAAAGCTGCTGTAATCATATTGTGGCTATAACTATTGTTCATTAAGGTTGAGGGTTTTTGTCATTTTAGAAGGATTACTTATTATTATTACTTATTGCATAATTTCAATTTACAGAGTTTGTACTTTGCTTTGTTCACTTTATCTAAAAATATTTTACCACACAGGTAAACTATTAATTATCATATTAGTATGAAATGTTATTGGATGAAACCACAGGTCAAAAGTCTATCTGGTTACAGTATATACCTGTAAAAGGCCCGGTCACACCAGCATCTAAAAATGTCAGCTTTTTGTGAAAAACAACTCATTTAAATGGAATTGTTATGATTGGTGGATTTGTTCACTGGTGTTAAGTGAATCCTTGAAACTGCAGTACTTGAACTTGTAACCCTAACCAATAGGAAACTGTCTTGACAGAGCCAACCACTGGAAAAATCACCACAGTGGAAACTTCTGCTATTTATTAGCTGTGTTGCACCATCCACATTTAATTAACTTCTTCTGCAGGAGTAAAATGCTCAACAAAATGGGAAGGTTTGTAGACAGTTAAGATCTGTGTGAACCTATTGTCCTGTTAGCAACCAAGCTAAGTGTCAGTTAAGCCCCTTTCACACAAGCAGTCTAGCCATAAAATGTTCAGGAACATTTCCTGCATGGGCTCATGCATGAATGGGATCAGGGATCACTTTTCCTGGAAATATCACACCTCAAGACCTAGTAACATTTCAGGGAACATGCTGGTATGGCTGTGTTGTAAATGAATTGCAAGGACCATCACATAAAAGGTTACATCCATCTGATGAATGACGTTTTCATATGGAGCAAGGGAACCAATACCAAGACAATGTTGATGGCATGTTTGATTTGCTCCTTTTAATGCATGGAATGCTTGTTTCTGATTCAAGTTCATCATGAAAAATCATTACCTGTCTTGCAAAGTTCTTTAGTATTGAATACACTGGACAGACACAGCTTCTCGCCCACCATGTTCCTGAAAATAGTGAGATGTCTTCCACCATATACATGTACATTGCCTGCCTGCCCCCCCTCCACTGAGTTTTACAGTGGTTGGCATCAATAAGTGTTGCATTACTGCCATCTGATGGACTCTCCCTTGTTCCATCTAATCCAGCATTGCTATGGCATGTGTGAAAAGGCACAAGATGAAAATGTTCCTGAATGTAGCTACACCTTAGTGAAAATCACTAGCGGTGCCTGAAGGGTAATCCCAGTATCCCAGAACGATGTGTGAAGAGGCTTTAGCAAGCTAGAGGGCTATTGTGAGTAACACCAACGTATCCCCACTGGTTAGTGTGCCAGCAGTTAGTGTGCCAGCTACAGGAGTTCACTGACTAGTCCTTGCTAGTCCCTACCATCTCACCAAGCTTCTAGCACCACCTATTTCACAATGACTCATAGTTTAACTTTACTATGCCACTTTCTGGTGTGACTGTGCCTTAATAACGACAGTTCAAGGTTGGACTACACTGTATCTGCAACGGATGGCATATATATAAGGGCATGGATAATTACATCTACAGTTATTTTGTAAGTAAAGGAGTAAAAGATGAATAGCTTCAACAGCAGTTGAATAGTATGATTTGTATGTTTCAGAGTGAGTTTCACATTTTTGAAGGGTGGTTAAATAATTTTGGAATGAAACTCTGCAACTGCACAAATGTCAAAGAATTCCTTTAACATGAGATCACATCTCCCACTTAAGATGCCTAAAGCAACATGACGGACACTTCGCTTCAGAAGCAGTGACACAGGTGATCCACGGCTTGTGAGTAAAGGGCAAGTACTTTGTACTGCATTAGTAGATGAAACAGTCAGGTTAAACTACGACTGTGTGTCGTCGCCACGCTCTTGTCTTGTCCCGTGGGTCTACGGCCAATCTCCTCAGTACCACAGTAGCAGATCCTGTGGAGCTTTGATCTATCCATCCCGAGGAAGAGGAGGAGAGAGGGGGAGCCTCCTGGGCAAGACCAGGGAGGGTTTGCTGACCTGACCTGGGGCCCACAATTGATCCCTGATGAACTCCAACACATCCACGCGGATCTGGTGTTCCCTCAGTGACTCTGATCACCTCCACCCTCTCTGCACTCCATCCTCTGACTCTGTCCTCACTTTTGCCCAGCTCAAGTTCCAAATTCATGGACATTGCCCTTGTCCTACCCCCTCTGGACTTCCTGTAGCGGACTGGCACTGACTGATTCCAGTCTGGCTGCTGGGTCCTGTGAAAGCTAGAAGCCTGGTAGAGGTTTGGAAGCCTAGTGGGGCAGATCCAGAAAGGGACTGTGGGGCGTCCTCTGGCCAGATGGTGAGGCTTCAAATGGGAAGGAGGATTAGTCACAGTTGGGGGTCTTGGGTATGTGGCATGGTTCTGATGGTGTGAGTAGAGGAAACTGGTTGGATGACGTGGTGGTGCATTTTCTGGCAAGGTCGCTCTCTGCCTGCTCTCCCGTTCTAGTTTTTTTGCATCATTGCCCGTTCCATTCCCCACATCCTTTTCAGTCTCTTTTTCTTTCACCAATGGATCTTTTCCATCTGTGGTCTCTTGATCTTTGACCCCATTTTCTTTTTCATTCCCTTTTTCTTTTTTAGGAATCATATATTCTCCCTTGACTGCCTCTTCTTCTCCTCTATCCTGTTTCTCCCCCCGTTCACCTCCTTCTTCTCCCCAGTAGTTGATGGCTTTGACTGGCTCATGCTCAGAGTCCTCATCAGCACTGCTACCCTGCAGGTGGGTACTGAGACATTTTTTACGTTTGCGGGTCACAGCAGAGATGATGGACATGGGCAGGAAGTCCTTGGCATTCAGGTCTTTCTTGGAGGCTGGAGAAAGCTGAAAGGTTCAGTCAAATAATGGTCACTTTATACTTCATATTCTAGACTCCATGATCCTACAAGGATAAAAGTACAAGAGATTTCTTGCTTACCTTTGACTTAAGTGAATCGCTGGTGGTGGAATCTATTAGAAAGGAATAAGATGTGGCTTAGAACTATGTCATCACTGGACAAGTGGTGGTAGTGGTGTTAGGAATGGTTCGAAGGCGTGATATCTGGCTAATCACCACACACATGAACAACCTTTTGGGAGAACTCTAGCCATTATCAGAGGATTCATCTTTGAAATCAATCAGACAACTGCAGTTTTCTCTGCTTTTACTTTAAGTAGCAAAAATGGCTAGAGTTCACCTTTAACATCAGCAATACAAAGGAATGATGGTATACTGGTGGGAAACCAAGACTGACGCAAAGAAAAGGAATGGGCAAATGAATCCAAGTGCAATAGAAACACCAAACACAAACACATAAGGAGGAACACCTGGTCCTACCGAAGAGGCTGATCCAGTGTTTCAGCTAGAGAAAACACAAAGGTCCAGAAAAAGAGAAATTGAGAAAAAGTAGGAAACATCATGAGTATACACAGACAGAAACATAACAGTTGGAGAAGCACAGAGATCTACTAGGAAGGAAAGACGCAGAGCTGAATCTTACTTGATAAGGCCACCAACTGGTAGCATTAGGAGTATAGAGTGTTAAAGACTGTTTCATGTTTTTCTTTGGGGTAAATGCAAGTAGATAACAAAATTTCCATAAGACACAGATAGGAAGGTTTGTGCGTTCTTGTAGGTACTATATGTAGTTTTCTTTCTGGGGCTTAAGAAGTCACTATGCATCAAATAGGTTGGCTCTTGGATTATTCAACAGCATCTGAAACCACCTCCTAACACATCTTTCTGACATTGGCGTTGTGGAGGCTGTATCTGACAGTCAAAACTCTCAGGAAACAACGACAATGGCCATGTCATGCAGCAACTGGCTGGATGTGCAGAGGTGAGAAAGTAGGCTTTTTTGATAGTCCACACGACTACCTCTCATGTTTACAACTGAGTATAACACTGTGAATGCTTTTAAGAAAGATTGTCCAAGCATGTGTCGTTATCCCCATTTTAATAAATATTATGTTTCCTCTCTGCCGTTGAGTGTGGCTGTTTGGAACAGCTATAAACACTTTTGCTCTCAGACTTAGTCAGATGGCACGTCATAAGACCACATACGTCGACCTTAAGTGCCCACTGCTGTACCTTCAATATTCATCAGCACACAGCTATTAGTGTGGTAGAGTTGGAACATCTTTTCCCTGGATTGTATTGAGATGAGGGTAAAGTTTCTGTAAATGTCACAAATTACATCAAGACTTCAATGTTGGATTATGAATCCTCACCTGACGCCTCTCCTGGCATGCCCGGTCTGCCGATGTTAGATAGCAGATGGTCAATGTTGGGCACAGGCTGCATGTCACGCTTATCCTCTGGGGCCTACACACACACACAAACATTTGCGCACATCCAGAAACACACAACCATGCCCAAAATAAAAGTACAAATGAGGACATCAGAGTACAAAACCATCCCTGCATTCATGATGTTCCCAGCTCTTTGCACTAACAAAGCCACTGCTGTGGTCTAACATACCTTCTCTTCCTTATCAAACTCTCCATTACTGAAGAACCAGTCATGCTGTTGAAGTAACACAACACAGCATCACTGTATGATGTTAAGACAAAACGCATAACTAACTCAAACACAATGGTGCAGTATTTCTTGTGTTGGAGAAAGCAACAGTTGGTTCTTACATGCAGGATAAGTGTCTCCACTATTTTGTAGCGGTCAGGCATATGGGTGACCATATCAGTCATATTGTCCTCTGACGTCCTCACCAGAGTGGGACCAAACACCAGAGCCAGGTTTCTCGGCTCCATCTGGAAATAATATTAAAGTTATGTTGATGTCTGGCTCCATTAATGACCAACTACTAAGATGAGGAGGTTAAGTTACCTTATTAATTTCGGAGTGATCTGCCACCGTTTTGAGGTGGCCCACCAGGAACTTAAGGGTGTGATAATAATGATCTGGGAGGTCATGGATCTGGACGAAGAAGGATGGGAAGGAAAAAATAGGTTTAGCAAAGAACATAAAAGGTACATTTTCAAATTTTAGACAATTTTAGATTATATACTATGATATATCCATTGCTCTATATTCTGCTGTCCTTTGACACATACTAGTTTCTTCATTGTCTTCAGTCTGTCCTCTGCGTCTTCTATCCGGTTGGCATCAATGAAATCATTGTATTTGTCTGTAGACAGAGTAGGCATATGACTAACATACAATGACAAAGCTGTATCACAAAAAGTTAAATGTTCTTATATTTACTTTATTGTGAAAAGTGAAAAAATAATCCAGTGGCAGCCCTACTTTTATATTATACACTATACACATTCATTCTGATTCATGCTGCATTTCACAATAAACAAATGAATGGACGCACCATCAGTAAACAGCGGCTCAGGCAGTTTTCGGAAGAAGGATTTGAGCAGGCTACTGATCACATTCAGGTCCTGCCATCTCTACGGAGACAGACAGGATGAGGGTTTACTTCTGGTGCAGCAAGTGATTCTGAGTATGGTATTATGAGTGTTATGAGTGTATGAGTATAAAACATCCTTTTTAACATTCTGTGTTATATAGTGATATAATCATGTATCCTGCACACCTCTTCAGCAGTGTTGATGTCCATGCCCTTGTTGAGATGCTCCTGCAAGTTGGACACCATGGCGTTGTTCCCTGGCACCCGGTAGATGCCGGTGTACTCCAAACCTGTAGTCTCCACCACACCACAGCACATCTCCACAATCAGGGGGACAAACTGAAGAGGTGGAGGGAGAGAGGGAAGTACAGAGAAAAAAGAAGCAAAACAGATGGAAAAGAGAAATGAAAGAGGGGAGTGTGGTGAAAGGAGACAGAAGAGACAGAAGTAGTTAGTTGGAGAAAGAATGGCGGGATGAAGCAAAGAATAGAGAGGAAGAAGGAACAAAAGAGATTGCGTTTTGAGAGGAAAGAAAATGAGACAGAGAGTTAAAAAGTAAATGAAGAAAATCACTTCATGCAGTGTTGTATGAGTCTGACACTTAAAACTTTTTGTTTGGAAATCAAACTTATTTGAATTAATCCAGAGAGATGATGATTTTCTTCATGGAATTTTAAGATCTAAAATGACACTAATTGGCTGAAGGGCTCTTTAGGTATGTGACATCACTTGAATGTACACGTTGTATATTGCCCCTTAGTTCCACTTCTTTGAGTTGATCATCCAATATTTCTATGATGCAAAATATTAGCTACGTGGTTGGTGCCATTATTTTCTCTGCAAATGACTTGAGATTTTACATGGAGGTGTAGTTGTTCATTTTTGACCTCATCGTAAAACAATGAAGACTTACTTTATGGTTGACAGCAGGCTGACAGTCCTCCAGTCGCACACCAAAAGCCTTCGGACTGCCTGTCTTCTTAGCCTTCTTCATGATGTTGATGCCCCACAGTGCCTTGTTGTCATCTGACACGCAAGCACAAATTTGCTATTTATATCCACATGTATATAAACTGGAAAGAACACTTAGTATGGACACATTGACAGTTTAATGTCCTAAACTGGCCAATATCAGATTTTTAATAAGACAGCTAAAAGTCTACGGCCACATAAGAAGAAGAAGAAGAAGAAGAAGAAGAAGCAGCTCTATAGGGTACCTAAAAAAAAAAAAAAAAAGAATGAAAACATATTTTTACTGTCTATCAGTTGCATTTTTAATGAGGCACAGAAAGAACTGTTCATCAGGCAGAAGCTATAGTTTAGATGTGACCCATAAATTTCTCATTTTCACTTTGCTCCCAGTAAAAAATACACATTGTGACACATTCTCATCATATTTGAATGACTAAAGGTTACACAAATAATATTGCAAATAATGACAAATGTTTTGCAGTAAATAGAAACCACTGAGGTCATGAGCTTCTACTCTTAAATCAGTCTTCATATACAATATGAATATGAAATACAGCTTTTGATTTTAACAGTGAGTACTTAGCATACTTCCAGTTATTACGTGATAGTTAATGATTTCATTTCAATTAAATTTTATTTAAATAGTGCCAAATCATGACAGAAGTTGTGTCAGGAGACTTTCCATATTGAGCAGGTCAGGACCACTCTTTATCTAGAGACCCAACAATTCCCCTGTGAGGTGTCCCAAACATCAACAAACTGTTTATTTTGCTGCTTTTAATCAGCAGTTGTCAATTTGTTGCACATTGGTGAGCGCTAAGCAGTCGTGTCTGTACCCACCAGGTCTGGAGGCTCGGTTCACTGAGGTGTTGTCAGTCTTAGCCAGGAGGAAAGGAGGCATCATACGATGGGCTCTGGGAGAGGAGTCCGGCTTATTCCCTGTCAGACTAAAGGGAGAAAAACAAAGACAGCTGAAAATGAAGTACGTTTTTTAAGATTCAGTTGTAGATTCAAGATTTCAGTGAATAAGCAGCTCTTTCAGATTTTTATTTAAAATCTCATGATGACCTCAGTTTTATGTAAAAAAAAAACAAAACAAAACAAAAACAAAGAAAGGACGCCTTGTTATTGTGGCTTTTGGAAACTGCATTTAAAGTTATTGTTTCTGACAGCCTTAAAGCCCAGAGCTATAGTGACTCCTAATTACACCAAGGGTAAGGGACAGTTGTTATCAAGCAAAGAGTTTTTGCTAAATATAATCCAGACCTGTGTTTTCTGTAGTCATTCAGCTTCTTGTTGATGAGAGCTTGCCTTGAGAAGCCAATCTCCTAGAGCAAATGGAGATTACAAATTAGATCGGTATGTGAATGTTTGTGTGAATTCTACCACATTAACTGGATATAAAGATCTAACCTCGTTTTCGGTCTTGCTGTTCTCCCTGATGACCTTAATCCAGGCCAGCATGTCATCCCTGTCCTCGGCCTGCAGCAGGTACTCACAGAAATCCTGCGTGGTCAGCCTCAGGGTATGCTTACGCTTGGTTTCACTGTAGGCGATGTCGATCAGACAGCCACGAATGCTGATTGGGGGATGTTCGTCCTGGCTTGGCCCCGCACCCGCCCCATGGAGGACAGCTTCTCGCTTGTCCTTGTAGAGGAAAAGTGAATGGGAACGGAGCACAGAGAAGACCCGCTTCCATGGCCGCATGCCACCACCTACTTTCTACAGTTAGGAAAACAGACAAAAGAACATGCTGTAACTATCCATGACAGGCTTACTATGAAACATGTTCCCAGATGTTACAATAGCAGAATTTAGGTTCACATTAGAGGGTTGGAAAACTTTATCATTATCCTCAAAGCTTTTACGTTAGAAAACGTGTTTGAAATAAAAAAGTCTGCTATTTCTTACAGTGAAGATGCTTTGCTGCTCTGCTGACACTGTTTCACTGATAATCTTGTTTTTTCTTCGAGAAAATAGACAGTGGTTCTTGGATAAATCACTTGGACTCCAGAGATTACATCAAGTGGACAAGATGGTGTTTTTTTTGTTTTTTGTTTTTTTTTTTAATCTGTAACATATAAAGTTAAGCCTTCACTCTGTTTTTACATCAACACACAATTCTGGATTATGATACTATGTATCCAGCCATCAAATCAATATTTCAGACCACACTAAATTTTCAGGTGACACTTCAGGCAGCAAAATTGACAGCTACTGGCCAGAAAAAAAAAAGCTGCCTTTGTCTACGTCTATGTAAAGTAAAAAAAAAAGAGGGAAAAAAAGGAAAGTGTTAAATCTGCCACTGTTCTGGATGTAAAATGCACATGTTGACAGGTGTAGTAACAGTCACTGCAGGCCTTTGGTGAGGGGTGGGTGAGGTTTGCCTTTACCTTTCCCTTCTCTGTAAGGATCTGTTTGTAGTGAAGCCAGCCCTCCTTGCGAACATCACTAAAGGTGATTGTTCCCAGTTCAGAGGTGGAATGGCGCTTGGACCGGGCCTCCTCCTGGGCTCGCAGGCTCTCAAGAGACTGAAACACAATATACAGGTTTTATGGATTGCATGGTAGACATAGCTTGCTTGATGGCTGGAATATGAATGACAGACATGTACATGCACATGCAGTCAAATCTAATAATTACAGCTGTGCTGAGGACTCACCCCATCAGTGAAAAAGCTCTTGACCCTTTTTGGTAGTTTGCTGAGGAACAGAAAGCACACAAGTTACAAACTGCCATGAGAATCTAGACAATGTGTAGACAGTGTGCACAGACATTATTTTGCGATCAGTGGTGAGACTAAATGACTTTGGAAGAGTAATATGCATAATATATAGTAAATCCAGAAGTCAAAATCAATTAAGTCAAAAAGTAGCAGATGTTAATAAAAGCTTTATTACTCTAAATCCATAAAATGCATCCTTTTTTGAATGGAATGAGAATAACTAAATAGTGAATATCATAGATGATCAAAGTTTGTCTCTCAGTGACCCTGTGTCTATGTTAGAGGCTCCGTTTACATGATGTTTGTCACTGAAGTTTTGGAGTACATGCTGTATAGCGGGGTGGGGAACCTCTGGCCTTTGGGTTGTATACAGCGTGCAAGACCATTTGATCCAGCCCACAATACAATTCATAAATACAATTTGGCTTCAAGACATTGAATGCTTATGATTGAGTAAAAGAGAAGATGAATAATAAGAATTCCCATTACAGCAATTTCTTTTTCCAGCAATACAGAAAATAACATAAAACAGCAGACTGAAAGACTTCAAATGTGATAACATTTGAAGCAAACTTAAAGCTGTGGCAAGTACAACACTATTCATTTTCCTACTCTGCAAGAAAAGCAGTCTGCTATGACATCTGACTGTGCTGCTGAGTGTGAAAACTCCTTCAGGCAGACCATTGAGAGCAGTTTCTAAACTGACTCTTGCAAAGACTCAGTTCTGCTCAAGACTGACTGACCCAAACCTGGAAAAACAGCTGTGAGTAGCATCATCATCATCACTACCACCTCACCACTACCATCAGATGCCTCACCAAGCACTTCCAGTCATCACAGAGATTAATGTGATATATGTGTTCAATATTTTAATATGGCAAGGGGCACCACCATGGGGGGGCCAGAGGACCAAGGCCACCCTGATACAACTGCTGCCCCACCAATTGAGCAATTGCTGTCTCCTGAGTTCCTGACTTACGAGAAGACGCGGCCTTCCTCCCTGAAGGTGTTGAGACCCTCATCACAGGACTTGGATCTCTCAGTGGTAATGGCCAGCAGGTACGAAGAGCGACGACCTTTAATACTACCTGAAGAGAGAAGAGTCAAGTCAAAGAGGACAAGAAGAGAGGAAAGATTAAGAGTGTAAAAAAATATGCAATGTATGGCAGTGATGCGTGAAATGACACCGACTAAAGAAGACGAGTGAAGTGATATGTTGTTTCAAACTGTGAGTGATTAATATGACAAGGGGCAGGTGGATGAATTAAGGGGTTAAATGTAAGTACTGCCTATTAAAAGAATATCTTGACATTTTGATTTTTAGTTCCCAGTTTAAGGTTCATCTTAGCCTGCAGAGCTAACACATGCTAACGCCATGAAGTGCACCTTTGTTATTAAGTTTTAAATGAAAATTAAGAAGGGCTGGGGAAACACCCTTAACTTCTAAACTGCTTTAGATGTTTCAAAATGACATGTCATTTGCTAAGACAGAAAGAATGTTGCAGGCACTATAAGAAGAATTTTTATGATTATTGAACTTTTCCAAATCATTCTGATGGCATTTATCAAAACAATTCAACTGCTGCACTTCATTTTTAGACTGCTATGGTTGCAACAACTGCAACAACATTCTGAATTTGTTCCAGCTCTGATTTGCTGAGTGATGCATAGCAATGAATATCATAGTCTTTAGAGCCATCAGCAATACCAAACAAAGAGAAGAAATAAACAAGACTACATTACTAACAGTGTGAAGTTGAAATGACAACTTTCAAACAGAAGTCTAAAGTAAAAAAAAAAAAAAAAAAAAAAACTCTGAAATGAGCAGCTCCTTAATGTCTCAGGCCTATTGCTGTGTGCCATATTTCACTGTACTCCTTTAAAATGAGTCTGAGACTAAAGCTAGGCAAATATATCAGTGTATCATCAAGACATAAGATAACTGTCAGTTATTGGCCTCAAAAAACTGGCAGTGATGTTTAGCAGTGTTAGTTCAAATGTACTAATAATGTTTCAATAAAATATACTTTATTTTGGTCTAGCCATTTATTCCTATATTTCAGCATTTAGAGTGGTGAGTAAGACTCACTGCAGTCCTGAGAACGAAGTCGAACAAAGGGGGACATGGAGGAGAGGATGGGGGAGACAGAGGTGGAAGGGAGGGTGGCCACAGTGGAGGCTTTGGAACTGGACACCACAGAGCAGGCTGGTACATAGCAGGCCTGTAGGTCAATACTAGGACTGGTGGGTTCATCTGCAAGGGTGTCATCACAGGTGAGCAACACGGGATGAGAAATAGGTTTAAAAAATGACAAGACATGCTGAGAGCTTCCTCTGGTGGTGTTTAGGTTGTTAGAGCA
The DNA here is from genome assembly GCF_051107435.1 of Chaetodon auriga. Taxonomy (NCBI): domain Eukaryota; kingdom Metazoa; phylum Chordata; class Actinopteri; order Chaetodontiformes; family Chaetodontidae; genus Chaetodon; species Chaetodon auriga. The sequence continues at coordinate 21,318,584 of NC_135093.1, read as the reverse complement.
TCTCTGTGAGACAGGCCTGCTCTGGACACAGAAATAACCTCTGGTGGAAAACCACTGTGACTATTAGCTATCTGACAAACCTAAATGGCAATGACAGGGACTCTTTTGAAAGTGCATATGCTGGAACTTGTGAATTTTCCTTGGGGATGAATAAAGTATTTTAGGGATGAATAAAGTATCTATCTATCTATCTATCTATGTAAATTTTGAGAAGAACGGTCAAAAATATCAAGAATCTCTTTAGTCTGTTGAAAGACACAGTCATTAGGCCTCTATTAGGTGTTAGCCTCAGCTACAATATCTCCAAATTGGTGGAAAGAAGTGTCCCTAAATGGGTGGGCATGGCTAAAAACAGCTAGACCTAATAAAATACTATTTAACATGAAAACAGTCAATTTTGGTGACTCAAACTATAGTGTTAGACTGTTTCTATCTGGCTTCTTGTCAGCAAACTGAGAGAAATACATAATATTATTCTAAAAAAGGTAATGGCTTGCTGTAGGGCTTACCACACTGGAATAATACATGAGTATTCCAAATATGGGAATAATGGGAGGTTTTCTTCCCATTGTGCCAACATGGTGGAAATACAGCATAACAGTGGCACAGACAGAAGAGAGTCATAGTCAGAACTAACTTTATGACACAGCAATGTTTGCTAATGAGCTAACCATGTCATACCAGACCAAGTAAGGCTGAAGCAGTAAAACTACTCTATATATTGAAATAAGAAAGGATGTAGTTTATTGCTAATGCATTTTCATTTGCTCTATTTGTTAGAGGGAGTATGAGTTTTTCTTTAAAAGTTACACTGTCATATCTTAAAATGCAAAATTTAAAGCAATTACTATTTTTTGCGATTTAGTATTCAGCTTGAACTTGTAAAGTTAGCTAGGGCATCGAAACAACACTTTTCAATTTGTATTAAGGGCGGCACGGTGGCGCAGCAGGTAGTGCGCATGCCTCACAGCAAGAAGGTTGCTGGTTCGAACCCTGGGTCGGGCAGGGCCTTTCTGTGTGAAGTTTGCATGTTCTTCCTGTGCATGCGTGGGTTCTCTCCGGGCACTCCGGCTTCCTCCCACAGACCAAAAACATGCTCGTTAGGTTAATTGGTCTCCAAATTGTCCATAGGTGTGAGTGTGAGTGTGTGAGTTGTCTGTCTGTGTGTCTGTATATGTAGCCCTGCGATCGGCTGGCGACCGGTTCAGGGTGTACCCCGCCTCTCGCCCATTGCTAGCTGGGATAGGCTCCAGCCCCCCGCAACCCCGAAATGGGATGCGCGGGTAAAGAAGATGAATGAATGAATTTGTATTAATACTGGTAGGCTTAAACAGTTCTCCTATTTCTCCAAGTTTCAGTCTATAGTTATGTTAGTTTTTGGCTAGTAAGACTATTTCTGACTCCAGAGCATCAATTTTTCTAAGAAGTGTTTCCAGTAAAGTGTACAAAACATAAAAACACACTAGAACATTTAACATTCAGTATTCAACAACACAGTTTTAGACACACACAGAAAACTAAATGTATTGAGGGTACAAGCATTATGTGGACATGTACTGTATATGACAGACCCAGACACACAAAAAAGGTGAAAGAAAGCACAGCTAAACCTCACATAAATTAAGTGAAATACTGAAAAGCTCTGTAGCAACAGACAACATATTGTTCAAAATATACAAAAATGTACCTATTAATGACTAAAAATGCCAGAAATGTGGTCATTTATAACATTGAGTTAGTGCAGTGCAATGTCATCTTCAGGAACACATTTTTAAATTTTATAACTTAATAACCAACTAATGCAAAATGAAAGTTTTGTGAGAAATTTTGTTATTGTGCTGACAAGGTGTGACATCTTCTGACAGCCGTGTTATGTCAGTTGCTACAGAGAAAAGGTCACTAACCTATGAAGGGAATAGAGGAGAGGGAGTTGAATGCATGCTGTGCCAGGCTACCGTTAGCCTTGCGGTTGGGTCCCCCAGAGACAGGAGAAGGGGTCCCTGGAGTAGGTGTCAAACCAGGAGGCTCAGGTGAATCCACAGGTGTGATGTAGTGGGGATGTCGAAGTCCCTGAACAGGGGTTCGGCGGCCAGGAGGTGGCTTTTGCCTCAGAACGACCTCTTGATTCATGGATATGGGGGAGATGACCTCCCTGTCCTCACCCAGTAGGGCTCTCTCCTCCTCTGAAGCAGACAGGGCAGGGGTAGACTGGGGTCTGGGTACCGTCCCGCCCTCGCTGTCCACAGGGCTGCTTCTGCTACCAGGGCTCCAGTTGAGGTGAGGGCCACTGTAGCTGGGTTCTCTGAAGGAGTGGGCCTGCTGGAGGAGGTGGCCAGCTTTGCGACAGAAAGAAGGGCTGTAGCTTTTGTAGCCCACAAGCTCTTCTTTTACTCGCCTTGTTTGGGGTTCAGCGATCTGCTGACCTGACTGCCTGCCACTAGGAGGCACTGTGGAGGAGGCTGTGATGGGGGATGTCACTGTGGTTTGGTGCTGATGTCCTGCTGAGACTTTCTGGTCTTTCAGCTCTCTGAACGTTGTCATGTGGGAGCCTTGTGAAGAGTGTTCATAGCGTGGTGTGACAAGTGCAGAGGCCTGTGCCAATGTTTCCACAGAACGCCCATAGTTGTGCTCGTACTCAGCGTAGGCTGCCAGCAGGCTCTCTGAGCACGACCTGCTTCCTGGTCCTGATACACCACCCCAGCTTCCTAGCCAATAGGAATCATGGGAAGCAGCAGCTGCCTGGTGGTGGTATAGGAGGGTTTCTCTTCTGCGATGCTCCATAGAGGTTGTGGAAGCAGATGTAGGTACAGGGCCGAGTGCTAACCCCAGCCCCAGCTCCACTAAACGATCCTGAGATATACTGCGGTGGCGGGGGGACATACGCTCAGCAGCCTCAGCCTGGCTGTAGTACCAGTCTGACAGAGCCTGGTGGCAGAGAGCATCGGTGTGACTCCGCGCAGAGGCTGGCAGGCTACTCTTCCGTGGTGCAGGAAGAGTTGCAGAGGCAATGGCAGCATTGTGGTTAGCAAAGTGAAAGTCCAATGCATTGATGGCCGAGGATGAGCGGCCACGGTGTCGCCCAGATGGAGCAAAGTGGCTGCTGGAATCCTCAGGACCCCCGGGCCAGCCGGAGGTGGGGGTAGAAGCAGCAGGGGGGCGGTTATCCAGTGGAGAGGTGGTGGGGCTGGGTCGGCACTGCCAGTTGTCCAGGGGACTTTGAAGGTCGTGGCTGGGCTGTTGGGGACTGGAGCTGGGCTTAGTGGAAGGGTAACAGAGAAGTGGTGGCTCAGGGAGGTTCTGGGCCTCGCCTGAATATGGCTCATTGCCTTTCAGGTAGGCATCCTTGGAGTACGCCTGAGGACAAGAGGAGTTAGAACATGAGGTAAAACATGACAGAAAGGGTAAAGGAAGATACATGGAAGGAACTGCTAGAGGGCAGAGTTGGGCAGATGCAACGTGCACCATGCAGCAGTAGTCCTTTCCTTTGTCCTTATTTCTAAAACAGGGTCAGTAATCTCCAAAACAGCTGGATACTGCACTTTTTAACAAACGCAAAGCTAACAGGAGGAAATAGTGCATTCAGTCTGGGACTATTTTCAGTGGCAAATTAATTCACATAGAATCTGGGGCAGCAGGATGGTGTATGTGGTATTGTGTCAAACTACGGTGTGTGTGTGCTAATGGCTATGGAGGAACATGCCAGCCAGTACAACAGTGTGGCTCACTGATGTATTTTTAATAGACAACAATGGAGTTCTATGCAACAGAGGAAGAAGAATCCATCATTGTTGGTTTGACTCTGTGCATAAGTTGCCTTTAAGAAAAATGTATGCCCAACTGTAAGCCTTGTCAAGGCTGACCAGAAAACTGCCAACCAACATTTACATCTATTAGTTCTTGGCATGTGTATTCCATTTCTTTCATTTAGAACATCCAATAATATTTATTTTTTGACCCAATGGTGTGCACCACCTCCTTTCATGCATTCCTTTTATACAGATTGTAAAACTAATTCTGTCATCTGCCCTTTCTGCCCATGCACAATTCCAAAGACATACACAACCCATGCTATGAAATATACAGCCTAGCTAACTGCAGTGGCCACACACAGTAATGAGGTGAAAAGAAGGAAAGAAGAAAAAAGAGAAGAAAGATAATACTCACACTTACCAACTGCAACACATCATCATCTTTTGGCATAATTGAGAGCTCCAAAATGTTTTCACTACAAAAAAAGATTTAAAAATATTAACAAAAAAGTAATATGCCAGAACATTATGTATTTTTTGAACAGTTGTCTCCAACCTGTTTTGGATGAGCGCGATTACTTGAGAGTAGGTTTTCCCCAGAACGCTCTGCCCATTCACCTTCACCAGCCTGTCTCCTGGGAGACACACACACACACACACACACACACACACACACACATGAAACGTGTTGCATTCAAGAGTTTGGCTTTAGAAGTAGCAAGGCACAATGAGGCCATAGGTTCTTCAAGCTTGCATTCCAAAAAATAAAAAAGACAGTTGAATGCTGTGTTAATTTCTGTATTTTCAACCCACTAAACCTATTGCATAATAACCTGCTGTCACTCACAAGAATTTGATTTCACCACATAGGTCTTGATAATGTTGGGTGACAGTCACCCAAACTGTCCAATCAGTGAGTAACCTGTCATCCTGTTTAACTAAAAATCGTATTGTATATACAGTTGATATTCTCCTAAAAAGGATGCCAGAACCATCAACAAAGGACCATTTACTAAAGGAAAGATGCAAATACAATATTATTATATATTACATAAAGTATCAGGTCTCTAAACTAAACTAAACATGATAATGAAATGATGTAGCATTTTTGTTCTCTGGTGTCACAAAGAGGTGATCATGAAACAACTGATTATAATATACATATATACCCTATTTCTTAATGAAATAAAATTAAGTCTTATTATCACAGCCAGTTGGCATCCCAGGTAAGGTGCTCTAGTTCATGTCATGAAGCTCCATCCTCCACTTCTTCTGGGATATCCTACAGGATAGCATTAATACCCACCCTCTGGAAAACATACACAACTAACAGGCCAGTCTGGAAACACTGATCCTGAATATCATCCTGCCAGCTGTCCGACCACAGCTGGACCCCCACCAGTTTGGCCACAAGGCCAAATGAGAGACAGAGATACTGTGGCGTGTCTCCTCTACTCTCTCCTCTAACATCTGGAATTACACCAGATGATGAAGAAGCCTCAACATCCCTCCACTCCTCATCCATTGGATTCACAGCTTCTTCAGTAACAGACTACAGTCTATTAAAAAAGCCCCAGATCATCAGCAACTGTCATCGTCATCACCATCACCCGAGCCCACCCAGGGGTGCGTCCTCAGCCCCTTCCTGTACACAGATGACATCTATCACCACATACTTCAAATACCCTCTGGTTGTGTGTCATCAGAAGTATGCTTTGTTGTCCCTGTAAACACACTAAACAGTGATGTCACAGGGTCCTGGAGTCCAACTGTACATCATTACAGCAGGGTGAGAAGTTACACTGGAGGTCAGTGACTTTCCAGGGGCATCAAGTTAAGTAATACGATATATAGCTAGCAAGATCTAGCTAGATCTAGATCTAGCTGTTGTTCGTTAAGTTTACTGCTGTGAGCACTCGTTGTAATGAAGTCTTTAGGCAGCTTTAATCTGCCGGACAGTCAGAGAACATTGATAAGAGAGTGTGAGCCCAAGTGCTGCTATCTTTTGTCCATTGCATGTCATTTGTGTGTGTGTGTGTGTGTGTGTGTGTGTGTGTGTGTGTGTGTGTATCTTCTACCTGTACACAGTCCAGCTTGTTGGGCAGGGCCATTTTCTTTGACACTCTTCACAAAGATGGTGTCCATTGGCTCCAAACGAGACCGCTGACAACCTGCTTTAACACACAGATACAAAGTATGTGCATACACATCCTGAATAAATCCAAACTCAGCAAACATTTCCAGCGCTGAAAATATCAGCAAAACCCACAAAGTTGAATCAGCTCCACCTACACATGGAAACAAAAGTCCCCCACACACACAAACACATCGTGAGCATTTGTGTATTATAAAACAGAACACAATAGATAGAATAGATCCTAATGAGCCCAAATGGCAAGCACTGTAAAGATGCATACAAGAAACTGTAATACTGATTCATCAGTGCCAAATGAGTAAACATTAGCAAAGACTGTGTGGCCGATGAAGTCAGCAGAAACACAAAACACTGACCTTTTCCAGTTGCATTTCCGTTCTCTTCATCCTGTGAAAGAAGACAGAGCAGGTGTCAAAAGAGGAAGACCACAAGGGGGCACTGCTTGGCTCACATTCAACCCAAAGCTCTAGTCCCACCCAGGTCTGGCTGACTCCAGCTGATGGGGCAGTTTGGGCTGTTGCTCAGCTGCCTAACTGGCTAATCTACAGTTTGACCAATTGTCTAATTGTCTTGTTGACTGACATACTAACTCCCTGTCAGTTTGACTGCCTGTCTCACTATCTGTCTGTCTGTCTGCCTGTCTGACTGGCAGGCCTGCTGGCTGGATCTATCTGGAGGCTTTGATGCTTCGCTGAGTTAGCTCATTCCTGACCTGCACACACAAAGGGCTCTGCACACAGACTGAGGTCCACTTCTACACAACACCAACCACTCTCTAAGCCAGTACCCATTAAGTGTGTGTGTGTACCTGTAGGGTCTGTATCACCTTAGAAAAATGATCAGAATGACTTATGGGTTAAATGCAGTACGTGTGTGTGTATGTGCACATAATCAAGATTGTCTGATGTTTGTAGAGCTTCGCATGTTCAACTTTTTGGCATAGCGGAACAGAATTATTTTTCCATATGTAGTATACACACAGGCCACAGACAGACGGATAAAATGCATCCATTATGGCACAGCATTAGGTTTAGCCTTTAGTGAGAAGTGGTTTGCTTAGGAAATAAGCTCTTGACATCATACCTGACATTAGTCCTCAGAATATACAATAGAAGACCATGTGTTGTCTTTGCAATTGGTCATGTTCAGCCTGTGGTGTCTATATGTTTTACAATGACCACAACAATTCCTGCCTGTAATGTACAAAATTATGCAGAGTATTCTGATTATTTTTCATCATGTTTAGATGCTTTGACACACACATTCATGACTGCCAACTATCATATAATACTGTATACATTACAATATAGAAGGCTGAAATTGTCGACTGTGTATGAACGCAAGTATGAACATAGGAGTCAGTGGCTATAGATGTTTCATTTTAGACCAAAATGGATCAACTGACATTGCCATACACAGGGCAATGTTGCTAGTGTGAGTCAGGTCCCATTCACTACATTCTGCAACTGAAAGGCTTGTGCAAAGTCTTTGATTGTCAGAATTTGACTGAGTGTTGACATTTATTTTTAAAATCATACCATGTCCAAGAGAAATTTCAGTAAGTCTTCATTATCCTTTTACTTTTGATGGCATGAGGTGTTTTCCCAAATACTGATTAAATTTTTGTACTTGCACTCTCTCTACTGGCTGCTTGAGCCACATACATTCATTTTTTTGTGTCCAGACCAAAGTCCAACTCCAGAACAACAGTCCGCTAACCTTGAGGTTGTGGAGGGAGGACTCTGGAGGATAGACGATGAAGTGGCGCAGAGTGAAGCCGTATCCCTGTGAGTTCTTCTGAAGGAAAATGGTCCGTGGTCCTTGCCATGACATGCCCTCCACCTCACCCGACGACAGTGGCCGGCGCCTGTTCTCATTGGATGACACCATGCCATCTTTCCACCCTTTAGCCTAGTGACAACAAGAGAAAATTATTAGATCAATGACAATTAACTTTCCGTTGCCTCTTGACAGGAAATGAACACTGACAAAACTTAACCATGTGAATCCTGAAGTCCACCTCCACTGAATTCTTGCGTGTGACTGTGTATTCATTCATCGCTGAATACATATAGGAGAAGTATGAGTGGGTGGATGTGGGCGTATTGTGGTCCATTCACTGAGGACTCTGCCCAGATCCGCCAGAATTCCACCAATGCCAGGAATTTCTCTGAGACTTCCTCTCTCTAAAGAGTGAGCTCTATTTTCACTAACAACCTCACCTATAATCATATTTATTACCTTCAGCCAACAATGGCGGTTAAAAATATATAAAGTCTATAAATATCAGTCATGGAACAACAGGAAATTATTAGGGCTCATAAACACAGACCTGGAAAATCAGATGAACAATAGACAAAGGAAACTTCACAAAGACTGAGACTGAAACATCCACTGATGTTTCTATAGACTGAAGGAGGTAAGGATTAAGCCAGATACCAACACACATTGAGTTCTCTAATGTTCAGATGATGTTGCTCCACATGATGTTTAAGCTTGATAATGGGTCATACAGTAGCCCAAACATGCCTGGAAACTATATCTATCGAATTAACAACACTGATCTTGATAGCTTGGGGCGATTAAACAAAAACATATCTGAAGTTAACAATATAAAAGCTTCTACATAGGGAGGATGACGGAGTCAGCTGATCTATGAACCACTTATGTTCATGAATGAAACAGCTGACAGCCGATCAGCTGATGCGAGTGTCACTTCAGTCCTCTGCCAGAACTAAAGCCCTGTTCTAATGTCCTGTCAGGTAAGAAGGACTGGTCCAACACAGTATGCAGACATGATTATGGATATATGTTTTTTTGGTTACATACATATTCTAAATTTAGCCAATACTGATTATTATTTAGTTTAATTTCTACTGAGTGGGTTAATTTCCCTGACAATTACAGTATACTGTGTTTCAAAGGCACAAAACACTGAATACTTTAAATTGGGCAACAAACTGCATTTATCCTATTTTGATCACTAGGTAGCAGAAAAACTCTAAACAAGCCAGACAGATGGAACATATTAAACTTAAACCTATTTACTCATCCTGCAGACGAAAAGCAACATCATCACTCATTTGAAATTGTGTTTCTTTCAACACAATGAATCTAAGTCCATCGTTCACTCCTCCTTTAGCTCTGGTTTGGTCTCCACCAACTCCTGAGAATAACATCTGGCTCTTCAGCTGCTCCATGTTCTGCTTTCTTATGAGCTAGTTTCAAGGCTTTTTCACTGAAAACTGCCACTGAGATCTCTAATGCCTCACTTCTGACTCACAACTTTCACATTAAAAATCTTTTTACGTGTCATTAATATAAAAATATTTAGTGTATGTTTAAAGAGGGTATGATACTTTAAACCAGAAACTATTAGTCAGCAGTACTGAGAAAAAAAATGCTGGATGGATCATAAAACCATCTGGGAGAGAATGAAAACATTATATACTGTACAGTATCCACCAGCACACACAGCAAAACACACAACAGAAAATCACACACATTCATACACTAAAAACACTGGACTCTGCCAGTTATGAAAACAACAGGAACTCTGTTTCTTGAGACGGGAAGTGGATAGCCGATCCCTTCAGAGGAGTGTTTTGGGGAAACATTTGCCTCTAAGAATAGTTCCAAGGAGAGAAGGTAAAAGACACACTTGCCACAGAAGGAAGCCAATTAGTTTAGAATAGGCTTGCTTTCTAACCACATTTTACCATAATATCAGTGAGTGGACAGAGTCTGACGGTTGATTTGTAGTTGAATATATATGAAGTGCATAACATGCATGCATGAATATTTTTAAGGTTTACACTTCAGACTGACTTTTCAAACTTTTTAAGGACCCACTCTAATAGCGTTACATAACATATATTATTCTCCACCATCAGGCTTCACAAACACAATGAAATGACCGCAGAGGATTCCTGCCCACTGACATTTCTTTGTATGTGTGGCTGTGGGTGTGCTGGAGAGTTGTGTTGTGCAAAGCCACAGAGCAGGAAGTCATCATATCTCTACATATGTGAGATAGTTGGGTACATTGTAGTGTTAGATTCCTCCTAATGCGACATCTCTGCAGGTGACATTTCACACATGAGTGAATGTAAACATAAGAGGTGAGATGCTGTTACATGCTTACCTCTCTCTTCCCATCTCTCTCTCACACACTCACCTTACTCGCCCACCCACTCACAGTGTGAAATGCCAACATGCCAGAATGTGTTTTATTGAACAGTGATTTTTTTTGCCAGCTCTCTCTGTGACACAGCTCTGTTAGCCCAACAACTGAAAGCAAGTCCATGAACAATAACTTCATTCTATAGTTTTACACAATTAACACTGACATTATTCTTATCCCAGACCCTTTAATTTAATGTGTTGTTTTTTGTAACTTTTCTTTTTCCAATAATGGACTGAAGAGAACGTATTAAACTTTGAGTAGTCTGTGGCAAGCATTTACCACAACTGAGACAAAGACAACATGGATGGCACATTGAATCTGAACGCGGTAGCAGTAGCCTGCTAGTGTCTGCCAATGTGTAGTATATGAGGGATTTTGAGTGTTCAGTTAGAGTGGATTCCAATTAGGGCGAAATTTGATATTGTTTTGTAGAATCATGTATCGTTCAAATTAATGATTTCAAGCAAATTAGAATAGGGTAATGATGATCCTTAAAAACTGCGTTTGAACCTCAACGTTTTTTTCGTGCTGTCCTCCAGACCTCCCTCTTTTTACAGATCTTACATAAAAACACGAGCAAGCTATTAAAAAGACGCTGATACTGTGCTACAGCCTATATTCAATTAATAAGGAGCATCTCTCAGCAGAACTGGTTTTACCTGTGTACATGTGCACTGAGCAGATGTATTATATCGGAAATTATACATACACATGAATCACTTTGGAACTAATACTGTATCTTAGCATCTCTATCTAAGAATGGTAAGAATGGCGGTCACACTGGTATTGTGGATGAAATTCATTAAATGTTACAAGCAGTCGTAAACCAATAATATCTTCGTTTAATAAAGCCTATTTCCTTTCTTAATTTAATTCACTCAGAGAAGTAACTTAAAACAAGTATAATTAAAGTCTGATATTGTTTAATGTTTTTGGCTTTACCCTCCTACCCTAAATAACACTCCTTACCTAACCCTGAACTCTCAGCCTGATTGTGCAGCTCTTTCAGGATAACAAGAGCTTATTGTGCTGACTCAAATATAGCTCATCATTAACATGGGCCACTCAATCAATTTACTTGTTCTTCTGTCTACTGCACTAATCATTTTGTTTGCCTCATTTGGATTTAGCATTGCAGGCCGTTACTGTTGGGTATTGCAATGATTTAGCTCATCTGACATTCAGACCACACGAGAATGAGCTGAACTGAGAGAGGAAGAGTGACACAATGCAAAAAGACATAGTCACATCCACCCTGCATACACAGATCACATAATATAAACTGACAGACACGCTGTGTAATAACACACACTCACACACAGTGTATACTAGAAGCTGGATCACTCTACCAGACATGCAAACATACAAGCAGTGTGTGTTGGAAAAGATATGATGCCTGATGCATACTTGAACACATGATGTAAAAGCACAACCACACACACCCACATACACAAGATTTTATATAAAGCTACATGAATTTCTGTGCGTAGAGAGGGCATCAGCCTCATTTCCCTTCCCCTTGTCAACAGGCCCCCTCAGTGCTACATTACATAACACCTAAAGGAGGCACAGAGAGGCAGACAGAGGCATGAGACACACACAAACACATACTCGAATGAATCAACTGCCACGTGCTGAATCTTCCTCCAAACTGTAGATAATCGCAGCCATTCTGTTCTATTCCACTGTGCAGCCTCTATTCTGACACAGGTTAAAGTCACCCCTAACACTGATAGCAGTGACTTTGGCCTCCTGTAATCAAACCAGGACACCCACATGGTGGAAAAGAATGAGGATGGTCAATAACGGTGTCTTTGCACTGATCAGACAAGACAGGAAAGGTTAAAGCAAGATGGCAAAAGAAGATCCCAGAGGAAATACACCTGTCCACAGTCATCAGATCAGACAGGAGATGAGGACCCTTCAATATGATGACAGCCATGGCTGTTTTCAGGGCTGCAGTCAATCTACTGTGTAGAAGGACGGACCACAGACAAATTCTAGTCCAGTAGCTAGATTCCAGATTTTTTGGTTCACTGATTCTCATTCCACATGTCTGAGGTCAAACCTAAGTACATGTATATCCCCACATAATATTACCCAATATTTTCATATCAACAATGGGTCAAATGACTATGTGCAATGTGAAAGGGGTTGCTAATGATTACATACGCAGTATTACCAACTCTGCGGTTCTCTTAAGCTCTACACCAACATTTACCCCCTATCAGCTTATTATTTTTGTTTTCTGGTCCATGAATTCACTGTTTGAGTCTAACCAATGTCATCAACCTCACTTCCAGCAGCAGCAGACAGCTGTTCACAGAGGAAAAACTCTGCTAAAACTCACTGCACACTACCTGCCCAGCACCAAACAGCAAACGAAGTTAGCAACTAGCTGGTGAACATAGTGGAACATTTCACAGCTTAAGAGTGAAATATTTTTTTCAAGAGTTGGTGGGGACAATAAGAGAGCTACTAAGAGAATGCAAATTGGAATCTTCAGGTTGACATTACATTTGTTAATGGTCAAAATGTTTTTGTTGACACATTAGCCATATCAACTTTACTAGACCACTCCATCTTTGATGTGATATTCAGCTCATAGCCTTCTGCCCTCAAAAAGTGTCCAAAAAACTGATTAATATTACTCGAAGAAGTTTGGTAATAAACAAGATGTGTACATAGGAGATACATAGAAGATATGTAGTACACAAAGTTTTGCAAAAACAACCTACTGGCTGTAGGCTACATTATACTGCTGATAATTGAAGTGAACAAACTTTCACTGTTAAGTGGCCTCAGTAGCAAAATAAAACCATTACAAAATTTTAAGAAAAAGCATTCATCTTTGAAAAGGGGAAGTTTTACAATGATGACCATGAGACAGTCTCAGAACCAAACCAGTCGGTGATGAGATAACCACATTTGACCATTTGTCTTATCATTATAATGGATGTAAAGGTCTAAGGCACAGAACCCTTGTCTGTGAAGCTGAGTTGGTGAACCCCTGGTTCCTGGAACCTCCTTCTCAACCACTTTGTACCTTACACAGGATGTGAAACACGGCAACAAATGACGTTTTAAAATTGCCTTACTGACACAATGACCAAGTCCAAAGATAAAAACAAAAATATTGTGTAAATAATGTACAAGACTCTTCAAAATCTATTCAAAGCCACATTTAACAAACGTTAAACAGAGGGCATCAGGACCAGCCTTCCCACTAAGCTGATGGTTTGGTGATCATATACGGCCAACAATATGGTACATTGATGGTAATAATTTTTTTTTCCTTTTGTAGAAAAAAGAGTGTGGGGAATGAGAAGGCCAAAGACATATTAATGACTTCAATGTCAATTCTTTAAAGTGTCTTACATCAACTTGTTTAATAATGTGATCATCAAGCTGGCTTGAAACCCAATTCAAGACTCAGTGTCAGATGATGATCATGTTACAAATTTATTTGGTAAAATACTGACTCCTGGCCAAAAAGTAACACAATTTAATAGTACTGAATAATGGCATAATGGCAGCCCCAGTTTCAGCCCAAACTAGTGTTTCCCCTCTTACCCAGGATAAGCGTTGGCGCTGTATGAGCCTCCGGGAGCCCCGTCTTCTTGGTGATGCAATGGGGGTCAGCCGGGGTGAGGTGCGTGGTGAAACACCCCTTAAAACTGCCAGCCAGATACAGCGAGGTTCAGCGTCGCTACAGTCCACCCCGACAGAACACTGAAATCGCCACTCGTGGCCTGACGGAGCTGGTGCAACACCTGACACCCTCAGCATAGCACCTCCACATTCGTAAGCACATCTACTGTCTGTACAGGGAACACGCACTAACACACACCAGGGGTCACAAGGCTTCAGACCCCACAACTGAGATATGCGGTCACCTGCGCACGATCTCCGCTGGATGCATCATGGCCAGAAGCGACAACCGAGGGTAAATCAGCGGAAAACAAACTCCTACACAGTATCTCTACTACTTAAGTGTCACATTCAGCACTGTGAATCCAAAACACCCAGTCTTTAATGTGTGAATTTGTAATTGTTGTATCCTCCTTGAATTTAGCTTGAGCTTCATCATTCTTCTTCAGGGAAATTCAGACTGTGTTTCATTGGTCTCAAAGATAGATGGTCAAGGCATGATGATTCTGCCCAAAGCCAGGGAAAGCATCCGATCTTTGATTAGATTAGACTCCATTTGTCATATTCTGTCCACTTTTCTACCATGTTGTCTTGAGCTAGTCCTCATTTTTTACCCATCTGTTTTTGACTTTGTCAAAATTTCTGTGATTGAAAAAGCCGTTCAACAAATCTTGACCTCCTGTTGCCTTCCTTCACCTTTCGTCAAGTCCAGTTCACAGGTCTAGATGAGGAATGCATCTTTGTATTTTGAATGTGAAACAGCATCGGTCCCAGGGTAACTTTAGAGGCAACATTAGCTGATATAGCCTTCTCAAATAATAACAAGTCCTCTCTAAAGCTTTCGAAGTAGAATTGTCCTCATGTCAGAAAAAATACACTCATCTCACTGAAGTAGTGGTTAGTTGCTGCTGTGTGATCTGGCTTAAATTTAGTGCTCGTCTCTGTATTTCGGAAGCGGCTCCATCCCAGACCAGTTGAATTCCGTTCCTGGACCAGCTGAGTTGAGAACGCAGTTTGTTGTCAAACCAGATTTTAGACCTGGATACAATCCCAAGCTGCCTCTAAGAGATCCAGTGTGTCCCCCTTCATGCTGGCACTATAGTGCAGCATTGGCTGTGGCTGACTATCTTTATTGCTGTCTAAGTATAGTCCTCCCTCCGCCTCTCAACCCTGCCATGCCTCTCTCTCTCTCTTTTCATTCTCTCTCTCTCCCTTGGGTCTATTTGCTGACATCCCTGCACTCTCTCTCTCTCTCTCTCTCTCTCTCTCTCAGTCAGTCACATTCCTACCATCCCTTTGCTACACAATCTAGCCCATTGGTAGAGCAGAAAGCAATGTTACTCTATCTCTATCTCAGTGTTTGGTCTCTCTGTCTCCTCCTTTAAGACTCACATGATGCTGCTGTTGGTCTCCAGGGTACGTTGTGAACTATGTGTGTTCAAACGATTAGCTGGTTAATCAATTAGCAGATTGACAGAACATTAATCAACAATAAATGATGAAGCAAAAAGACTAACATTCTCTGGTTCCAGCTGAAATGTGGGAGGATTTGCTGCTTTCCTTTAATATCAAAGTGATATCTCTGTTTGGATGCGACAAGAAATTTGAAGATGTCATCTTGGGCTCTAGGAAGTTAGGATGAGCATTTTTCACAATTTTTCTGTGCTCCTGTGCATATACACAGCATGACTACAATAGCGGGGCCAGTGTGCATTCAAGTATAGAGCCTAAAGTAAAAAATGTAGCCTGAGGCTGTTCTTTTTTTTTTTTTTTTTTCTCACTAGTGCAGTACTGTGGATTAGCCTTTTATTTTCTGAGGTTGAAGAAAACAAAAAAAACAAACAAAAAAAAAAGCAAAAGAGAAAAAAAAAACCCCCAAGAGGTCAGGTCAGTGCTTATTTATGGAATATGGGTTATTAATGAAATTTTACTGGAGCTATTCACCTGATTTTCCGTATTTAGGTGGACTGATCTTGCCATTTATTATTTTATGCAATTTCAGTTTTTGTTTTAAGATTCTGTTGTTTAATCTCATGTAAAATGCTTTATGTCTGTAAGTTAGTGTTCTCTCTTAAACATGTTATCCTTTGGATAATTTAGTGTATTTTGTAGATCCATGAATAAATCAAGTCAAATCCAATTTCTGACATTTTGTGGACTCAATCAATAATTAATGTGTCAAAGTAAAAGTTTAACATTTTGGGAAATGTGCGTTTTTGCTGTCTGACATGAGAAGATTCAATTACTTGTCTGTGCATTAAATGTCTTCTGAAGACAAGACATGATTAGCCTAGCTTAGCATAAAACTCCCTAATAAATGCATTAAACAAAGAAGATACTTTGAATTGATTAGTGATATTTAGAAGTGTTGGTCAACATATATATTAACTCTGAACAAAGCCAGGCTGGCTGTTTTCACCTGCTTCCAGTGTTCAGAATCACTCCCTATTTGTTACCTCGCTCACTGCATTTATCCTACATCATTTTCTTTGAGTATCCAAATGCTTATGCACTATTTAGCACCCTTAAAAATTATATGGTATGTACAATGCAATGCATTGTGTCGCATTTAATGTCTGTGCATTTGTGTGTATATCTGGTTTAAAAAATAGAAATGAGTGTCTGAGAGTATAAAACATTACAACCAAACTGTCAAAGAGCATAAATGTTTGTGCTTCTTGGATAACTCTACATGTGAACGCCAGGCTATGTGTGTGTATGTGTGTGTGTGTGTGTGTGTGTGTGTGTGTGAGAGAGAGAGAGAGAGAGTGTGCACGTGTCCATTCTACCCTTCCACAACAGCTCTAGCAGAGCTGTCAGCCCCTCAGTGCTCTTTTCATTGACACCTGAGAGCAGCTCAACTGACAGACAGCGAGAGAAAGGGAGAATGAAGATAAAGAGGGAGAAGTGGGATGAAGAGATGCTAAAAGAGGCTGACGTTCATGCAAACATCATCCAGCAGCCTCTGCATCTCTCATCTCCTGTCCTCCTCTGGCCTTTTGTTTCAGTTCCTATTCACTTATTTATCCTCTCCAATTCTTTATTTTCTCACCACTTCTCTCCTAACAACACCTTCTCTCTTTTCTGCCTTATTACTTTATATTCTTAACCTTTCTTTTCTGTGCATTACAACAGTAAAACAAAACCTAAGTAGCCAAAGTTATGCTACCTG
The DNA here is from genome assembly GCF_051107435.1 of Chaetodon auriga. Taxonomy (NCBI): domain Eukaryota; kingdom Metazoa; phylum Chordata; class Actinopteri; order Chaetodontiformes; family Chaetodontidae; genus Chaetodon; species Chaetodon auriga. The sequence goes on along the minus strand of NC_135093.1, from coordinate 21,301,671 downwards.
AAACCAAGCAAACTACTGCGAACATTATTCTGGCATTACTGTGTGTCTCTCCATTTGAGGAGTGATGGTTTGGGAAAAGAACTGTGACCAAATCTGTGCACTTTTGACAGTGTTTCCCTGACTGTGAAGACTCATAATCATGGAGGAGTCAAGCCAGAATAAAAATAACATAATGTGATGTGTGAGTCAGAGGAGAATATGCATCTGTTCTGCCCTGATTCTTTATGCCTCTGCCCTGTTAGGACTCCACAGCAGCTCAAGGCGAGCACCGCTGGTATGAGGGCGATCAACCACATGATGGCTGTGAGGAGAAATGCTTCTCTCTGACTGTCTGACTCTCTGTTTAATTCATGATTCACTTCAGTTCATGGTACACAAATGTAGAGTACCTACTACCAAATCAAGAACACCATATTAAATCAAATGCAGTTATCAAATCTATTAGTAATTACAGTTGCAACAATTCATCGATTAGTTGCCAACTATTAAATTAAACAGCAATGGTTTGATCAAACAATCTACTGGATTGATTTTTTTTTTTAAACAAATCTCTGATTCCAGCTTCTTAAATGTGAATATTTTCTTAGTTCTTAGTCTTTTAGTCATCTATGACAGTAAACTGAATATCTTTGGGCTGTGGACAGACATTTGAGGATATCATCTTGGGCTATGGGAAACACTGATTGACATTTTTCACCATTTTCTGACTGAAAACAGAAAGCATAGTCATTCCATACTATACTATAATGATATCTTCAATCCTTCAACTCACAAAGATGTATGTGTTTCTCTGTTCTGGTAATCCTATCAATCCTTTTCTAAATTAAACTCACCCAGTTCAGTGAGGGAAGTTTAAACTTACAAATGTTCTGCAGTTGGGGTCAAGTCATCATTTAAGTTTAAGGAGAATGAGGAGCAAGCAAGCAGAGAGCAAGGTAAATAAAGAGCTGTCAGGCAGAATCTCAGTCTGAAAGGAAGAGACACGGCCAGAGAAAGGGAGAGAAAGAGGGAGGAACAACTCAACCGAACAGCAAATAAGATGGGAGAGAGGAACACAGAGAGAAAGACACGATCCCTGTAGGACAGAGAGTGAAGTGTGTGTGAAAACAGCTACATGTGATTTTAAGAATCAACTGAGATGAACAAAAAGAGAGACATGTATTAACTGAGTGAACTGACACAAGAATGGCAACTGCAGCTTTTAGGACTAAAGTCAAGGTCCTGGACCCTGAACCAGAACCTGCTCTGGATGGTTAGTGCCTAGCACAGTAGCTTGCTGCCACTGGTGTGTGAGTTTACCTGAAAACAACTCTTTTACAATTGTAACTTCTTAAACATCTACTTTATGTTGTAATTGACAACAACTATTCATTAACATTCACTCCTTTTGTTTGTACTGATATGGAAGTATCCTTCTTGTTTTTTTAAAGTGTCCTTTTGCTATCTACTGTATGAGAGAGGTTTTTTACAATACAATCAGCAGGCAAATATCATGAATGACTATAAATTCAGTTTGATATCATGGAGTAGTCCAATCAGTAGTAACTGCTACATGTTTTGGATTTTTTCCATGCCCTCTGATGACTTAGGTGCACAATGAAGTTAAACTAGTCTGAGAATCTGTAGCTGCCTTTGAACCAGTCGTTTGCTGTAAACTCAGAATTGTAGATGCTTTTTATCATATCTGTGAAATAATGCTGTTCAATATTGTCAGCAGCGTTGTTACAAATGTATGTCACACTGCTTTTAAAAACAGCAATCAGTGTGTTGATTTCACTAGTACACACAGCAAGTAGTTGGAGTTGGTATCCCATTAGCTGCCACACATGCAGTCTGGGTAGCTATGACTCTTAATGCATATACATGTGAACAGTTATCTGTCACGTACAGTGTACATCAGCCCTGAGATGACTGATGATCTGTCCAGGGTGGAGGTAATGGATAATTGGATGTTTTCTATGATGGAGCAGAAGACAATCAATGTTATCCCTTCTAATCCTGCCAATAAATAATAAATTAACTATCATCCCCCTATAAAACAGCTTAAAAATGACCAACTATCAGCTGATAACATCAGTATTTTCAAGGATACCTTAAATGTAGTTTTGTAGAACTGTCATCAAGACATGTTCTACCAGCTGGGGCAGTGACTGGTAGGATGTTTCAGGATGATAAAATTACTGTTTCTGTGAATGGAGTCTGGTGGCTTTGGTGAGAGCACTATAACAGCTGTTTGTGGTTAAACAAAAAACAAATCTCACTCCTTAACAAAAAGGATCCATAGCTGTAGGGATCCTTTCCATAATGTTGTCAAACACTTATTATAACAATCTGAGCCTGTCTGCAGCAAAACCAAACTCTTTGAACAATGAACGAACACTGATGGAGTGTAAACGTCTAGGGGGATTACATTATAGCCTTTTTTATGGCTGCTAGCTGCAGCGCCCTCATTCAATACTGGACCAGTTTGAAAAATTGGTGTTCATTATCACGTGTCCAGGACATTGAAATTAAAACAACAGATGTACTACTTGTATAGGTATATTCATTTCAACAGAAACATGTCTTTTAAAAGATCTACATTACAAAATACACTGTTGCGATCTGCTTTGTTTAGTTTTGGTATTTCCTGTGTTATGTTGAAGGTTGACCTTATGAGTCACATTTTGCTTTACTTCCTGTATTTTCCAACCTGTCTTAGTTTACCTGACTTTTCCCTTTGTTTTTGGACGCCTGGTTGTTTTTGATCTCGCCAGTTTTTGCATTTATGGACTTGATGCCCATTCACTATGGAGCACACTTCATCCTTTTTTTTTTTTTTTTTGGAATACTACATTGATTTCGACACAATTTTCAACATAAACAAAAAAAACAATGCCCTATACTGTGTTGTTGAATTTTTTGCATTACATTTTTCATCAATGAAAGTTTTGCCCTCCTATGCACTTTTTTTTGAAGAAATAACCCAATGTCATTTTTGGCCAGTTTTTACATCTCTAGTCTTTGATCACTACGTGGTGGAAGAAGTACTATAAGAGCTGAGAGGCGCTTTCACATTACACATCTGATTACATGTTCATGGCAGAATGAGAGTAGGATTTTCCTAAAAACAATGTACAGACTCATACAAAAATAATCTCTCTCAATCGTCACTTATGACCCACTGGAGGTCTGTGGTGGTCTGTGTCTGTATCTGTACAGACTCTGCCCACTGCCCGTATTTTCTTATTTTGCTGTGCTCAGGACGTTTCTGGGCGTCAGCCTCTGGGCGGTAGATGTGTAGCCACCAGCCAATCACAACACACAGGTTGTGAGGGTGAGCAGGTGCCAGCCGGGGAGGAGGGGCCAACTTTGAAATGCAACTGACAAATTCTACTCATTCTATCTACAAAATGCATGAATGCAGCTTTAAGTGCGCTATGTCAGTCTAAATGCTGTTTCAGGGCCTTTTTGCCCTCACAAGAGAGGGAGAATATAACATATCTATAATTCATTCAGGTATAATGTCACATTTAATGATGCCTCTCTTTCATTCCAAGAAAGCACACATAATTTTAAAGTGACAACTGTTTTTAGGAGAGAGTGACAGAGGGAGAAAAGAGACAGAGACAATGAGAGACAGGATGAATAGAGGGATAAAGAGGAGGCTGGAGCTGATGACAGTACTAAACTCACTAACACAGCTGCAGAGGACGCTGAATAGAGACACTGGAGCCCCTCAACAATACCACAGCGGGACAGATCAGTGATCTAAGCAAACAGCAACACACATACATGCACTTTAACCACTAGTTAATACTCAAATATGTTTCAGTAACTACAATGAAACAACAGTAACTACAATTTGTATGTTTTTGAAGCCAGTGGCTTCACTTGTTACTAACTGATCCCAGTCAAAATATCAATATTACACTAATAACAATGTGATAATAACTGGTTACACAAACCATGGTGTTACTCCCCCAAGCAAATTTCCTCTCTTCCTTCTAAAATTGTCAGTTTCCTCTCCTGAGAATGATCAGGAAACCAAACAGTGTCAATGTCCCATTCTGTGACACTGGAATTATTTCCACTCAGTGAAAAGACAACTCTTCAAACTACTACCACCACTTCCATTCCAACTGTAAAGTTTCAAATACTTTCAATATTGTTTCTTGTTTTTTAAATAAACACCTTGCAGGAGACTCTCCTGTCATTTTTCATAAAACTAGGTTGCACATAATCGCTGAGCAGTTTAGTTTACATTGAGACTCATTTAGCAGCCTATTAATCAGGACAGCATATTAACTGTTGAGAAGAAAAAGAGGGCACACACAGGAGACACAGAGGGAAAAAAACAATCATGCATCACTTTCACTGATTCCACTTTACAGCCACAAGTGGGCAGCACTGTATCATAAAGAGCCATTCCTTGGCAGAAATGAACTGCATTCAAAATATTCCCTTCCATACAGTGAATCTGCAGAGCACATTTAAAAGGGTCATGCTGTACACTCAGGAACCTACAAACCATACTGCACTATAGACAAGCTTATTCTGTAATGTTAAGTTATATACAATATAGAAGTCTTCAACAGCATTTTATTTAGAAATTTTAGACAGTTACGTCCTCTCATCCAGACACATCTACAATGAGCTTCAATTCCTGGATCACCAAGCACCCACACATACATGTGGTACATATGCTTGTATATATGGGGCTGATATTGTAGAAGCGAGCCTGTCTGTGTGTATGCGTCTTGATGCTGAACATCTTCCTGATGTCTGTCACATCAAATGAGAGTACAGGCTAAATTGACCTGTAAGTGAGAAATGCATATGGTGCACTGACTGAAATATGCTAACATGAGTAGGACGGGATCAGACTGGAGGCATGAATGAGTGTAAAAGGAGGACACATGCGTAATATGTCCCTGATGAAAGAGGGAAAAAGTCACTAATTGACCTATTTTTAGTCAACTGTGAAAATGGTTCTGAGCTAAAAATAACTACAACTTCACTTTTATGCATTTCTTTGAATTTTTTTCATGTGAGACACAACTGCTGTTACTAGGCTAGGCAGTATATTCTCTCTCTTCAGAAATTCAGAGACAAGTCTGTCTTTTCAGTTAATGCTGAGACATTCTGATGGTTATCTGGTGACTTCATGTGGCAGAAACTGAATAAAATATTTAAAAGTATAATTTCATTACTGTTTAATCACCGGAAAATAAGAATAGTGGTGTTTTTGTTACCTTAGAATGAGCTCTTTATGTCTACAGAGGGAGTGCATCCTCTTCCACAGAGTCTGCCCTGTGTTTCTACAGTAGCCCACAATGGACAAACCAAACAGTGGCTCTAGAAAGTGCCTCACACATTTTTCATAAGTTTCCCAGCCACCCTTGGTTCTCCTGTACGCTTGGAAAGGGGAAGCGATACAGAGTAGTTTTGCATGGGCCTTTCAAAAACATGACACACAAACTCGTGTTTGTTCAGTTGGTTGCAATCTGTAACCTCACCGCTAGATGCCACTAAATACTGCAAGCACTTTCAACTGGTAAGTGATGTAGAAAAGCATACTGGCGGTCTCATGAGTAGCTCAGCTAAAAACTGAATGTGGTGTTAACTGAAAGGTCATTTAGTGCAGAAATATGACGGGGGCTCTAGTTAGATTTTAATTTGTTAAGTACAAGAGTAAATATTGTTTTGATGGTGGTGGTGCAAAGAGCAATGCAGACAACATTCAGGCTAGCACCTTCTCATATTAAGATGATGTACTGATCATCATTTTTGTCATCTAAAATGCAAAACATCACCAGCAGCAGATCATCTGTGACTAATCAAAATTAATTCCATTAATTTAAACTTGGCAGTTGATTTTATGAGCTGATTTATGAGCTCTCTGCAAATCAGTGTCTGTATTCAGTGGCAGATTCAGGACTTGTGACGCATTTATGGTGAAACAGTTCCAAACCCTGGTTAAGATTAAAACTATTTTACTATGCGATTCAGATTTCATTTGCATACACACACTCCACTAATGGCTTTGGGGCAGTGTGAAAAGCCTGAGGTTAAAAAATGAAGTGCTAAACAAAGCTTGGTGTGGGAACATTTCCGACAGAAAGGCAACAAAGTCAAATGGAAATTGTGTGATGCTACTCTTCGCTTTTGTTAAGCATGACAGTTTGCTATTTTGTTTTTGTTTTGTGTTTCTCTGATTTGTGGCTGGGACTAATTTTGTTGTTGAGTCTCCCCCTCCAGTATGGCAGTGGAAGTGTGGCCAGGTTGTTCGGCGGGGCAGGTGATGCACCTGAAACTGTTCTACTCATCATCACTCATCATCCTTCTCCATTTAAGTGGCATGCCGGAGATGTCTCGTTGCCAGATTGTTCTCAGCTTTATGCTAGACTCTCCAGCCTTTTGTCTCCAGAGTGTTTCTTCCTAGCCTTGTTCCTAGCAGCCTGTTTGTTTGTTCCTACTTGCCTGGTTGTTCCTAGTTTTGTATTTTTTCCTACCCGCTTGCCATGGTTTAGTTGATTTTTTGTGTTTTGAGACTTTGTTTTTCTTTTGTAGTTATTTATACCCTTGTATTGCTCCCTTAGTTCTGTGCTTAGTTTCTGCAACCTTGGGTCGTAATCAAAAACTCTACACTTAACAGGTTTAGCACTATGCACTATTATCGTGTTGCTGGTAGCAATATGGAGAAAGTGTCCAAGGGTCCAAGGCCATCGCCCAATTGGTGTGCAGAATGATATAGACCAATATGCTGCCAATCAGTCTGGTAGACAGCGAGGGAGCCTCAGGCTCCCTGGAATGGATGCAGTGCCATTGAGAGCTACTGTGAGGAGAAGAGGGATGAGCTAGGCAGGGCAGACAAACTAGCTCTGACCACCAACTGCTGGATAGCTGTAACAAACAAAAGCTACATCACAACTACCTGTCACTTCATCAGTGCTAACTGGAGATGCAGTATGGTGTGCTCCTCAGCTAAAAAATTAACTGGTTTATTCCCAGTTAAAGGTTGTTGGGCTACCAATACATTTAATCCATATTTCATATCTTCTGCTGCTCATCTCATTTGCAGGTTGTCAACACTAATTAGACAGCCACTGAAAACTGCTTCTGCTGTATGAGCTACAAAGAGATTATTCCAATTCAATAATATCCATAATAGTGATGTCCCAAATAACTTTTTATTGCCCTGATCTCTACCAGGTCCTTTAACAGTGGGTCTCATCCTATATTTAAATAGCAGCAGTAGATATGCAATGCTGATTAAATATTGTGTGTGTCTGGCACATTGAAATAACAGCTATAGCCTATGATCTGGCACACCTTATTACTCATGAGCTACATAATCCAAATACTGAAGAACCTGGTTCAAAATTATTAAGTTGATCATCATTGATCCGATATGAATGAGTTGTTGGAACTACAGAAACACTCAATCCATTCACAGTCATCGAGTTACTTACAGAATTATCTACTGGCAGCTGAGTGCCTCCAATGCTATTTGTCATCAGCAGCCAATGCCGACTGGAAAGGGCCTGAATGGTTTGGTCACTGCTGCTCAACTAAATGATGAGACAGTGAATCTGTGTATTTGACCTGGATGTCCAAATGTCACTTGCACCGGTGTGCCCAAATCATTTTTTACATTCATACACTCTAATTTTCACTCACAGAAATGATTGAAATGCTCTCAATGTAGGCTGTTGTAAAGAAGAGTAGCACTGCCACATTAGCAGGCTGAGGTTGACAAACACAGCAGAGTTCAGTAGAGAAAGGATCTGTATTAATATTTCTGCTTTCTTTCACCGGATACTGATCTTTAAAATATGCCTGGATCAACCTCAATATCAGCCCTTAGACTTTGGAGTCAAAGAACCCAGTCAGCGATGCTGAGAGTGGCAATGTTTAATGACTTACTATCATCTATCATCATCAGAAAACACAATCTGATTTGATTTAGCAGTCAGTGACACTAGCCTGGGATGTTTTGTAACCACAGACCTCCAGTGATTCTTCATTGTTGTACCCTGACAACAGACCTGCTCTGAGATCAGTTTGGTCAAGCTATTCGGCAGCAGACACTGTATCTTTTCTGTGGACTAGTACTGATCACAGACCAGCTCTGGCAGATGTATAAGACCATTGTTCTATTTTAAACAGTGGCTCTGTGTCTGAGAAGGCAATGGGACCAGTTTGGATGTTTGTGTTTCAAAGAGCGCAGCACTACAAGAAAGGAAGGAAGCAGCAGACAGACACGCTGATAACAAGGGCTCAGTGGCGTTATTCTTCCATACCATGAACTAGTCGGACGTGTTTCTGACCAAAAAACAAGCATTTTTGTGGATAAGCCTCCAACAGCAAAGTAGATTTTGTGACACTAAATGCTTTCCAAGAAAGATAATCCCAAAGTGTGCAGTGTTATCCCCGATTATTGCGTCTCTCTCTTCTCCATGGCCATCCAGAAAAGGCATTCAAATCTTTGCCTTACAACACATTTAGATGTCATGTTGTGATGCTGTATGAACTAGCTTGTTTCAGGCACACCTCCACCTTACAGGACCAATCCAAAACTGCCAGTAAAAATTAATTTCTCTTCCTGCGTCTCTTGTCCATCACTGATGGTGCTTCATCAAAAGAAACTCTTTGGACTTTTTTTGCTTGAAACAGCTGATAAACTAAAGTTTGAAGTTGCATTAAACAATCTCAGTTTTTAAAACAATTCATGTTGTGGACTTTTTTGCAAAAGAAAAGCAGACAGGAAACAGACAACAGCACCTATCTGTCAACAGCACACCAAAACCTCTCACAGCATTCACTGGGAAGAGGTCACAGGTCATCAACAAGGAGTAAGTGGACAGCTGGAGAAAGATCAAGGAGAAAATCTAATGCAAGAGGCTATCTTTGAACAGAGACAGGAGCTACCATCTTCCTTTATTCTTCTTATCCTTTCACGATTCAGTCCCATTGTCTTTCAGTTTCTTCAAGAAAATAACTATAAGGCATCAATATTGATTAAATGATCTCATTAAATGCACATTCCTACCTCTGTGCTGCGTGCAATTATGAAGATGAAAAAATCAACCTGCCTTGGGCAAATTACTATCGACATAATGACGAGCTCTGTAGCCACATCACTTCCTTTGTTTTGAATCTGGTTAGCTGCATTAGTTGGACTGCCTTCCACTGACCTGGCAAGTTTGACAAGCACTCAGTCTATTTTAGGATCTGTGTTTTCCTCAGAAAACATGTGGAAATAATGAAATCAGTGGGTGAATCAGCAGATGAAGCTCTTGTCTTTGATGTTGCCCTTCCTTAAAGCTTTTATACCAGGTAGGAGATTTGTTGAGTTTTAACAATAGTAGCATATGTTTACACTGGTGAAAGATTATTTTGTGTAGAGACTGGGTAGACTATCATATCATAGTTCGAATTTTGGTGGTAGCATATCTTCGCAGAGTTTGGGTGGAATAAAAATACTGCAGTTTCATCATAATATGTATGTATAGTGTAAGGATCATTGCATCGTGTGATCCCAGAAAAAATAGCATTTCCCCCTCATTTCCAGCAACAACAGCCAGCTGCTTTCAGAGAAAAAGCTCTAAAAACCCACCGTATGCAACCTTCTCAGCACCGAACAGCAGACAGACACAGTAAGAGATGGAGTGGAGCATTTAGTAGCTAAAGGGCCAGATATTTTCCTCAGGAGTTGATAGAGACCAAAACTAGAGCTAAAAGAGAGTTAAATTTGTACTTACATTCAGTAAGTGGACACAAACTTGGCTCAAACTGACTGATAAGGCTGCTCTGTAACTGTCAGATGTGTTAGCCATATCAACATGTAAGGTGATTGTGCTCACAGCTTGTTTCTACTGCCCCAGAAGCAGTGGAAAACATCAGTTATTGCAGGTGTAAAGTTTGCAGAGTGACCCATTGCTTTTCATTTTTCGTCAATGCTTTTGTCATGCAGCCATTAACAGGCAACATGAGATAATAACTGTCCAGTCAAAGCTGGGTAAATGACTTTGGTGCTCTCTGCAAAGACAACTGCTTCAGACGGCAAGGTTGTGAGAGACAAGCAACTGCCTGCCTCTTTTTATGTGTAGGTATGAATGCATCATGAGACAGTTAGTGAGGTCTCAGGGCTGCATCGTGGTACCTGATCCCAATAGCACAGGGCAGCAGCTGGGTGCCCAGATGGGGCCAGAGCCCCCTGCCAGAGATCCAGCTGGAGCTTTCTGGATTGGCAGAGTAAAAGGGGGCATGTGTACAGTCATCCACACACACACACACACACACACACACACACACACACACACACACACACACACAGACACACACAGAGCTGAGAGTGGACAGCAGAAGCAATTGACTGCACCTGATCCCTCCTGAACTCCGCTAGCCCTCTTTTCACTTTTTATCTGTTTTTATCTGTTCGATCTCATTCTAACCAGCTCCAACTGACTAAGCAAATGTTTCTGTTGCAATTTTCCCCGCTTTCATGTCTGTTTTTTCTCATCTGACTGTTTTTACTCGTTCTCTCAGAGACACACATCATTCCACTGCAGCAGTGTAATCACCAACACTCTTTCATTGACACATTCCTGAGCAGCCCACCTGTTGGAAGAAGAATGGCCCAGTGTGTGCACAGTAACCCCCTTTCTCTCTCTCTCTCACTCACACACAGACACACATTTGTACTTATATCTCACTATACTTGTGAGGATTCTCACTGACATAATACATTCTCCAGCCACCTTAACCATCCCACCTAAATGCCAAACCCCAACCCTCACCCTAATCTAAACCTAAATCTGACCTTTAAACCAAGTTTGAATCCTCAAATAGTCCTTTAAAGGTCTGTCCAAAAGTCGGGACTGGGAAAATGCCCTCACTTTCCAAAAATGTCAGCCCCAAGAGCTAAAACTCAAATTGGTTTTCACAAAGACAGATGTACCAGTCCACTCAGACACACACATACACCTCTCTTCTGTGGGTTTAGGTGGGAACCATCAGCATTAAACAAGGCTGTACTGACCTCATGTCCGACCTTTCAACCTTGACCCACTCAGCATCTACCCACACCATTCCTCTCTTTCACACACATACACACACACGCACACACACACAAACAAACATGCAGTACACACAGCTTAACAGAGGTCCATTGTCACACATTTCACAGCAAGTCTCAGCTTGTCCACCCCCCCTACAGTGCAGAGCCAAGTCTCCAAGCCCCAAAAAAACCACAACAATGACTGTTCCCCATCTGCAGCGGGCAATTTGCTCTGTGTCACTCCTAACCAGCCCCCCCCCCCCATGCCGACACACACACATACACATTCCCTGTGCCTCATGTGAGAGGGGTAAGTGCTTGTTAGTACAGAAACACTTCATCACTGTAATTGTAGAAGTCACTTAGTGATATTGCTTTTTCAGAGAGAGCAATTTTCTTTTTCACTGCTGATATTACTGAGCTTTCCCCATAAGCAGGTACAAAGAACCAATGCAATCTGTCATTCCTACCTGATTATAAAGCTTTGTACTGTCCAAAATGGCCGCAAGTATCAAGATTATGGTGGAATTTGTATTTGATGGAAAACCATCTTTAGTCTTTTTCTTAAACTTGGCTCTGGCTGGTAGCCAGTCTATCACAGTGATAGAGTCAGTTTCCAACTGACCTAACCTGCATGTCTTTGGACAGTGGGAGGCCCAAGCTGCCATACAACTGTATTTCAATGTATTACTGACATAATATTAGCATTGGTCAGTGTTTGTCAAAGGGGCAACATGCTTGAATATGGGAAACAGCACATAAGACATAGACAGAGAAGAACAGAGATCCAGGGATGGAGTTGTGAAAACTAGAGTTGAGTGTGACTATTTCCTGCTTTCAATTTAGTCGCTAAGCCCATTGGACTTGTAAAATAGAACTTTTTACAAAATCAGAGTGGAAGTGCACTTTGTGTGAGATGCAAATACTAAAATCATCTGTGTTCTCTATAAGTAGGGCTTTAAAATACCACATAACACCTTTGCCATGTTCACCCTCAAAAGAAAAAAGACTGAGGGAGTGTCAGTAGGCTACACCTGAGGCCAGCACAACATGCACCAAATTTATTCAAAAAGGCCAAGAACGACAGAACAAGCCCTGTATTCGGCCTCCAGTTATTCCCAGTGTTTCTTCTTTTTTCCCTTGCCTTGTGTCTCCTGTGCTCCTCCATCCGGTTCTCTCTGGCTGTGCTCAAAATCACATACTAACATACAATTCATATGAAGTATGACATCAAATTTAGTATGTAGTGCCTTTCAAGTGCATGGCACATGGATTTTGTGTGCATGAGGAATGCATGGATGTGTATTACATGAGCAAGTATGTAGCGTGACGTAATCGTAGTATGCAGTGTGCAGCACATACTTTTTTAGCACACAGGGTTCCCACTCTCTTTTAGCAATCGTTCTCCAGGACTTTTCCAGGACGTTTTTAATGATGATCTAGCTGGCATGACAGAAAGGGATCGTGCCATACCATGATATGTTCTTCTCTGTTGAAGTCTGATTTAAAAGGGCATACAGGCATAACCTTTAGATGTTTTAATATCACTACTTTTACTACTATCTTCTCTTCTACTGTTGTTTTTTGTTGTTGGTTTTAATCTTCTGTTTTGATATTGCATTATGTTTTCATTCTGTACAGCATTTTATTTTACTTTTTCTTCTTTATTTTTCTTTTTTCTTTTTCTTACTGAATTATACTAACCATTGCTGCCTGAACACCAATAACACAAATAGTAGCCACTAGTTTTGCCTACTGACAAATCTAGACTGAACTTTCTGTACCTAAATGTACAATTCAGTGTTAGAATCGAGTAAAAGTAGTAGTATTAGTAGCACTAGTAATATTAAGTGGAGTCTTAAATGAGGCCAGTCACATTCACTGTGAGTTACTGGTACAAATGTTAATCAATTCCTGTCATGTTATCATCCATTTTACCTTAACAATACTGCACTGCATTGAGACAATGCTAGCAAAGTTAAAAAAGTACTGTTATAAGTACTGCCATCATTGGTTTGACCCTGGCTTCCCATTCACTATCATCCAACTCTCTCAGCAATTCCCAACACGCATCTGAAACCATTGCTCCTCCCGGCCAGAGTTGAATCACAAACATTAAACCTCTGCAAGCAAAACAAGATATCAAGCATGTCAACCTTAGCAACAGAACCCAACACTAACTAATTTAACATTGTTCAACCATTCAAAAAAGTTGGGGCAATAAAACACTAAGAAAGTTGGGGAATGCTCCATATATACAAAAGTCCTTGTTACAGTGTGCAATATCACATGTGCATTGTTTGGAAATATGACTCATGATATCCACTCTCTAAAAGTCTATGATTCAACTTTTTCAACTGGGTATACTGGTAAATATACTGCAGCAGCTTCACATTGAATATGGAAAACTAGAATTGGCACCTCACGTTTGCATGCCTCCACCAAACAGTCAAGTTGCAGTTTACAACTGATGTAGGCACAGCAGTTTATTTGGACTCAATCTCACATATACCGTCCTCCTGCCAAAATACTCACTAGAGCACCAAATGTGGATTAATCACTGAAAACAGTCCCCAATTTCCCCCTGTTTGAGTAACATCTGCTAAAAACTACAGTGAGTAGCTGTTTTAGAAAATGACTCAGCCTTTGACAATGAAACAATATTAGGGCTGCTACTAATGATTATTTTCATTGCTGATTAAACAGTTGATTATTTTCGTGATGAACTGATTGTTTGATCTGTAAAATGTCAGAAAATGGTGAAAAATGTTTATCATTGTCCCATAAAGCCCAAAACCATGTCATCAAATATCTTGTTTAGTCCACAACCCAAAGATATTCAGTTTACTGTTCTAGAGAACTCAGGAAAGTAGAAAGAACACACATTTAAGAAGCTGGAACCAGAAAATATGGACTTTTTAATTACTCTAATTGATTAATTGTTTATCAAAAAAGTTGCTGGTAAATTTAATAGTTGACAACTAATTGATTCATTGATTAATCATTACAAATGTAAACTACATATTTGTGAGGTATTTTAAAATACTTGAGTCTTCAGTAGTTTGTTTTCATCATACTTTTATATCCCATCATGGAACCAGTCAGTCAGTGTGAGCCAACTGCATCAGCACTCGCAGACGTAATGCAGCTGGTACAACCATAACACTAAATCATCTCATCCCATTTCCACTGGAATTACTCCGAATCTTGTAAGTGCACTTTAGGACTTTCACAGAGCTAATTAGGCCCCATGCATTACGAGTGCTTGTCCAGATGCACTCAGATGCTGAGACGCTCACTGCATCATTACTATCTCCCTGATTGCTGCTGTGTTGTGACTCTGTGAGGTTCAGTAGCATTTCCTACAAACAATCAATCAAGAATTAATCAAGAGGAAGTGCTATACAAGATGACTTTTGCTACGTGATGAGAATAATTGATCATTACCTCATGTTTCATTCAAAAAAATCTTTACAGAACAAACAGGCCTTCACTGAAATCCAGTACCTGCTGTGAAAGAGAAATGCCACCGTTTTACTCGTGTGAGCACATGAAGTGAAAGCAGCACACAGTAATTACCCCTCACTGCCTGAGCTAAGGGCAAAATTTGGCAGCCTGATACAGGACATATAAGGCCAGAGAAGCCTGCTTGACTGAGCACACAGAATCTAATGGGGGGGGGATAACCCAGACATTTGGAAATAGTGGTAAAGTAGGAGGACTATACTGAACACAAGGATTCATAAACAATACAGCTAATGGTGATTAACAGTGTGATGAGGAAGTTGTTTATACTGAAGTCTACGGTGGTTACTGCAGAGGGTCAATTGACCAGTTGACAGATAATTTAATTTCATAAAGGCAATTTTCACAACAAGTGTACTTTGGTTCCAGCTTCTAAAAAAGTTCAAGCTTTTGTTTGTCAATTAATTGATTAACAGACTGAAAGAAATTAACTGCCAACTATTTCAGTCACATTTCAGTCATTTTTCAAGCAAGAATGTCAAACGTTTAATGGCTCCAACTTTGTAAATGTAAGGATTTGCTGCTTTTCTTTGTCATTTATGACAGTAAATGCAGAGTCTTTGGGTTCTCGCCTGTTGGCTGGAGAAAAGAAGCAATTTGAAAATGTCATTTTGGGCTCTGGGAAGTTGTGATGAGCATTTTTCATAATTTTTTTTTACATTTTATAAACTAAACAATTGTGAAAATCATTAGGAAATTCATCAGTAATCAAAATAATAATTACTTCCAGCCCTATATATGACGATATGTCTATATCTATATATATCTGATGCAGGCTCTATCGATAGATAGATAGATAGATAGATAGATAGATAGATAGATAGATAGAGATATTATTATCATAATATATTTGAGTTTTGACTGGTTAAAATAAGGAAGATGCCAACTTGAGCTCTGGAAAATAATACTGGGGATTTTCCATTATTTTCTATCATTTTATAGACTAGATGCTAGATCAAATAATCTAGAAAACTGCCAACTTTGTAAGAAGCAGCTGCCTTACTCCACAACCAAATTGAGAACTCAGCTGCAACCCAAGTGAGACACCAGAATCCAGTGGAGCACAACAGCTGCACAACAACTCACTGTCAGGAGCCTCGCCAAAAGCTCGTAAACAGGCCATCACTGATAAGAGACCAAGATTTATATGAAGGACATGCTGCTCATTGGCACTGTTTCAGGAGAAGGTTTTCATAATAATGTAAGAACTGAAGCCACGATGCAAAATTAGTGGCACCACAATGTCAAGACACATAGTACACATGGAAACACTGTTTGTCTCCCTCTAAAACTTAAAAATGTTGTTTTTCCTCTCTGTTTGTGTAAGTATTAAACAATCAAGATACACTGTGTTCGTTCATGAGGTTTAGATGTGATGATTGGTCTATTTTTTTTAACTTCGGATGGAGTCAGGCTAACTACTCTTTATGCAAAGCTAGGCTAACCACACCCTGGACCCAGCTCTGTACTTAACACACAGTCGTGGGAGTGACACTGATCCTCTAATCTCTCATCTTGCTCTCAAAAGAAAAGCTTTTTTTTTTTTCTAAAACGTTAAACTGTTAACATAAGAAGAGAGATGTATAACCTGTACCCCCGTGTACAATCAAATGAAGCCTGAAGATAACTAAAGTTTCCGCAAGTAACTAGATGGGCTACTTTCCATTTCAGGGGAAACAAAGACGCAGCATCAGGAAAAACGATGGATAACATCAGCTTACAAATCAGCTATACACTGACTCAATTTCTCTCACATTTACAGTATTTAATCTACATGAAAATGGCACTTATTTTAACTTTAATTAGAAAATTCCACAAACGATGGCAGTTATCACTGATGTATGACCCATGACGCTCATGCTAACTGGGCCATGATCCAATCCCACAGTAATAAGCTGTGAATAACATGACAAGCACACAGTGAGTGGAGAACATTGCTCATATGCTCTGAGCAAACAGCATTGTGTTGTGTGATGGGAGTGATCAAAGTGATGAGCGCTGAGAGAAAAAAATCGTCAGTTTCAAGAATAGCAACAACCCTCATTAATATGCATTGCTAAGATCAAGCTCAGTGCTGGTTGGGAATGCAGAGAGTAGGAAGAGATCTCTGAAATGTCTCATTTTTGAATGAATTTTTCTCTACTGAGAGAAGACCAATGGTCACAATGTGCCTTCTGTCACTCACTGTGCATATGTGGGCTGGCATATGGAAATACATGCATTCCAGCCCAATTTCTTATTGTCTCTCTGCCCACCCACCCGTACCCCATCATCTCTGCATTGGGAGGGGGATGCAGAACTGTCACAGCAAAATATGTGCTGCTTTCCCTGAAATCATGGAGAAATTATTCAGTTATTTGCAGAATGTAGCACTGGTGAAAAACATGGGCCGTGTTGAAGACGCGACATGAATTTGTTGAACTAGCTGCAAGTTATTACATAAGTTTGTGATCCACAGTTGAACGTCCCTCTGCTTTCAAACAAAACGGTGCACTTGAAATCATCACTTATTCATGGATTAACATTATGTGTGTGAACAGCCTGCAGCTTGCACTTTTGTTCCACGCTGGGAGGTTGCATAAGATAATGGACAAGTGCATGAGAACATGTCCAGAAATATCGTCCCTAGACTGAAGAATGAATACCGGAATGTAACGTGAAAACTTACTTTGACTGGCACATGACTCAAATACAGACTGTGAGGGTTGAATGAGGGACTCATTGTGTCCCGCTGAGTTCAGTGAATCTGTCACAGGCTTTAACGTTGTTTGCGTTGTGAAGGTGCCATACGCTGTTTCACCTTGCACTGATTTTATTACAACACTTGAGCTAAAATGAAGATTAGCACTTCGAACGTAAGCTTATGTCTAAGGTTGTTGGCACCCGAGGAAAAACTGCATTGACGAGGGGAAACCCAGCAAAATAAACAGAAAGCAATAAAATGGAAAAGACTTTGAGTCATGGCTGAGAGAAGAGAAAAACACTTATTCAATAAATTGAGTTTTGACTTACTTCAGTGTCTGAGTGAGGTGGAATTCCAACAAGGCAAAAAGCAACTCCATTCATTGGGTTCTCGGCGTGTAGTCTGAGTACACCGACAAGAGAAATGTTTGGAAACTACTCTGCTGTCAACATTGTGGACATTTCCCTCAGCTCCTACAGTGAACAGCGCATTCAGTCCGCACTGAACGGTCCGCCTCTCCCTCTCACACAACGTAAACACGAGCTCGCGACGATCAACGTCATGCGGCCGTTTTAAGACACAATGGTACAGGAAGTCTATCAAATTGGACTTCAAAATAAGGGCACAACTCAAACGCTGGCCTCAGACAATCAGACAAATGCCATTTGTAGGAGAGTGGGTTGCCACCCCATCCCAAAGCCTGTGAACAGACACTGGAGGCGCAGTATAAAGTACTATCACTACGTGAGCATGGCACTCATGACGTTTATTAACACTTGGGTGGAGTTTTTTTTTGTTTTTGTTTTTGTTGTTTTTTTTGTTGTTTTTTTTTTAATCAATAGCTTCCATGTCATGTGACCTAGTGATTCCAGACCTGGAGTGAACATCCAACTTCATGCCAACTTCACCTCAGTCATGGAGTGAAATACTCACACAGGGTTAAAACAGCACATTGTCTCACATGGTCCAGATCTTGTTCATGTTGTCAGTGTACTCTGTCCTGTTTCAGCACAGTACTTTGGAAATGGCACCTTCATACATTGCAACTCTCATTATGGCACTGTGTTAAATAGAAATCTGAGAATGCTAAAACAGCAGCTGAGCCAAATAAACTGGTCTTGTGAACTGACTTTGCTGCAAAAGGCAACAGTGAGTCTTGATCACAGGTGAGGACAGTATTTGTATGAAAGAAAGATGTGAGAAATACCTCAATCAATCGACCAAACTCCTTGAACTTGAGCTTGTGGGTTCATTTGTGACCTTGAAAATTCTTTTTAATCAATTTTTTTTTTGTCTTAACTCAAAGGCCACTTACCAGGCCATGAGATGTGACAGAAAGCTCTGGAACAAATCTTACGCCGATGTAACCAAATTTTTCTTCTTTTTTTTTTTTTCTTTTTTTTTTTCTTCCAGAAAACTCACACTGGTGATTTTTGCATTTTTGCATTTTCAGATTGATTTTATGTGTTCCAGGCAGCCATTGGTTTCCATTCTTTTTACAAGTAAACAATATTTTGTACATGTCGTGATACGGCTTGATCACGACATATAGGTACTAAATCTAGAATTTAGACTAAATAATCTTAGGTCAGGCTCCACTTGCTGTCTTTCTCCATAGTTCACAACCATGTCTCAAGAGAATGTGGAGAAAATGGGTGGTGCTAGATATTTCTTGCATCCTACCAGTCCTCATGATGACATTGCTTATCTTCCTATCCTCTATTTCTGTCTATTTGCACTAATGTTTAGGAGCGTTGACCTCTTTTTTCAACATGAAAAGAGTCATACTGAAAGGGAACACTGTGCAGCAATGTTTGCACCAGGATTACAGCTCATGAGATGATTACATGGGAGAAAAGGACTGATAGAAAAACCTGGATGAAGAGGGAGAACAAATAACAACAATGAGGAAACATTTGATCATGGACAGATTGCTAAAGTACTTTGTCGCATCAACAGTAGTGCCTAACCCACTTTTTCTTTTCCCATGTACACACAATGGGAGTGAAGGTCCTGAACTGCTCTGTCAGATGTCAGTAACATATATGGGCAGCGTACAGTGGCTGAATATACCTTCATATTCTATGGTCCATATCTGTTTCCTGTTGTGTCATAAAGATCTCAGCTTTTATGCCCCTGCATTCTGATGCTCCATCCACATGTGTGTCCACTTAAGGTGGCGGATTGGAGCTCTTCTCAGGTCCCAAGTTCAACCTGAGTTTGGTTAACTGAAAACACCTGTGCAGGTGTGAAGGGTCTGAAATTACATTAATATACTATTAATTATATTATTATTTTGTGAGACAATATAGCTGCGTAGATCATGTTCTGAGGCAGAGCGTCACTTTGTTGTTGTTGTTTTTTTCTAAATAGAACTGCTCCATCTATATACTGCACACAACTCATCGAGAGCATGGATAGTGGATGCTGGTGGATGCAAGACTTTGACACCAGGTTTCCAGGTTTCTCTTCCTGAGGTCAGCGATGTGGTCAGCTTTAGGCAACAAAAACACTCTGGATAAGAGTCAGAAGAGATTGTGCTTTCTGTCAAGTGTGAACAAAGTGAACATCTTATCCTTCAAGTTACCAAATTTTTTAACTAAGTTGCACAAAAGCATTGAACACTGTCTCCTAGAAATGTTATATCCAGTACTTCAGAATCAGAATCAGAATTCCTGCTTACAGCAGCAGATATGTGTTGAGAGAAACATAATACCAGCAAGGTGACACTTTTCAAAAAAAAAAAAAAACTGAATTAAATCAAATCAAACCAAGATGAAATTCTTTGGTCCAACAATAAAGTTGTTTTAAATGCTGTGGGTGTTGCTGAAGTCATTTTTTTTTTTTTTTTTTTGCAGAAACTTCAAATTTAGACATTGGGCCTGTATTGTTTTCTCTTTGTGAGTCTTTGTGTATATGTGTGTGTGTGTGTGTGTGTGTGTGTGTGTGTGTGTGTGTGTGTCCATGTATTACTCTCGTTGTGGGGACAACATGCAGGTCTCCATATTGTAAATCGTATAATGTGTATGTAATGTCCCAAGTGATGATGAAAACCTAATGTTTGTGTGTGTGTGTGCGTGTGTGTGTGTGTGTGTGTGTGTGTGTGTGTGTGTGTGTGTGTGTGTGTGTGTGTGTGTGGTCATCAGGACAAAATATGGTCCTGGAGACACCTAGCGTAGAAGGCAGTTTGCTGCTCAGCTGACCTTTTCATTGGACTGCTCTCCATTGTACACGTATATACAATTTGGATTGTTTGTTACATGTTTTAACATTTCTTGAATGTATTTTACTACATTTCATCTCTCTGTATTTCTGTGTAACTGTGTGCTTTGTTATGGAATTAAGTGGGAGAATAGTCATTCCAGAAGGACTGTGTGTGTGTGTGTGTGTGTGTGTGTGTGTGTGTGTGTGTGTGTGTGTGTGTGTTCATGGTCACTGGAGCGAGAGACACAGCCCCAATGATGTTGGCCGACAGTGCCCTCAGGACAGAGAAAAGAGCATGCGCAAACATGTACATGTACTATTCACACACACACACACACACACACATACACACACACACACACTGAGTCATTATGCAATAGCAGGGCATAGAATCATGAGAGAGACAGAGTGGAGAGAGAGAGACAGAGAGAGAGAAGCTGAGTGTAGATGTACACTCTGATACACCCTCTACTGGCCTTGCACTGCTCTCTCAGACACACACTCAAACACACACACGTCACAGCTACCAACGCTGATCATCCACCTGTTCCCTCTGCCCTGACAGCGAGGGAACTCCTGATGAAATTGGTTCCTGTACAAAGAGCTTCCCATAATGAACACTCACACACACACACACACACACACACACACACACACACACACACACACAGACAAAAAAAAGCCTTTTCAGGAAATTTTGTGGCTATCAACCCATCAATAAGCCAATGTAGGCAAACCACTACTTGATGAGAAGCTGTTGAATTAATAAGTGATTGTGAGAACATTTGTGTCACCATTCTTCAAAAAAAAGTCATTAGTTTAAATAATTCATTTCTTTCCTGCTCTCTTACATCACTTTTGACATGCAATCACGTTATCATAGAAAAGAGGGGATGGTTAAATTCTGTTATATAAGCACTGGTCCATCTTACATGAGCCAACATCATCCGACATCATGACGTCAGATTGGGGTTTTGGATGCTTTTCCTCTTTGCTCTTTCTTTGGTTTAATTTTTTATAATGTGTAGAGCATCAGGAAATGACTTACAATCCTTCAACTCATAATGTGAAACTCACAACAGGAAGAACCTGAAAGTACTGATAGACAGTTATGACCCAGCACATTTGCCATTAGCAGCCAGTGTGCTGGGTCAGTATTTTTGCTGAAATTGCAGAAAAGCTCTGAACCAGAATTGGCCAATACGGCAACATGAAAACAAAATTGCAGACTGAACAATACAGAATAAGACAAACATAGTAAACAAAACACAGATACTACTCAGGATACTGAGGAATTTACTGTAAGCTAAGAGACAATTAACAAACAAGGGATTTGAAAGCCTTGAATTCAGATTCCTCACTTTATTTGTTTCCTAAACAGATGTGAAATAATGTGAAAATTGCATCTGCGCCTTAGGTGAGTTTTGAGTCTCCTTTAGTTGCTTCCCCTTATCTTTATATGCTGTTTTCATTTGGGAATTGGTGCTCAGATGATTGTGTGTTTTTCTTTTTTAGAACTCAAATATTACCCCAAATGTGGATTAAAAGGTTTGGGAATTCATTAGAATTACTGCATCCGATCTTCCATCAGAGGAGATTAGCAGCAGTTATTGATGTCAAAACATCCCTAAACAAAGGGTTTCCAAAATGTTCTCACACCAAGCATCAGCATTCAGGACGCAGCAGCCCTTGATCCTAACGCTCCTGTGCTCCAATAAAAACAAGGCTGCTGAGGATTTAATCTGGACATTGTGCTGGAAAGTGATGATTGTCAGGACATGGAGGGAGGAGGGTGACCTGTGTGTGTGTGTGTGTGTGTGTGTGTGTGTGTGTGTGTGTGTGTGTGTGTGTGTGTGTGTGCGCGCGCGTGTGTGTGTGTGTGCGCGCGCGTGTGTGTGTGTGTGCGCGTGTGTGTGTGTGTGTGCGCGCGCGCGTGTGTGTGTGTGTGTGTGTGTGTGTGTGTGTGCACGCGCATGTGGAGGGTGCCGTGGAGGCACTAATCTGGCCTTGTTCTGAAAAGAGTTTCATCCTCACTGCAGGGGGCCTGTGGAGACCAAACATCCAGGTCCTTCCATCATCCCCCAGTCGCTCTCCTGGTGTACCCTATGACCTCCCCACACCCCTCCCGCCTCAGTTAACTCTCTGTCCTTGTTCCCCGTCTTCCCTGCAGAGACACTGCAGCTATAAATCTCCCGGCAAGCACGTTGCATGCTCTCATGGAGTGTAATGGAGAACTGGATGTGTGTGGAAACTATTCCATAATTTCAGTTTTAAAAAGTGGACACTGAGAAGTTTGGCTTCGGTGAAATAAGCCACATTATTTCAAGAGCGTTACTTCCATTGCTGGCACACCCGATATATGGTAATACTGTTACCTCTTTGTAGCAATATGCTAGCCCCTAGCTAGCATAGATAAGTAAGATGCAATAGCCTTTTTTTTTGCAGCAGTAATTCTAATAATAATCTAATAATCTAAATCTAGTGTTAGCGCTGGATTTTATTTACACTCCTTCCTCGAACAAATGATGGCTGTCCACCTTTTGTGCTTTGTCTTTTTTTTTTCTTAGACATTGTAGCTGTCAGAGTAGAATATATACGGATTGAAAGATTATATATATTTGTGTGTGTGTGTGTGTATATATTCGTGTCAGTCAATGACATGTTTACTACTGTCATGTCCAAAGAATGCAATAAGTCTGCTTTCACCCAGTAATGACAAAAACATTATTACAGTTTAATTAACTATATTATGATTTGACATCTTCAGCAAGCTGTATCTGTTCTAACTACCTCAAATTTATATATTGAATTTAATTGACTAAAAACTATGGTCCATAAAATCAACATAATAGTTGTACAATACCTTTGGACATAATAACACACATTATGTCACTCTTACCTAATTACAGATACATAAATTACAGATTAAAAACACTGAACAACAACAAGGAAACTGAGGAAACTGCCCATAGGAATCTTTAAGGAAAATAATAATAATATATCATTTCTTTTGCAATGAGTAATTTGTTTATCAATTGAGTATATTGGTCACTTTAACATATGGACCAACCAAACTGTCAAACCATTCAACATTATATCAACAAATAAAAGCTATTGTCTATGAATAAATAATCTAAAATATAGAATCTAGATAACCTTTCAATCCGTAGATATTGTTGTTTTGGAATTAAAGTCTTAAAAAGACAAACATCTGTCTCTGTACTGTAATGTTCTGTTATGTTGGTGCCTGGCATGGCAGCAGAGAGGTTGGTGAGTGTGTGTGTGTGTGTGTTGTGTGTGTGTGTGTGTTGTGTGTGTGTGTGTGTGTGTGTGTGTGTGTGTGTGTGTGTGTGTGTGTGTGTGTGTGTGTGTGTGTGTGTGTGTGTTTAATGTTGGGGGAGGGTGAAGGACACATCCATCTGTCTATTTACAGCAGCATGGGGAGATTTCGCTAAATATCTAATCCATCTAATCCTCACTGAAGCAATGGATAGAACATGCAGTGGTGCCAACTGGCCACTAGAGGGCAAGCTAATTGTTTGCTGTTGATTGAAGTGAAAGACTCGTCCTTTCGCCCAAAGAAGGCTAAAGTAGGGTACACATGTAAGGAAGAGCTTGTGTGCAAATGGTGGATGAACAGATACAGAAAAAAGATATAATGGAATTCATATATACACATACTTGAAAGCCCCCGATCTGTGTGTGATAGCACATGACCTCTCCAGCATCAGTGGTCCAGTCGTGTTGGAACTCATCTGCAGGGATTGGCTGTCCTGGACCATTCACATGTAAATTGCTGATCGAATTAAAGCTATGTGGATCCAGAGAGAGGCTCTACTTTACAGAACTATCACCTCACATCAGCGTCACTTCCCTGCAGCCACAGCAGGACCACACACTTTCATTTATGGACTTCATGTACTCTGTAGCTGGTTGCAAATGACAAGTTTCACTAAAGTTCAATAAAGTTATACTGCATGGCAGTTTTTGTCAAAATACTCAAAATCACAAAGTGGGGGTGACTCAGACAAATGTTCCATCTCCTACAATAGACATGCCTGTCTCTTCTTCACTCAGGAAGTGACAGATAATATGCTGAGAGGAATCCAAACTGTCCTCTAAGCAGCAGGAAGTAAACATTCTGGCCAGCGAATGCTGGACTCATCATATCTAAACTTTTGCCTTTCTTGTCTCTTCAAAACAGCTTCTTTGCTAAAACTTGCATCCTCACATGATTTCTGCATCCTCACAGGATTTCTGGGTATTTAAAGCTGTATTCATAAATATTTTTATGGCATCATTTGTGGAAAAACTCCCTGAACAATACCTGCTCAGCACCAAGCAGCAGACAGACACAGTTAGAGACTAGCTTGTGAACATAGTGGAACATGTAGCTGCTGCAGAGCCAGTTCACCATATCAACTATATGTGATGGTGATGTCAGTGTTGTGTTTACAGCTATTTCCACTGCACTGGCCCCAAGCAGCCAAAGTGAGTACAGATAACGCAAATCCTGTTTCTTTATTATTCCTCAGTAGTCAGCTCACCTTTAACATGTATTTCATCTGAAAATTTTAACGACAATCCACCAAAATGGTTTTCTAATACTGTCAGAAAACTACTCTAAAATGTCCTGAAAAAAGAGACCTTTTGTGTTGTGCATACTCATTATGCAAAATCCCAGCCTAAAACATGGCACAAAAAATTAAGTGCTTGTCTCTGATGGTAATTCCAGTGTAACTCAAATTTAATGGGAAAATGATTAAGTCTTCCTGTCAAACAGACACCTGGTCATCAGTGAAGTCCTCCCATTTCATCCACAGGAACATCTCCACAGAGAGTACATGTCAATCTCACAAAGCACAGGCCCACGTACCATTACACAACAGCCTTAATCTGCTGGATTTAAACCCCACCACCCCTCACCATGCTTGCTGGCTCACACTCACATACGCACGCCCTCACACCACACACTCACACACGTACAAATAAGTCTTATCTGGCCTTCGCTGCATCCTGGTTTACAACACTTTTCTAACTTGACTGCAGAGCAAAAACAAAACTTTTGGTGATTACATCATTTTAATTCAAAGCAGTCCACTGTCCAAGGGCATTGCATTTACGCCACTGAATGTAATTTAGATATTACTACATACTTTTATATTGGTGCATTGATGCATGTGCATTGCTGGCACACCAACTAAACACATTACAAGCATTTAAGGCTTCATGTTGCCAGGCTAGTAAGTGGTATCAGGATTCATTTACTTTCTAGGCTCTTGCTTAGACTGTGGCTGCCAACTCGGCTTAGTCACCTGAAGTAAACCTGCTGCTAATGTGGAAACACTCTGCAGGATTCATGCTTGGTTTGTTGTTTTGGTGTTGTTTGGTGCCAGTATATCTTGTCACAGTCTATTAAAGATGTGCAGCTTTCACTTTTCATGTGTTCTTAATGGCTGGCATTGATATTTGCCCTCATATAGATTGTGTGTTAATATGATTTCTATAGATAATGTTGACACGTTAAAAATCACATTTGATTGGATCTGACGGAGGTGATTTTGAAGACTGAATAATCAATGTATCTTGGGAACGATTCCTTCTTTTGTCGAAATCTACTCACTTTGAAAGCATGGCAATGGCAGGAGCAATAGAGAGCTACAATATAATTCAGTCACACATCCTAGTCTTGCAAACATTGGCATTCTATGTAATCTGGGCTTTTGCTAAATTGTCCAACATCAGTATTTGTTTCTGGTGATAAGGCTGAGCCCCCAGAGGTCTACTAATTATCTGCAGCTAGAGAAATGTTGACCATTTGTTGCTTGATCTCATTGTTGTTATGAAGAAAAACATTATTAGGCTGCAAATGATAGTTTTGACAACGTTAATAAGAAACTGTGAACTGAAGGTGGTTGCTATTGACCTAATCACAGAGTCTTAAAGGAGAGCTCCAGTGATTTAGCATTTCCATGAAGTTTGGGGGATTTGTGAAGGACAGATTTAAAAAGAATGGTCAACGCTGAGACAGCAGAGGTGGGGATATTCTGACTTTTAGTCACTATCACGAGTCAAGCTCCAACCAATTACATTGTTTCATTAGACCTGTGTCGCCTTATAAACACACAGACTTGACAGAGCTCCTCCAGAGACAAAGAAGACATTATACAACTGTGTCACAGGCTGAGTTCAAGTAAACTGAACTTAATGTGTAAAATCAGTGGAGGAGCCCTGTAAAGTATCGTCAGATGGACCTTGCATCTAATAAATTTAGGGTTAATGATTTGATGTCAATGCTCCAGTGTGAGTAATAATTAAACATTGATCAGAGCAATCACAAACTGCAAAGAGTATGTGGGGGTAGTTTGGTTTGAAAACACAGTTTCTCTGTCTTTCTATTGGCTGACCCTGCAGAATTGCCAAAGTTTAAAAAGTTGGCTTCTGACTTGCAAGTCTGCCAATGATTGGTAGCAGCTTGCAGTGAGACATGAATCAGATCTGGATATTTGCACCTGGCCTGACCAAAAACAGATCAATCATCAAGAAGCTGGCAGCTCAGACCTGATCTGAAGCTAAAATTGGACTGCAAAATGTAATGATCATTTTGAACCCCAGCAATAAAAAGAAATATTCACTCAGGAATTGTCATGCTCAGACGTTTGCCAATTAGCAGGCTCAAATGGAACTGGAGAAGAGACAGAAGAGCATGTAACTGGCCTAATTTAATGCATATGTCAAGTGGAAGTGCATGCACAGAACAGACTTGCACACCACCATCTGCTATGATTGAAAAACACACTAATTAAAACAACAATCCACAACATCTTCATGATGATTGGCCATTTTACTATTCTAGACCGATATGTTCAATCTAAATACATTAAAACAGTACGTTGATAAATTCAACCTCTAATAAGATCATAACACCTTCATATTTTCTCTGTTTATTCATTCTAACATTTTCTAGTTACAGAGAACTAATTAGTAAGCATGAACATTGATAACCACTGTGGCTAAACAGATCCAAAGAACAAAAGAAAATGTAAATTTTTGAGCATATCCATTCATGAGTGTTTTGTGAATATTGGGAGTTGAGTACATCAAGAAAAACTGGTGGTGTAAATTCTCCAGTTAGGTGCCATTAAACCATGCATGCACCATATAAAGATGCACTGAGATGATATAATTAAAGAGCTCCAGTCAAGCTCAAACAATGGAAAATATAATGGAAATACAGTATATTTATATATGACTTCATGTATTAATGTGGGGAAGGTTACAGTCTCCTCATAGCCTCACACAGATGTGATGTTTCAGCGGAAGCTTCAGTTGACATTTCAGTCACATGCTTCATTAATGATTCACTAAGGCTGTGTCTATTGCACTTGTTGCATCCTGTTTTTATTGATACATGATATGATACATTTCTTTGATAAGTTATACTAGTTCTTCTGGAGTGTTTGTCTCATTGCATGGAGTAAGGAGGAAGTTCATCATATGCAGTTAAAAGGTCTAGAAAAAGCTTGTGGTGTTAATGGGAGTTAAGTGCTTTACTTATTCTTCACAAACAACAATTCGTTCATCACACAGTACAACTGAGCAGCATCTCTGTCTATGCTGCAGGCTGCCAGACAGTCAATGAGCACAGGTTTTAGTCTTGGAGCAGAGCAGTGGCAAAGTTCAGTGCAGGGACACATTTCAGCGAGTAGGCACATCGTCTGTGCAAACTGTGAGAATGAAAAACTGAGACTGAGAACACTGGTGTGGTGTGTAAACTACAAGAACAACTGCTTACATGAGGAGGAGAGTAAAGAGACCACAAGATCCAACCCCCCCCACACACACACACGTAATATGTTCTCTTTGGAGGACCCTCGGGGGATGCACTCTGGAGGAAACCTATTATCAGGTCAGGAGCAAACACATGCACACACAGACGCACACATACAAACATCCGCCAGAGAAATAAGGCTTTCATCATTTTATTTAAAGCTCTGATCTAGCTGAATATCAGACACACACACACACAGATAGAGAGAGAGAGAGAGACTTACATTTGCCCACAAACACAAGTGCACCATTACACAGCCTCTGCACAGTGTGTGTGTGTGTGTGTGTGTGTGTGTGTGTGTGTGTGTGTGTGTGTATGTGTCACAGCACAGATGGTACAATCAGCCGTTGTAGGTGTGACCCATTCAGAATGCAGCGCGCTGATGGAGCATCAGCAAGGACATACTGATTTATGATAAGCACAGTGCATCACTGATAATATCAAATTAACAATCATTAACACAATGCTGCATGGAAAATCATAAAGATTTTGTAAGCGAAAGAGGGACTATGTAAGTTTTGCTGAACAGTGGCCACTGTGGCCACAAATGGTAATTACAGGACAATGTAAACAAGTACAATGTCTTCATATTGTGCCATTATAGAACAGATGACAGGAAGTCTTCTTACAATAAAAGCAAATGCAAGACACAAAATACTGACAGTAAAAACGGCACACTGAATTCATCATTTCCCAAGATTAAGATTCAGTCATTAGCTTTATAGGGTAGCTTGATACATTTGACACATTTTACATTAATCATTGCAAATACTGGTCTCTCACTCAGCCATGTTGGTTAAGTGCACGGGGATCTGTAGCCAGCTAGCAGCACACGACTTCCTACCTTTGTGAATTGGAGTCATAAAACCATGTGATAAAACTCAATATTATGATCAAGTTAAAACATTTCAAACTAGCATGTATGTAGCAAGTAAACATTTATGCTTCTTTGCCTAAGTTCTTTTACCAAAAGCAAATTTTGCTTTACTCATATCAGTGTTCTTTTGACTTTGACTTTCTATACTGTCACACCATTTCTAAAATTTGCTTAGTGTTTAATCTAAATAAACCTTTAAGTAGCCTGACTGAGAGCAAGTGGAGGACCACAGGCAGGAAATAACAAAAAATGTCTTGTGATGAGGAGGGTGTGATGTGTTAGCTTCTTGGTTTATTTTTGCAACTTTTGTTTCCGTCAAAGCTAAAACACAGTGTAACACAATCACCAAATAGAGGACACATAAGGGCAGTGACCTGCCTCAGTGGTTTTAGTTATAGAGCATTATTCATCTAAGGTCTGCTATCATTAGCTAACATTAGCAACCAAGCCACCTATCATGTAAGTCCAGCTTAGGCTGTATAAGCAAAACCTGGAGCAATTGTGTGTTTTATTTCCCTTCATATTTTTTTAAGGAAACTGAGGCAGATGAAAATAAAATCTGACTGTCTTTGAAACAATAGCTGGTGAGGCTCAGGGAGTGTTTTCATTTCACCACCACATTCCTCACTCATT
Source organism: Chaetodon auriga (assembly GCF_051107435.1). Taxonomy (NCBI): domain Eukaryota; kingdom Metazoa; phylum Chordata; class Actinopteri; order Chaetodontiformes; family Chaetodontidae; genus Chaetodon; species Chaetodon auriga. Next base: position 21,271,874 of record NC_135093.1, on the reverse strand, counting down.
AAATCAACAGCACAGGCTTCACTATATTGTTTGGTGAAGTATGTCTAAATGCATGAAATCACTGGCAAACAATGAAGAGCAGCTACTAAAACAGGGACTCTCTTCATGCCAATTCCCATTCTCCCTCTCTCTCTCTCTCTCTCTCTCTCTCTCTCTCTCTCTCTCTCTCTCACACACACACACACACACACACACACACACACACACACAGAGAGAGAGAGAGAGAGAGAGAGAGAGAGAGAGAGAGAGAGAGAGAGAGTGAGAGAGAGAGAGTTTTAGCAGCTGCACTTCAAAATAGACAATGCTAATAAGAGGCTAATAAGCTAAACTGTACCAAATACATAACTCCTTTGAAAACTGTCATGGCCTGATTATTATTATTATTATTATTATTATTATTATTGTGTGTAACTCCTTAAAGAGCTTTTATCTCTTCATTCCTTCAGCCTCTGACTTAATATAGTGAAGTCTGGAGTCACTCTCTCTTTCTCCTGCTCTTCACTCCAGGGTTCTACAGTTCTATTCTCAGACAGCACTGATGCTGATATTTTTGGATAAAGTGTGCTGAAATTAAATACCAATTTTAGATTTAGTTTAACTTATTTTTATTAAGTAAAATATATATATCATCATCTCCATCATATCAGCAGTCAAATGTTTTGTGTCAGGTAATCTAAAACATTCATCTACTAGTCTTCATGTTTTGCAAATGCGATGTTCTCAGTTTAAGTTGAAAAAACACTGAAATACTCACCACCATCAAAGCTGCAGTTAATTAACCAAAGGTAATTTAAGTTACTTCAGAGGCTTCAATGTGGAAAAACCTACTCAAAACATTTCAGACATTTGCACACAGCCCTGTGCATGCAGTTCAAAACCAGACACTTTCAATTAGAAAAAATGATCTGCAGTCAAGCAGCAATGCAATTCAGAGCAGCTGAGCTTTATAAGGCTGAGCCATGCATGCTATTTTTAAAAATGAAAGTGAACGGTGGTCACTACTGTGACTTGTGTCTTGCAGGGCATTCCAGCCGCAAATGGCTGCATGTTTGCTTCTCTGAGGCAGGGCTGTTCTTGTGGCAGAGTATTTGTTCAGTGGAGCTTTCATGAGTTGATCCTAACAACAGCTTTTCAGGTTGTATGAAGACAGAACTGTGGGACAAACTTAAGCTCATTGAAAAATACTGCAAGTAAGAGGTATATTGAAAAGTGAATATTATAAAGGCATGTCATCTTATTATTGAATAAAATATTGCACTTAAGCCATGTAACCTAATCAACTTAATATGACCATCCAAGTTTAAAGTAACTTGTAACTGTGGCTGCAACATAAATTGTACTGAAATTAGTTCAAATCCTGCTTTCACAAATATAAAGATGCCAAATATGAATTTAATGATTTAAAATAAGACTAGAGTTTTTTAGGCATCCGCCACTCATTCATCTTACGAAACACATACACTTCCATTTTATCAAAATATGTAATAATCCTCACTGCCCCCTCAAGACATGCCATGTTTTTTATACTCTTCAGTTTATGTGCTAATGGTAACATTCTCACAATGACAGTGCTAGTATGTTGATGATTAGCTGGTATAATGTTAACAATACTCATTATTTTGATGTTATTTCAGTGTGTTAGTATGCTGGCATCTGATAATTAACCTTCTGGTGGCACTAGAGGAAGAGTCAGGAGGTCACCAAAGTCAGTAAGTATGACCAATGTCAGAACCAGATTTTCTGGTGATTCATCCTGTATTTGTCCTGTTTAAACTGGGAAGCCCGGGGCTGTAAAGCGCTGGAAGGGTGTCTTTTGGCGAGGCTCACACTGTGGAGAGCAGACCCTACAAGGCAAGAGGTTTCGCAGGGCAACCGACTCCTCCTGCTGTTGTTTCAACTTCTGGCCTTGGTGGAAGGAGCTAAGTGCAGTGATACCAGGCAGCAGAGAGAGGGAGGTGGAAGGTTTTGCATTGAGTTTGTTCAAGCTGCCTACTGCAGCTTTAAGATCAAACCTGATGACTAATAACCACGTCCCTGGAGCTACCCCTAACACATGGCTAAAATATAAAGTGTGCTACAAGTACATAAAAAACAGTAATTCTGAGGCTATCAGCAATTGGGAAAAATCTAAATTAATTAGTTTTACTGAGTGAAATTCTATAGTACTATAGTAATCACACATTTCACTCTCCACTGTGTCCTGCAGACAGCTGCACAAAGACTAAAGAATCTAGAGCAGCTGAAATCTTGTCAAATGGGACCTGAACTAAATGTGATCAAACAGATCTGTCTGTGACATGAAAACATTTGAGAAGCATGCAGCAATGGGGAATTGTCATTATAATTTGTCGCTCCCCACCTCCCGCTCGCCTCTCTTTTACCCCCCCCCCCCCCCCCCCCCCCGCCACCGCCTCCCTTTCTCCCTCCTTCCCTCTCCTCCTGCTAAGTGCTGATAACAGCCAGGTCCGGTGCTGGGATGTCGATTACAGGCCTGGATGTAAAAACAGCCCGCAATGCTTTTGTATCTTACTTCATTATTTTTCTGAAGTGTGTTTGTGCCTCTATGGTTTGAACTCAATAACAAACCTCATCACATTTAAAAACAGGTATCAAGCAACCATAAAGGCAGGATATTGTACGATTACTGTCTATTGTCAGAGTGTGTTGAGTTTCTTTGAAATGTACATGTGTTGTTGAAAATATTTGTATATCCTTACTGACACATTTGCATTTGTATATAGCACTAAAGTTGACCACTTAATTAACCAGTGTAAGCCCGAAACAATACATAGATAACCTAAATTCTCCACAAAAGTGCTGGTCAGGCTAAAATGCACTTTGTTTGACTATATGAAAACTACACCATTGTCAGGCTCTCCTCACTACTGACTTGTCTGTTCTTGGATTTATGTTGTCCTTATTGTATGTCTTCTCATGACCATGTAAATAATGAGTCTTCCTTTGAGGCAAAGCATGAAGTACCAGATAGTGCTGCCAAATGTCTTAGCCTGCATTCACATATGCAGACTCATATGTGAGTCTGAAGAAGCATCAGATACCAGTCTGAACTGAACTTTGATCTCCATGCTGGCTCACTAAGATTCAAAGACTCAGTGGCAAGATGTGGAAGAGTTCAGAAAATTTCATGTTTATGCAGTGTACCGATTTGTAACCTATAGTGCTCTTTTTCATTCCCTCAGGAAATGAAAGCACAGTCTTGTTCTCCACAACTCCATTATGTAAAAGGGTTGTAAACAAAACGGAGGAAATCTCTCGTCAATGGCTTTCCAGTTGTCCAGTCCAGTTTCCAGACTTGAATAGGAAAAATAACTTGTGGAAACAGGTTGCATTTACTGTCATGGTTCATGATGAAGTTGTGCAGTAACAGTGGCATAGGTATAGTGGTAATGTCAGACAAAAATGGCCCAAACAGAGCAGAGTATGGAAATCACATGGACAATGCTTGTAAGAGATCATTCTAGCAGGATGAAGGACGGTTTTCTGTACAGCGTCCAACACCTTGTCTACACAAAAACATTTCAGCTGTGTTTTTCAATCATCCATCTCACATGCATCAATCAGAAAAGATGCACTTCTAGAACAATCAACATAGCTGCCTAAACTACCAGTATTATTACTCACATTTCATTCAACGTCCTTTTAAAGCTTCAAGTCTATTTTCCTCCATTTTGTGCTCAAGACTTGTTGTGTACTGGATTCTGAGCACTGCCAAAACACGAGTGACTGCAAAGCAAAACTAAGTCTGAACACATCCTGTAAATACTGAAGCTGTTGCTGAAGATGTGTATTCACTGGGCCACCTTCATAACATACAATAAGCATCTGTCCACCCACCTACCAGCAGTCGGTGTAGGTGTGTTTTAACTACGACCCAATCTTTCTGTAACCTTAACTCAGTAGATTTAATTGCCTAAATGTAACCAAACCCTACAGTGGTAGCAGATCAGTAAATTCCCATTTTTTATAGTGGTTATTGTAACGGCTTTGGAAGCAACTTAAGAGGCATTTCAACTTAATTAGTTGTATACAATATAACCTTTTGATCAGAAAGGTTATATTGTTTTATATATTATCTTTACAAAATAACCAGTCCAAACATGTTATTGGTTACAACCCAATGAAAGTTCCCCTTTGTCCAACTATCCCTTTATCATCTTTGTTTTCTTTGCTGTACCCGTCCCTCGGCTGGATGAGTCTGTAAGGGCAATGTACTGGGTGAAATCCACATCTAAGGACACACAGTAGCCATTAGAACGCAAGTGGCCAGTGCAGTGTAATTGAGAGAAGATAAAGGAGAAGTCCTTAGAGAGGCCTGGAGGCTTCAGACAGCAGAGCTGCTGAGCTGGACTCTCTGCAGAGGACATGTCAGCTCAATGTGACTCACTTCAGTGAGTCACAGAGTAAAGCTCATGTATGTTGACCAAACCTCAAGCCCTTTATGCTGTTTCATGTAGAATACAGGACATGTATTTTTAAAGAGTTGTAGGGAGGGTTTTTCATGCATGCTCTTTTTCAGCTGTGCTACAGTTCACTCTGCAATTTGATACATATGTATGAGTGTCTGAAGACTCATACCAATGATTTTAAATTGCTAATGTCTTTGTTTTGAACCACTTAACACTTTATGTTTTCATACTAAGTAGAACCCCCCATTGCACTGATTTCTTCATTAAAAGTGAACCAGCGGATGGGAAAATGCCATTTTAATAACTGATTCAACAGATTTTGGGGACGTTTTAAGGTCATACCTAATGCTTAAATTCTTAACTAAATTAATTTTTACAGAATTGACTGAATCAAGTGATGTGTACTGAATGGGAAATTTTACAGGTGAAAAATGAACTCGTCAGGAGCATTACTCTAACAGCAAATAAAATGCTACATTTTAAACTGGTAAACAACAATAGAAATTAAATGTACATCAATAATATATAATGTTGAGATAGAAGACCAAGACTATATAAAATTACAACCCAGAAAACGTTGCTTTATCCACGATTGATACTATATACCACTATCATTGTAAACAGTAAGTAGTGCTTATTCCTAAAGCATGTGTTCAGTGTTTGATTTTTGTCGCAAATTTTGGAATTGGAGTTTGAAAGATTAAAACACAGGACCACACTATACTGAACAATAATAAATAGATATAAATAGAGTGATACATTTAATGGAAAAGCCTGTATTGTGAGCATGAAATTTGAAATGAATTTCTGAATGACCTCACACATATCATTGGCATTTCTATTCTACAATATCTTCTTACTTATCGGCTGATATAGTCATATATTGATATCTGTGGTCAATTAAAACCTGCTAATGCCAATGTGTCTGTTAGGCTCCATTCCTCATATTAAATAAAATACACCAATGTACTCTGGATTGTGACGAATACATAAATAGCTATTAAAAAACATAAAAAAGTTAGAGCCCTGCATGGATGGCAACATGTTGCAGCAACTCTTGTTCACCATTGAGCTTTCTCTTCTAGTTTCTTTAACAGTGTGGTTGTTTAGTACTTAGATAAGAGACCTGATGTCCCTTGCAAGCTGAGTACGAAGAGACAGGGAAGCCATGTCAAGGCTGAATGCTGTGCTCCAAGGAGACAATACAAACCAGTCCTCCCTTCAATTATCAAGGGGAATATGGGAGCTCTGTACAATAAAATGATCAGCTAGCAGTGCTAAGTCAGTACCAGTGGGAATACCAATAGTCTAGCATTATGCTGTTCACAGAGACATGGCTAACTGGACATGAACATTGCTTTGGTTTCCAGGTTTCCAGTATTTTTTTTTTACTGCCATCCACAACCTCCCGAACCCAGGCACTGTCCCTCACAACAGACCAAGTGAGGAAATAACTCACAAGGATCAATGTGAGAAAGGCTGCAAAGCCTGAAGCTGTATGCCACAGTGCCACAGCTGTGGAAAACATCCTGTATGGTACCAGCAGCGAAAACTCCACACCATAAGGCCCTCAGCAGTTACAGGCCAGTGGCACTAACATCACACCGAATGGAGACCCTTGAAATGGTGGTCCTTGTCTAGCTCCACCCCATGGTGGCCTATCAACTTAACATTGGGGGGATGTTGCTGTCATCTACCTCCTACCTGCTGTAGATCCCTCTCTCACCTGGAAAAGGTTGTGAACACTGGGAGAATCATATTCTTTGCTTTCTCCAATGCCTTCAATGCCATGCAGCTCATGCTGCTTTTGAGGGACAAGTTGGAGTGCAAAAGAGTGGACCACCACTTCATAACATGGGTCATGGACTACCTTGCCAACTGAACACAAAACGTAAGGAGACTGTGAGTCTGACACGTTTATCTGCAGCATGGGTGCTTCACAGGGAACAGTCCTGGCTCCCTTCCTCTTGACCTTCCACAATGTGAACCACATGCACAAATCAGATAACTACCACCTGCAAAAGTTCTCTGATAACTCTGCAATTGTCAGCCTCATCACAGATAGGAACCACAAGAACTACAGAGAACTGACTCAAAGATTTGTGGATTGGCACCTCCAGATCATTCATTCATTCATTCGTCTTCTTTACCCGCGCATCCCATTTCGGGGTTGCGGGGGGCTGGAGCCTATCCCAGCTAGCAATGGGCGAGAGGCGGGGTACACCGGGTACACCCTGAACCGGTCGCCAGCCGATCACAGGGCTACATACACAGACACACAGACAGACAACTCACACACTCACACTCACACCTACGGACAATTTAGAGACCAATTAACCTAACGAGCATGTTTTTGGTCTGTGGGAGGAAGCCGGAGTGCCCGGAGAGAACCCACGCATGCACGGGAAGAACATGCAAACTTCACACAGAAAGGCCCTGCCCGACCCAGGGTTCGAACCAGCAACCTTGCTGTGAGGCACGTGCACTACCTGCTGCGCCACCGTGCCAGCAACCTTCTTGCTGTGAGGCACGCGCACTACCTGCTGCGCCACCGTGCCGCCCACCTCCAGATCAATGCAGGGAAAACCAAAGAGATGGTGGAGGATTTCCACAAGTGCAGATGCTCTTCTGCTACACCAGTGAACATTGAGATGGTGGACTTTTTCAAGTACCAAGGTGTTCACATGAATAATAAACCAGACTGGACAGATAATGCAAATGCACTGTATAAGAAAAGCCAGTGCAGACTGCATCTGCTGAGGAGACTCAGGTGTTTTGGAGTGCAGGGGAACTCCTGAAGACCTTTTATGACTGGTGGCACCGACCACCTTCTATGGAGTGGTTGTCGTGGGGCAGCAGCATCTTGACTGCAGATAGGAACAGACTTAACAGACTGGTTAAGAGGGCCAGTCCTGTCCTGGGATGCCTACTTGACCCAGTGGGGGTTGTGGGAGAAAGGAGAATGATGGTTAAGGCATCATTCTAGATGGAGAACATGTCCCACCCCAAGCAGGACACTCTGCCACTCTGCAGCACTAGACAGCTCCTTCAGTGACAGGCTGCTTCACCTGCAGAACGTGTAGGGGAGATATTGCAGGTCCTACCTTCCTGTTGCTGTCAGACATTGAACACAGTTCCCAGTAGACCACACACACTGAAACTGACAAATTCACTCATGTGCAATATCAATTTGAACAAAACTGTACAATATCAATATTCCCTATGTGCAATAATGTGAACTCAACCAGTGCCTTTTTATACTCATTATATGCTTACTATGTTTTATGCAAATTTCTACATTGTGGAATTAATAAAGGATTATATTGTATATAATTATATTGTATATATACACTTATTTTACACAGTATTTTCTTAATTTCCCAGAATGAGATGAGAAGATGGATGTCTATCTCATGCACAGAGCTAACCACATTCTGACTTCAGCTCCGTATCTTAAAAAGTAATGCACCTATTTAGCATTACATTCATATAACGTTGTCCCAACTCATGATGGACGCTCAAAACTGATGCAGCAGAACAAGAGATATCATAATTCCTGCTTCACACATTCTTCTTCCTTGTCAAAACCTGGTACCTATTACATTTCTCACAATACAACTTGACCACCAACAGTTTGGACAGAGACTTGGGTGTGTTATGCCTGAGATGGTTCAGAAAGGAGATGGCACTCTTACAGCCATTTACTGTATCTGTTGCCCTTTTAGAAATCTCATGGCAGGTCCGTTTATTTGGCAGTCTCTTCACTCCAATGGGAGAAGCAAACATGATCAGAGGTAATGACCAGTTCTTTCGCTCCATAATCACCAAAGTAAATACTGGACACATTTTTCACAAGCCACCTATCTTCCAACAGTAAATTGGAATTTTTCAAACACACGGATCAGAAGAAAATTTACTTTGTACGAGACCTGTCTCTGTCTAAGCAACACACTCACGAGATGTGGCAAAACAGATCTCTTCCAAAGCTGCTCTATAAGCATATTAATCATATTAAGATAGCAGATCAAAAACAAGCAGCAAAATAAGGTGCAAACACAAAATTTGTGCTGTATGAGCTTGAGGGCAGCTGTGGCTCAGGAGGTAGAGCGGTCCTCCGCTTATCAGAAGGTCGGTGGTTTGATCCCTGGCCTCAGCAGTCTACATGTTGAAGTATCCTTGAGAAAGATACTGAACCTCAAATTGCTCCCGATGCTGTGCATTGTTTTGTGAGTGTGTTAATGTTCGTAATAATCAGGTGGCCACCATTGTGCGAATGGGTGAATTCAGGCTTGTGTTGTAACAGCCCTTGAGTGGTTGTCAGACTAGAAAAGTGCTATAGAAATAGAGTCCATTTAATGTTTTGACATGGACAAGCAATAGTCCATCAGTAATGCACTAGTGTTAATAATGCCCAACCTTTGTGCACAATTGGCTGTAATATGGGAACAAGTTATCTGGCTTTTCTTTTCTAAAGGATGTAGACAGGTACCAGTAAAATATTTGACTATTCATGCCCAGTTAGGACACAGGAAGTGTATACCATGTCATACCAGTGGTATAGCTTGTGCGTCATCTTTTGGTATTGAATATCTTTGGTTATGCAAGTAGTGGCTAATGTAATGCTGAGCCTCTGGCCTGCAGCTGAGATGAGGAATCGGCTGTAGAGTTCTCACTCAAACTCCACATCAACAGATTTTTTCTAGTTTCAAATTTGTACTCTTCAGTCCCACCCAACGCTGATTCAGGTGACCTCACACAGCTCCATCTGGAAACACTAAAGGCTTTATACTAACTTTCATGAACTTTTAGTGCAAGTTCAAACAGGCAGACAACTAACTGTCATCACACCGAAGCCCCACTTCTCAACTATTATCCAATGAAATCACTTGGTTCTGTGTGCAGACTTTCTAATCATCCAGTGATCATCTTAGCTGAAGAATATTTAAACCACCTTACCAATTTTATCTCTCTCTGCTGCCAGCTTCGTCCCTCCACCATCCCCCCACCCACCGTCACCAGTGTCAAGGCTCCATCTACAGCTTCCTAGGGGGATCTACGATTGGCTGTTATTTATAGTGCTCTATCTCTATACATCTCTATAATCAATGGGGTCAACACCAAACTTTCTCTCAAATAAAGGTTAATTTAATGTCAGCTTTTGCCTTTATAGTAGTACTCCACAACACCTTTAAACATACTTTGATCTGGAAAATTGGGTTCTCCTTTAAGATACAGACATGACAGTGATATTGATTTTCTCATCTCCAACTCCATTAATGCAACTTATACTCTTGTTACACACACACACACACACACACACACACACACACATATAAAAGTATAATGAAAGTCTAATATAGTTGTGTTATATTAGTTGAGTCCGATCTAATTACCTATGTTTGTTTCACATATTGATGGAAAATTCATCAGTTTGAACCTGTCTCCTATTTGTTCCAGTAAATGTGTTTGTCTGTGCACAACAGCAAGAGCAGGATATCCTGACGTTTCCACACACACAAATGCCCAGCCTCCAAAAACACAATGCACCTTTCACACTCAGGCTGACTACATAGTTTCTCCATTATCCTGCTGGGCAGAATGAGTTGTTCCTCCCTAAAACACTCAATGCCTGCTCTATCCTAAAGGATAAACTATCCTCTATATCCACATACTACCATAAAGACCTCCCAGACCTCCCATTCTCTCTTTCTTCTACTGTCTATGTCACCAGCTATGAAAAGACCATACAGTCTGTCTTACTGTCTTCACATACACACATGCATAACAGAGACAGAATAAACAGCATCACTTGAGCCGATGGGCTAAAAATACACAACCTTCTTTTCTCTGAGACATGCCCTCTCTCTCATAGCCCAAAATACTCCCGTCTTCATTTCATTGTGTTTTGTTGCACTTGGTACACTGCAGATCCTCAACTGAAAGCTCCAAACATACACTTCACTGTCTCTCCAATAAATGATTGTCCAAAAAAGTTTGTCTTCCTTTTTACCCAAAAGTCAAAAGTCTGGATGTGCTTCTTTAAAAACAAAGTTGGACCCAACAACAAATGTTCAAACTGCTTCCAGTCTTTTTTAACAACTTCCCGTTACTGAGAAGCAAAACTTCATGCCCCCCATACACACCTGGTGTTCTCCAGTCTGTATGAAGTTTTGTTAACAAATATTGATTGTACTGTGAATGAGTGCTGAGGTAACAAGACTACATTTGCAGTAAGTTTTGACACTGCAAATAAAATTAATTAACTATTACAAAGTAATTGCCACACAGACATCATGGGGCCTTTAGGACCCTTGAGGGTCCAGCATCCTGGGGCAGTTTCCCACATTGTCCACTTGGTATTTCAACCTTCGATTCAAACATGAAGGCTAATGTTACATAATTTCTCAGTAATGATGCACTTCAAACTCTCAAAAATATAAAGACTTGTCTTTCACTATGGATTGCCAGAATGCTAAGTTGCAGTTATATTTTCACACATGTCCTTATTCCATGATCATGGTCTAGTTGTACAGTTGTACATTAAGCCACAGCTATGAAAACCGATGTCACTTCTCTAAATGTATTGTGATATAACAATGTAGCCTTCTTCTGTTGCACTCTGAGTTGAGTTGCATAAGAGCCGTGGAGATGCAAAGTATCTCACATGCCTGCATGTTTCTTGAAAGTGTGAGACGAAGCAAGAAAGAGACAAAGAAAGGACAAGGAGTATGTCTCGGTCGATGAAAACTTCAGGTGAATGCTGCTTGAGTGTCTGCTGATATTTGAAGAACCCCTGATTCAGTAATATTGAAGTATTCAAATACATATGCACCAACACACATAATTTGGATATACTGTGTGTGTGTGTGTGTGTGTGTGTGTGTGTGTGTGAGAGAGAGAGAGAGAGAGAGAGAGAGAGAGAGAGAGAGAGAGAGAGAGAGAGAGCAAGAGAGAGAGCCTCTCCTCACCTGGGCCATGGTGTTCAGCAGGACTTTGGCTGGCTCCAGGTCCTCAGCATGGCTTGTGAAACCTCAGGTTGGCTCTCGGTAGATGATGTTGAGGTTTTGATGATGAAGGGGTGTGGTGGGAGTTCACTTCACACACACAGCTTGGTGTTATATCACTTGTGTCGCTGGTGTGTTGTAAACCCACATGCTCACACACACCGCCTGCTTCCTCCTCCTCTGTGACAGCAATGTCCTCTGAAACACTCGCTCTTGGAAATACAGTTCTCCTCTTTCTTTTTCTCCCCCTTCTTCTACTCTCCTTCCCTCTTCCTGACCACAACCTGTGTGTAATCCACCTTTTTTCTTTTCAGATGACACTGAAGGGGACTTTATATCCCTTTATTTCTGTCCTCCATGCTCCGGTCTTCCCCGCTTCAGTGTTTGGTTGGTTGTAATCTGGGCTCACACCGCTCACTGCCTCTCGTTTTCCTCCTCCTCTCGCTTCTGCTCTCTCCCTCTCAGCTGCTCCCCCTCCTCCTCCTCCTTCCTCTAAAACCCTCCTGCTTTTCCCCTCCCTCACTACACACAGCATTAGTGAGAGACAGAGGGAAGGGGAGGGTGGAGGGATCAGAGGGATGTGTGTCTGTGTGTGTCTGTGTGTACCATGTGACCTGATGGTGTAGTAGGACTCCCCCAGCAGCTGTCACACTCATTCCTTCATAGTGCTTTACTGTGAGCTTCATACACTTCCACTGATGACCAGTGTTGGTAGACTGTCAATAGAGCAGGGATAAGTAAAACCAGCTGAGTCCCTGCTGCAAAGTGAAGCATAGTAAGGGATTTATTGTCACATACCGTAGATCCCACCTGAACAAGGTAAAACGTCAGAGAGAATAATTTGGAGAAATTTGTGCAGTACACTGATTCATATTTTTTATTATAACAATGGATCAAATGACTATGTATATAGAGAAAGCGGACACACATAGTGACTAATTGATAAAAAATGATCACCAGCTCTGTTTTCCTCTGCTGTCCAGAGCATTTTACTGTTTTACTGTTTTGGTTGACTCTTACCACTCCCATCAACCTTGGTTCCAAAATAAAACCCAGCACCAAACGGCAGACAGACAGTTAGCAAAAGTTAACAGATAGCTAATGAACATGGTTGCCGCTAAACACCACAATATATCCCCAAAACAGCTAAACTAGAGATTGAAATCCATTTGCTGGTGACAGAGACATGACTCCAGCTGAATGCTAATGTTGCACCATGTCTGCTAAAATTTGTTGCTAACATTTGCCACAATAACTTATAAAGTCATGATAATAAAGTTGTGTACAGCTTATTCCCTTACCCCAAGTACTCAAAAAATAAATTAGAATTGCTTTAACTGCACCAAAACTCAACCAATAACAATCATCTTAAAGAATAATTGAGGTTATTACAACTTGGGCCTTCTTTTGTAGTTTTATACACCATTTTTACAGTTTAAAACAATGTACTCAGCAAAGTGGTTGCTGAGATCTGGAAACATAGCAATGTTGCTAGTATAACAGGGCAAGCAACACAAGCAGGCAGGTTGTAAACAAGGCAACAATTTATCCAGATTATCAAACCCACATTATTTGAAAGCAAAACTGAAGATGAGCACAAAAATGGTGGCTATGATTGCTCTTAACACATGAGAACTTATACACTATAGTCAGTACAGCAGGTCAAAGCTGGTGCAGGAAGTTTACAACGGACAGTTTTTGGTTATGATGTTCCAGTGAGACATGTATACACACAAATATTACTGCAGCTTTGCCTTGGAATGTTTCAGCTCTGATGTGCAACAACAAGTTGTAACAAACTGGAATTGTCCTTTAAGAGATCCCTTTGGATTTTTGGCCCAGTTAAATCTGACTGTTGTGCTCCAGAAAATTCCCAGGAATTGTTCGATCACACATTTAATCTTAAATTGAAAGGTGGGCAAACCTTTATAACAGCACGGAACACCATAGGTGTATACTTAATCCAGAATACCACTACAATGAATTATACCTGTGCACCCATGTCTGAAATCTGGTCAACAAGTGTTACAGAATTCCATTTAAGGGTGTCCTATTGACAAATTGTGAAGTATTGATGAGCTGTACAATAACTCAATCAGAATATGTTATATCAAATAGAGACAAGGTAGTTAATGCTGACTGGACCATCTGATTTTTACTACTGAGTATGACCTTTTAAGTTCTAGAAGCCTGTTTGACGCATCATTGCAACAAAATAACTAATAACTAATAAGTAACTGACAGAAATCACAGATTATTGACAGTTCTGCAACATGTTAACCATTCTGTTATTTAATAGAAACACACACAAGTAACACAGTAACACATATGTAGAGTCAGTCTATCCTTGAGGAATGAGGAAAAGGACATCCTGTGGTGCTTCCCCTGAGCTGTATAGCTGGAAACTCCCACCCCACAACAGGAACGGGTAGGCTGGGCCGTCACAGCGGTTCACTGCTCTCCACAAACCATTCAAATTACTCCTGTTTGCACAGTAGTTTAGTGCTCACAGACACGTGGCCTGGAAAATAAACATCCACCAGAGTTGTTTAATTTACAGATATCTACTGCTTATTGTTCTGCTGATTTGACTAATTATTACTCCTGGACACTACAGGCCTGAATGCATCCTTAACCACTGGCATTACTCAGTTTAATTGGGGTGTATTTGAACAGCCTGTGAGTTTACCAACGAATTGTTATGAGGAAAAAAGAGTAATCTCAGATGCTTGAGGTTGGCTGTAAAAATGTTGCTCAGTACAGAAACTATGAAAGGTGAATGGCACCATCTGGTGCACAATATATGTACAAGGACTTGAATTTGCATGGATTCCATAAACCTCCAGTCAACAAAGAAATCAAATGGAATAAACTTTTGACATTTGGAGTCATGGGTCTAAATCATGCATTTTACCATCATATATAAGAGATTCTAAGATGTCTATGTTTTGTGGTTTAATCATTTATTTTTCAGATGGGGTGAAAAATTCTCTCAAGGAATGTTATGTCTATTTAAACCTTGAATTTGAATAAATTAAATTTGCTTTATAATACAGGTTTAGAACCTTTACATTCTCTCAGCACATGGTGTTCAGGTGTGTTACGGATGATTTTTGATGAAATACAGAAGTTGCCTCTGGGGTTAAAGTACCCCTGCACTAATGGTATACAGCAGTGTTGCTGCCACCATGTCAAAAAAAAAGTCTACTCAGATCACTGTGTACTTTTCTGGCAGTAATTAATTATTTCAATCTGCAGTGTCAGCCTTCTGATTATTTTGTACACCTGCTGTTGCGGATTCAGTACTACGATCTGTACTGAAGTTGAACAATTGGTGGCGGTATTGTCATTAGTGCGATGAATGGCAAACGAAGAAGAAGAGGCTAGCGCCCCGCTATGTTTTTAGCATTATGACTCCTTAACTTGACGGTAGACACTGTACAGCGTGTAGCTGGTTAGATCTGGGGCTTTTATTTCTTGGCAAGCCGGCTGCACCTTGATAAACTACACATGGCACTCGCGTGCTTGTGTTCTCTCGTTAGCGGCGCAGTTTGTTTTTCTCACAAGTTCTTGTTTGTATGAACTGACAGCTCAGCTAGTTAGCCTTCCGTACCTGAAGCTAACTCCGCTAATTCAACAGTGGCTGAAAAAACTAGTGACACTGTTGCCAGGGTAAGCAGTAAAATGTACATACTGTTGCTGACAGAACATGAAAACAGATAAGTGTTTTCTCTTTTTTTTCTTTTCCTTTTTTTTTTTTTTTTTTTTTCGAGGTTAGGTTACATTAGCTATTTGGAATAAGTTATGTGCGATATGTAGCTACAAAACGTGCGAACGCCTGACAGCACCAAACTTTATCAGAAGTTGTCGTACTTTTTGTTTTCTTGGTTGCCACTAAACTTAACTTACATATGCACTGCAGCATGATTGTCTCTCGTTAACTCTACGTTAAATCTATCGTGTTAAAACGTGAATCATACGCATCCAAACAAGCGTGTATGAAAAAGCTGATTAGACACAAGCAACCAAAGTGAAGTGTGTTATTATTTAGTATTTTCAAACTATTTTATGAAACAGGTGTTTTCCATTACCTGAACATACTGATGTGTTTTTTTTTTCCTTAAAATATGTAGTAAACTCTCAGTCTATTAGGGAGCGACAGCATGTTCCAGCTCTACTTACATAAATACATGAAAAGACAATGATGCATTCATATTGTTTTCCACGAAGAAAAAATACAAGTCTGATTCGTTTTTTGAGACTTTGACTTTAGTCAAGCCATGATATTAAAGTATTCACGTCAGAAAATAGCCAAAAAAAAACCTCTATTGCCACCTCAATTGCCCATAGCCCAAAGTAATGTGGTCTCTACTTTGGGTGTGCGAAAAATAACATTCCTAATATTTGAGTACCCAGTATTATCTAAAACATCTTATGAGACTCAGAAGTTCCCTTTAAATTCACTTTATAGTTCTACTTTTTTTTATTTTGAGATGATCAGAAAAAAGATCCAGAATTTTTCATGTTGCTGTTTCGTTGTGTAATGAATTCTGTTGTACTTCATTTGAAATTGACACTAAATCAAAGGGACTTGTGAAAGCTGTATTTGTTTATTCTGGTGGAATTCATGCCCTCACATTTGAATGAAGTCTCATTCATTGGACGAAAATATAATATTACCGTTCAATATCTTTCAGATATCCAGTTCTTTCTCCTGATTCGTACGGCTGAATCAGAAGCTGTCTAGAAAAGGATGTTGTGTTCGCAGACATGGCCAGAGCAAGGTGGGATCTGAGGACACAGAGTGTAGCTGTGGAGCAATCAGGAGTGACAAGAAGGCTTGAGGGCTGATGTCTACTTCATAAACACACATCGCTCGACTCTCGCTGTGGAAAAAACCTCAGCATGGTGAAGACAGCAAAGATGGAGCTGCTGAGAGCACTCATCAGTGAGTGTTTGTCCGCAGCCGCCCAGGAGATCCTCAAGGTTGTAGAAAGAACCATTATGGAGTACGAAGAGGAAATGTCCTGTTCAAAGTGGGTGGTGGACAGCCACCGCAGACTGCTGGATGTCGCAAAGTCGCATAGTGAAGGTCAGTTTATCATGTTTGCTCTCTATAAAATAAATCGTGACATACAGTACCAGTCAGAAGTTTGGACATACCTTCTCATTCAATGTTTTTTCTTAATTTTTTTTATTTTCTAAATTGTAGATTAATACTGAAGACATCCATACTATGAAAGAACACATATGGAATGATGTAGTAAACAAAAAAGTGTTAAACAAACCAGAATATGTTTTGTATTTTAGATTCTTCGAAGTAGCCACCATTTGCTCTGATGACAGCTTTGCACACTCAATCAGCTTCATGAGGTAGTCATCTGGGGCCTCATTTATAAAACATTGCGTAGAATCCATACTAAAAGTGTGCGTACGCCCAAAAGCTGAAAATGGCGTACGCCAAAAAATATTCGGATTTATAAAACGTGCGTACTCACACCTGCACGCAATTTTCCCTTTATAAATCACACTCCACCTGGAAGATTGCGCAGGTGGATTCACCTCACATCCCGCCTCCGACACACCCACATTTTACCATGAATGGTCAATGCAAAGTACCTCATGAATGGCTTTGCATATAAATACGCCTGCTGATCAATGGCATTTTACGTTCGATCATGGCAGAGAAAAGAAAAAGAAATTTTACGGAGACTGAAATCGAGGTGCTTGTGGGTGAGGTGGAGGCCAGAAAGGATATTTTGTTTGGTGGTCACAGTAGTGGCGTCACGAATACAATAAAAAAAAAAAAGAGTGGCGGCACGTCGTCACCGCAGTGAATAGTTCCAGTGCCACAGAGCGATCTGTGGCAGAAATTACAGATCCCTACACTACTGTGCGCCAAGATGAATGTGTCATGTGTTGACCCAGGCCACCGTGCCACTACATTCGTCAAGATCATGTCCGAGGTACAAATAATTTGTACATTGAGTGAATGCACATTTTTTCGATTCACATAAGCAAATTCATTTTCACTCTGAGCCCTTATAGCAATATATTTGGGAAACCGGACATTGCTGCAAATATCCCAGACCTAAGGACACAATTTAACTGAATTATATCATACCCAAAAGGGGTTTTAGACAAACAATGTAACATTATATAATATTAATCATATCAAACACTTACCTGTCGGCTAATTCCCACTGAAAGGAGCCAGTCGCCAGAAACCCCAGAGTGGTCAGCACCTGGATATGCGCCGGGATGGCGCGGTTCCGGCGGGTGGGTCTATCTAACACTGGGCCCAGTTCAGCACATAGATCCAACAGCACTGCTCTAGGGAATCTAAATCGGCTTATTAGCCAGTCATCATCATGGGCCAGCAAATCTCCGTGGTCCCTAAAATTTCTCTCCATCCTGATCCTACCATTTGCGTGATCTTCCAGCAGTGCCAGCGCATCCATTGTGCAGCATTACGCACGAGTGTCACCGCACTATTTATATGCTTACTCAGCAAATTGAATGATTGTTTGTCAGAATTACTACTAATCCATCAGTGCCATCCACCGCTCTGTATCATTTGAAGATGGAAGTATGATATATGAACATTGTGCATACAGTAGTAGGCCTAACGGCTCATTAAAGGAACACATCTATAACACTGCAGACTTGGGTGTTTATGATTACGCGGGTCTATAAGTCTGATATGTGATGACATTAAATGTATGAGATCAATCTGGCTTCAATTCACCACCTCACCATCTGCACCGCCAGTTTCCCCGTCTCCAAAATGTTCGTACGCAAGCATCAAAGTTGGCGTACCGGTGCGCACATTCTCACGCTAAGTTTATTTTTATAAATCACAACCTTTGCGTAGGAAGTTGCGTACGCAACTTTCAAGCCCCGTTTTGTGCGTAAGCAAGTTTTATAAATGAGGCCCCTGGAATGGTTTTCCAACAGTCTTGAAGGAGTTCCCAGAGGTGCTGAGCACTTGTTGGCTGCTTTGCCTTCACTCTGCAGTCCAACTCATCCCAAATCATCTCTCTTTCTTGGTCAAATAGCCTGGAGGTGTGTTTGGGGTCATTGTCCTGTTGAAAAACAAATGATGGTCCCACTAAGCACAAACCAGATGGGATGGCATATCGCTGCAGAATGCTGTGGTAGCCATGCTGGTTGTGTGCCTTTAATTGTGAATAAATCACCTACAGTGTCACCAGCAAAGCACCCCCACACCATCACACCTCCTCCTCCATGCTTCACGATGGGAACCACACATATAGGGCGTATTCGCACCTGCCTTGTTTGGTTCGAACCAAACCAAAAAAAATAAATAAATAAATAAAAAAATAAAAAAATCGCTGGTGCAGACCTTTTGGGATGGTGTGAATACAAACCATTGAAATCTTGTGCAGACCAAACAGCCGGACCGAGATCCAGCCGGAGAGGTGGTCTCGGTTCACTTCCAAACAAACCCTGGTGCGGTTTGCTTGATATGTGAAAGCGACCACACTCGGTCCAACCCAGTTCTAAAAATTATATGCCTTTTTGGACACAACAGGCTCCCCTTGCTGCGGGCATTGTGGGAAATATTGTTTTGATTAGCGCGGTAACTCCAAAGATTAGCAGCACGTTATCAGACCGTTGGTTTAAAATGAATCGTGGCTCAACATGGAGCAAAGAGGACACGAAATGTCTTTTGGAGATTTACCTTTTTTTTTTCTTAAAAACCAAACCAAAGACAGCGGACCAAAGGACTTTACTGGTCTGAATACACCCATAGAAACCATCCACTCACCTTTTCTGCGTCTCACAAAGAAATGGCAGATGGAGCCAAAAATCTCAAATTTGGACTCATCAGACCAAAGGACAGATTTCCACTGGTCTAATGTCCATTCCTTGTGTTTTTGGCCCAAGCAATTCTCTTCTTCTTGTTGTTCTTCCTCAGAAGTGGTTTCTTAACAGCAAGTTGACCATGAAGGCCTGACTCACACAGGATTCCCCTCTGAACAGTTGATGTTGAGATGTGTCTGCTACATGAGCTCTGTGAAGCATTTATGTGGACTCTAATCTGTTAATTTGCAGTTTATGAGGCTGGTAACTCTGATGAATTTATCCTCTGCAGCAGAGGTAATTCTTGGTCTTCCTTTCCTGTGGCAGTCCTCATGAGAGCCAGTTTTATCATAGCGTTTGATGGTCTTTGTGACTGCACTTGAGGATATGTTCAAAGTTCTTGAAATTTTCTGGATTGACTCACCTTCATGTCATAAAGTAATGATGGACTGTCGTTTCTCTTTACTTTGTTGAGTGGTTCTTGTCGTAATATGGATTAGAACAGTAGTCAAATAGGGCCATTCACTGTATAGACCTTTGTACCATCCCTACCTCTGCACAACACAACTGATGGTCTCAAACACATTAAGAAGACAAGACATTCCAGAAATTAACTCTTGACAAGGCACACCTGTTCATTGAAAACCATTCCAGGTGACCTCCTCATGAAGCTGATTGAGAGAATGCCAAGAGTCTGCAAAGCTGTCATCAAAGCAAATGGTGGCTTCTTTGAAGAATCTAAAATACAAAACATATTCTGGTTTGTTTAACACTTTATTGTTTACTACATAATTCCATATGTGTTGCTTCATAGTTTAGATGTCTTCAGTATTAATCTACAATTTAGAAAATAAAAAAAAAAATAAAGAGGAAATCATTGAATGAGAAGATGTGTCCAAACTTTTGACTGGTGCTGTATTCAAGTTAAAAAACACAGAAACGCCTGAGGTTTGAAATTGTCCTTGATAGCGGGCATTATCGTTTGTAGCATTAGAAGTATTTTCCAATGGTCGATGATTTCCTAATGGGCAGGCTGCTGGTGCTTGCAAAACAGTAATCACAAGCCTATGCCTTTGCACTGCAATGCATCATTTTTGGGTGGTATTCAAGGAAGCTCAGGATGTGTTACAGATGCTATGAATAAAATATGACTCTTTCGTAACATCACTTTTTAAAGATTCTGAAGCTCTTCTTAACTTATATTATTAACCTATTGTTTTGCCCTCTAACTGCAAATACAAAAAAATGAAATACATCACTAAAATTTAATTTAATTCAATTGGCCATAAATTTGGACATTCCCAAGTGAATTTCATACTTGAGAGATGTGAACTGAAATACACCCAGTGTGTAAAGATTGCTAAGTAATGAACAGAGCCACATCTGAGACACTCTAGTCACAGGGCCAGTGGACACATATACTGTACACAGGCTAGATTGTCGGAGGCAGCCAGATCATGCGTGCATTACATGCTCACATTGACATTATATGCAATCAGCATCTGTTGCAGTTCAGTTTGGCATTTTACAGCCCAGCTGAAGACATAGTCTCATCAGAATCTAACTTGTCTGTGAAATAAATGTCTCCTTTTCTTCAGACTCTTCCCAGATGTCTACCACAGATGTGAAATTGCAGCCTGGTCAACAGCAGCCTGCTGGTAGTGTGAACATCAGTGTGTGCTGGGAACCAGAAAACACCATATCAGAGCAAACACAGTACTGTCCCAACATGAACAACACTCATCCAGGCTCCTCTTCTGCCAGTGAAAATGATGAAAGTGACCAGGACATACTGGTTGATATTGAAGAGGATGATGTGAAGCAGGAGTGTGACGTGAACATCCCTTTGAATTTTCTCAAAGTGAAGAAACCGTTCAAATGTCCCGTTTGCTTGAGTGGTTTTTCTTCCAAAAAGACGATGGTGCGACACATCAAAAAGCATCCGGAGAACAAATCCTCATTGTACCAGTGCCAGTTCTGTGACCGCCACTTCTGCCACAAGTCAGAATTCATCATTCACACCAGGGCACACAAAGGCACCAAACCATACAAGTGCCAAGACTGTGACAAAAGCTTTGACCAGAGGGACAGATTGCTTGTTCACAAGCAAAAGCACACTGAGAAGAAAGCATATCAGTGTTTTAGTGAAAAGGTGGATGCAGAAATCCATCTCAGATCAGTGACACCTGCTGGTAGGATTGAAGAAGAGCTAGACTTCAGACAGGATGAATCCGGCATTAAGACATTTCCACTTACTATCACTCCCTATGATAAAAGTGAGTTTGATCAGGAGTCTCTGCAGCCACTGTGTCTTTACCAGATCCAGACCGTTGCTGATATAGATAAAGAGGCCTCAGCTGCCTTAACAGTTGATCACATCAAAACTGAGCCAATTGCAGCTGATGGTGGACTGTTGGACAGCACCGCAGATGATCAGCCACTCCTTTCAGTGATTCCAGGTGAACAGAGTAAAAGTGAGACAGAGCCCAAACATCTCAATATAAAAAATATCCTGCCAAGAAGACCTTCAGGAAAATCAACCGAGCTCGTTGTTCAGTTTGAAGCAGGAACAGCACAGAAACCCTACAAGTGTCCTTGTTGCACCAAATGTTTCTCCCTGACTAAAACTTTAATTAGACACATAAAGATCCATACAGAGGACAAACCATATCAGTGCCAATTTTGTGGGAGGAACTTCTGTCAGAAGTCAGACCTGGTGAATCATACAAGGATACATACAGGAGAGAGACCATTTCAGTGCCAAGAATGTCACAAATCCTTTGCCCAGAAAGGCAACTTGGTGGTTCACATGAGGAAGCATACAGGAGAGAAACGGTATCAGTGCCAAGAGTGCAGCTGTATCTTTGGAGAGAAGTCAACTTTAGAATGTCACATGCAGAGCCACACATAGTTTGAGGAGTTTGCAGATTTGTTTGAATGGTGCTTATCTAACCTCAATACCTTTATTGAGAACCCAATACCTTTGTACTGAGTGAAATGTGTCTGAGGCAAGTGAAGTACTAAATGCTGGATTGAATGTATGGTCAGATTCATAACAGTTACTTATTTGATCATATAGTTCTGATCAGAGGTGTCCCGGTTGACAAGTAGTCCCACCACAAGGTCCATTAGTAGCTGTTCTGGAACCTTTGATTGTATCACATTAATTTCCTTCGCACTTGGAGTTTATCATAGCATCCTAGTGAATTGTAAATAAAAAGATTTTTAGAGCACTTCAAGGACTTCTCATTCAGGTTTGCTTCAAAGCTGATGTTTAACATTATTTTTTCAAGGTCATCAATATACTCAGCTTTGAAGTCAATATTGATGAGGAGGTCCTCAGTTGTTCTGCAAATCTGCACATCTAATGCCATGGCAACTGGACATACACTACTCACAAAAAGTTAGGGGTATTCGGCTTTTGGGTGAAATTTCAGGATGAACCTAAAATTCACTATAACCTTTACAGGTGAACTTTTGACCTTCTCTAAACTTTTAAATGCACATGTCCAACTGTTCAATGTTTCAGTACTTGCACAACTTGCTGTTCTCTAACAAGGAGCTGAACGGCAAAATTCACAACAGGTGTTTGATCCATAAATCAACCAATAAATTTCTTGGTTCAATTAGAATTGGTATTTAAACAGTCCTCTTCATCATGCTGTTCACATTTTGACATCATGAGACCAAGATGACACCTAACAACTGATCAACAGTACCTCGCTATTGCGAGGCTTCAAACAGGATGTTCTGGAAGTGGCCACTGAGCTTAGAGTGTCATCAGCAGGTTGCAACAGAGATACAGAGAGACTGGAAGGGTCATAGAAAGGCATAGAAGTGGATGTCCTTTGGCCACATGCCACACTGATGACCACTTCGTTGTGAAAAGCCGGATGATGAATACCACTCAACTCCAGGCACATTTAAGGGAGGTGAGAGGCACCCAAGTGTCACGTCAGACCATTCGATACCATTTACATCAGTGTGATCTGCATGCTAGACGACCTGCAAGGACACCTGACCACACCACCAGGCATAGGCGTCATCGTCTTGCATGGGCCAGGGAGCATTTACGCTGGACGAGGGACCAGTGGGCCTCAGTGCTGTTCTCTGATGAAAGTCGATTCACGTTGAGCAGAAACGATGGCTGCCAACGATGTTGGAGACGCCAAGGAGAGCGGTATGCATCAGCCACTGTTGTCACCAGACGAGCCTTTGGTGGTGGTGGTACTACAGTGTGGACAGGTGTGTCTAGTCAATACAGAACTGCCCTACACTTTGTGAATGGTACAGTGACAAGCCCATAATACCTGAATAACATTATTGATTCAGTCATTGTGCCCCTGCATGAACAACAACGGCCTAATTTCATCTTCGTGGACGACAATGCTCCAGCTCATTGAGGTTGCATCATTAGGGAATGGCTGCTGGAGACTCGGGTACCTCATATGGAATGGCCTGCACTTTCTCTAGACCTGAATCCCATAAAAAACCTATGGGATCAGATGAGTCACTGTGTAGAGGTTCATAACTGTACCCAAGAACCTCAATGACCTGAGGACTGCCCTTCAAGAAGAGTGGGATGCCATGCCTCAGCAGACAATAAGTCGACTTGTGAACAGCATGAGAGGACGTTGTCAAGCTGTAATTGATGCTCTGGGGCACACGAGAAGTTATTGAGACCTTGACATTTTTTGTTGTGGTATACCCACCACTGTTGTTGGCTTTTGTTTCAATAAATTGTTTGAGATGAGGAAATCACCATTGCATGCTTCTACTTAAATGCCCTACATTCATGATAAAATATCACTGTAGCGTGAACTTTTTACATTTTCCATAAATTTCACCTGAAAGCCAAATATCCCTAACTTCTTGTGAGTAGTGTATTCCTTTTGCTAATGAAGATCATGTGATACAATTGAAAACTTCAGAACAACTATTGAGGAGGCCTTGTGGTAAACTTGGTTCCAGACTTCTGTTGTCCATTGACTTTGTTTTCCCTGGTAAGAGAACCAGGTAATAATAGCCTATTAGGAGGTGAGATATAGAATGGTTTTACCTAGCTTTATCCATGAAAAACATACTTAAGAACAAACTTCTTGCGCAAAGGAGCAGTAATAATTGGAGTTTTTATATAAAGTACAAGTCTAGGTGTGTTTTAGAAGGAGAAACCTGCCCCATAATGTAGTTTAATTATTAAAGGTAATGTGATTCATTTTCACATTAGGCATCTCAACAGCATTTATTTGGCAGAAAACCCAAAGTATTATTTTTAAGTTCAACTGTTGGTGTACCACAGGGCTTGTCTATCAAGTGCATTTAAATACAGCAGCAACAGACACACATATTGACACAGCAAGGTGGCTTTCCTGTAACAATAAACCAGCTGAGCTTGTTTAGTATGAAGTGTGGAGAGCATTGGCTCTGGCTATGTGAGACTACACAAAGAACACCATGAAAAAACAGTTTCCCACATCCAAGCTACTGCTCTGCTTATTTAATTGGTTTCAAATGAGGCTTAACCTTCACACAATGTGACTGTCCATCAACATTAAAAACATCAACTTTGCTCCAGTGTGTGGGTCTGTAACAGATGATGCTAGCCACATTAGCTGCAGAATGTGCAACCCAAATTCAACAGGCTAACCAGTAAAATAAGCTGTAAAGCAGCATAAAAATGACAAAACTTACAGGTTCTAAGTTTGAAGTCAGTATTGATCCATCCTTCCACTTCAGTTTTAAAGTAAATCTTGCTTTGTTTTGGCCTCAAAGCAGTCAGAAGTAAAATGATCAGTGCACACATATATAAAGAGTTTTGAAGTTGTTGTCAGGGCATTTCCATCAAGTTAATCCACTGGGTCCTCACTTCCTCACATGGTGGATTTGTGTGTTGGCTCTTGGAGCCAACAACAGAGAAATTAGTGTGTTGCTCGTATTGTTAGTAGAGTTGGTGTATAGTGAGTAAAATAGTAGTAACTGGGTGTAACTCCAGTTCTATGACTATGTGCATAGTTGCCCTCCCCACCCCACCACCACCACCACACCCCACCCACATGCCAGAGTGTCTAACGTTTTCGCTTTTGTACATTTAAAACAATTGTCTGCCTGGACAGATTTGGCACTCACTGCTGATTACTGAGGAGCAAAACAAAATTACCTCGCCTCCCAACAAGAGAAACCTTGTACAACTTGTTTTCATGACTGAATAAATGAAGTGAAACGTTTTGAAGGTCAGAAATCAGTGTTCAATTTCAAAATGTGACCAGTTGACTTTAATTTAGTTCAAGTTCTTGTCCTGCTAATTGTGTTGAGACAACTTTCCTGATTTGAAAACACCTCAGTGTTGTTTTCAGCACAATGTTTCTATCCGTACCCAACTTGATTTGTCATTGTGTCAAGTACAGTTCATAAGCCCTTACAGCTGTCACCTTTTTATACTGTCTTAAATGTCATGTCACTATTGTCCGGTGAATGTCTACAGCAAGGCTCAGTGTGATCACAACACCAAAGTGATTACTGACAGTGAAATTAAACAAATACATACAAGCAACTGACAGTGGGAGGGACTGGCAAATGTGATTACATTTGCCTTATTTCCCTATGATTTAGAAGTTCAATTCAGTCAGATAAAATTTATGGTGGAAAGAAACCGGTGCAGCAGCACTTTGTAATCAGTTTTGTGTCAACTTCTCTGTGCAAGCATGTTTAGGGACACGAGAGAATGTAGTTACTGATTTTTCAGAGGCCTGTATTTTAATTTTACACATCTCATGGACTCTTGAGTGTCTGTATTGTTTTCAAAGATTTGTATTTATTATATGATTATAAAATTGTTTGGTTGTGTATTGTAATAATTTCATTTTGCAAAATGTGTATTTCTACATAAAATATGACAATTAGAGTGTAAAAGCAAGCTTCTGTCCAGAGTTATGTCATTTGTTTAGAGTATCCCTCAGTAAACTTCTGTGATTACAAACTGGTGACATTGATATTAGATGCTCAGAGAATTTGCCATTTGTACACATTACTCAAACACTTTGTCAGTTTTTACATTTGACTTGTAGTGAGTGTGGTTTCACATCATAATTTAAAAAGAATCAGAATAGGACCTTACATGATCCTAATGTCACATGTCAATCATTCCAACCTTATCGTACTTTACTGCAGTCCTTTCATCCACTAGAAGCCATATATACTGCTCTTGTCACATTGATTTTTAGTTATAAGACATTTTAAGTAGACTGTTTTGTACAACAATGAAAGACACCTCGAAACTGTTTGCTGAAAGACGGACACATTGCAGGAGTAATTTACAAATAACCTGTCTGACAGCTATCTGTAACTAAGGGTATGACAACCTGCCAACAACATAATGAACAACACATATTTAACATAGAAACACATGAAATTCAGAATATCGATTGTGGACTTCAAATGTGCTCTGACAAAACAAGACAGCAGAATGTTGTGAACACAGGCAATCATATCTATATATAAGAATATGTGCACTGAAATGTACTGGAGTGAAGTCTAATGACATATCAGAAAGGGCAAGATCAGCTTAAGACAGGGCTGTTGGGTGTGTTTATCCTGACTACTTCTGACAAGATATTACAGAGCTGCCTGGTTTGTGTGAAGTCTTTGGATGGATTTGTTTTTGCAGTTACATTATGTGAAGATGCTGGAGACATACTGTACATTTAAATTTTGTTTATGTGGACAAGCATGAAATTTGTGCTTACTCTTTAAACGCAAAAAGAAGTCATGAAATAACAAAAGCCATGAATACACTCATGGGGACAGATCTTGTTCATAGCAGACATGTAATAACATCAGGCTTCAACTCACAGCCAGCCACATCCAATTGGTTTCAATAACCCCAAAGAAGTTAAATACCTGAGAATCCCTACCAGTTAGAACTGAAGAAGCCCCTTTGATGAGAGACAAAATATTTTCAGTTTTCTACAACCAAGTCCAGCTGTCCTTGATTCAGCCCTCCTTGGATAACCATGACCTGGATGGCTGAGATTCTTCATGGACAACTTTATGTGAAATGCAGGTCCTATGTATGTGACATGAGTTTGGATCTAACTCTGTCACACATACCTACATGTGATCCAGATGAGAATTGTGAGCATTGGATTCCATGCTCTTGTTTACAGTAATTTAAGAAGCAGTCAGCCCTGAGTCACAAGTAAGGCAAATATCAAGTGCAACAGCCTTTTATGTTATAATATGTCAGCTTGGTGTTGGGATGAACAAAGTTTAACTGTGGCTGGCTAAAGGTGGGCTATGGGTTGACTGACACTGAGTACACAGCTCATATGTTTGTTGGTAGATATGTATTGGACTGGCAGCTTTCTGAGGCATTAGCTTCCTTTGTATAGCTGAGGAATGGATGGCATTTGGTGGGACCAATCAGGAAACAAAGTCACTTGATTGATTTTTCAAGTATTGTAGTGGGTTGGTCCATATTTAGGGGAAGGCTCAAGGTATTTCTGCACAGGTGTGGAACCTTGGAAACTGCAAGGATTCCTGGAAGATTAAGGATAATGGGGTAGATTTGAGGAGAAGTAGAGTTGAGAGAGGGGAGAGAAAGCTGCACCTCTCTCCACCACCTCTGCACTTACTCCCACAAAAATGTCATCCAATTCCTTGGGTGTATTGATCTTTGTAGGTCGAGACAAGACAGGACATCATTGGGAGTGGTTCAAACGGCTTGACTTCTCCTTTTTGACATGCTGTTTCCTGTGGTGCCACACAGGTATTTTGTTCAGTACAACTTGTGATCCTCACTCATTTTGTTGTTAAGTCCAGTTTCCAATTGTTTTTGCCCTTCCTCATCTTGTACTTTCTGTTTCCGTACTATGATCTGCTGTGGGCTGTGACATCCACTACTACCTCAGTGGTTCAAGTATAGAGTTCAACTGTTGGGTCTTGCCTGGGATTGCATGTTTTTGCAGGAGACGCGGCCAGCGGGGGCACTTGCCTCGCTCTAGAGTAATGTCCAGTGTTGACCGCTGTGAATCCATTGTGAGAGAGTATTGGGTGACTCTCCTGATACCTTGTGGAACACTTGAGTGGACAGAAGGTGTAGGGATGGTGAAGTGGTTTAAGAGAGGACTTCGGGAGACTTAGATCTGTGGGCTGATCATCAGACGCTGTTGGTCTTGGACTGGAAGATTTGTCCTGATCTGTAGGGGTGGAGTACTTTGAATCATAAGCAGACTGAAGGAATCCCACCAAGCTATTAGGGTCTCTTGAGAGGGTAGCTCCTTGCCCCAGGGGTCGTTTATATCCACCATGAACTAATTCTGCACTGACTGTCCCATCAGCTTTCTCAGCTGCACTGTGCCAGCAATGAAGGTGTGAGAGGCATGATATTAGGTCATTGGAAGGAAGGAAGCTTCGAGGTGTACAGCTGGATTGGACCATTTTAGGAGTTAGCAGAGGTGTAGACGGACACTGAGGCTCTTTTTGAAGGGATAGGACAAGTGAGTGAGATTGTGTCGGGGGCACAAACTGGGAATGCTGTTCATGAGAATATAAAGGGGGTGGTGTGCTTTCTTTAATTGGGCTCACTCTGTCTTTATGGACTCTTGCCTTGAAGCTCTGCACATGCTGAATCACAGAGGGACGACTGAATACCACCACTGAGGAATCCGTGAGTCGTGGTGGTTGCTCTGCTGCCTCTTCCGTGATACAATAGGTTAAACTAGAGGTAATACGTGGCAAGGGCTGGACAAAGTCGGTATGAGAGGGGTCTTGAGAGGGTAATCCAGTACTACTGACCTGCAAGAACAACTTTTTCTTGGCCAGAGGAGACATAATCGTCTTGCTAACCTCAGAGGAGTTGAAACCTGAAGAAGTGTGCTCTGTTGTTGGTAGTTCGGCTTGTTCACCAGGGGGTTCTGGGATTGTTGGAGACTGCACATTTCTTGGTTTCCCAGCATGGCACTGGTCCTGTAATGGTACTTGCTGGTGCTGCCAGAGGTCCACTGCTGAGTGGGCTTGGTTAAAAATCTTTAGAGTGGTCAGTGGAAACACACTCTTGTCGTCTGTTGCCATTGGAAAAGCTGTCACATAGGAGGGTCTACACCCACTATACCTCCTTTTCCTCTTCACCTCATCTTTGTGTTGCAGCATCAGCTGTATCCCTGTATCATTCTGACAATCCTGTGTTTGGCTCTGTCTTTTTCTGACACCATGTGAAGGCTGTAGAGCATCCAAACGAGTAATGCAGATTTGGGGTTCAAGTTTCAGCTTAGAATTTTGTTCCATCAACTCCTACAAGATGAAGACAAGGAAGGAGAAAAAAACAAATGAGGTAGAAAGAGATACAGGAATGCTGTAAATGAGACATAAGGAAAGACTTCCGCTCAAATTCAGATAAGGTCTGCGAGGAGTGGACGAAGGTCTTTATTGAATGTGACAATGAGTTACTGAGCACCCTTGTCTCTCCTCTAGAGAATTCTATAGGTTTACATTTCTCTTGCTCACGTCAGTTCACTGAAATTTGTAAATGTTTCTCCTCTTACAGTCCTGGTATGGTTCAACACTGAACACAGGTTGTCAAGTAGCTTTTCTCCCAGCTTGTAATTAGCTGATTAATGACTAGTCATTCATACTTCAAAGATGGTACTGATGGAAGAGCAGTATTCCATATGTAGAGTTTTGTGTTGTGAAACAGTTACAAATTGATCAAAACTGGTGTTTGAACCACAAAATTAGAATGATAAAACAGGGATAAACAGGGACATCTCTCAGTATTGCCATCAATAACTGTAAAGAAAATTTACAGTTATTGATGGCAATAGTGAGAGATAATGTAGAGCCACAAACACAATTAATACAGTACTTAGTTATATATTTATGATTTATACATTTGATACTTGTTTTTCCCGTTTCTTTAATTGTTGTAATTGCCATGTAGTATACTGACAATTGCGCATAATGGTTATTTGGTGCAATGACTTGTATCAAAATGAAGTGAGACATTAGCTGCAATGTCTGCATGTTAAGTAATGGGCTTTTTGCACATCATAGCACATTGCATGGATTTGACCAAAATATCAAGCATGCTTTTCTACATTTCACACATGACCTTGTGTATTGCATTGTTCATTGAGAATGTGTAGCTAAAATAGGGTTTGAGGTCCTGAAAGGAATGCCTTCCTTCTTAACTCTGTACTGTATGCTCTGCAAATGTTTTCATCTTACATTCTGCTGTTATAAACCTCTAACCCACATGAAGGAAGCAAAGAAAATGTAACGTTGGTAAACTGACAGACAACGAGAAATACTGACTAATCTGCTGTAATCCTGGTATTTGGTTTCCACCCTGTAATTCTTCTCAGGGCATGGGTTGGTCTTCAGGATGGGAGTACTAGTACTATCGGATGATCCTTTGCTTGAGCTCGCTTCTGTTGTCCTGCATTTTAAAAGGGGGAGGGATTTGTTCTCCTCCCCTTTGAGGAATCTCTCATAGGGCAAGATGAGTCTGAAAAAGAGATGAACAGCTGCATGAATGAATGACAGCAGACACTGGGTCTAGAGATGCATTTAGGTAATTATTGGTTAACTTTCACAAATATCGCAATAGTTTAGAAAAGCAACTGCACTGAAACTGTCCACATACCACGAAGGGATGGAAAAAGATGATACCACACTCCTGTTAAATTTTAATTGGTTAGTTTAAGAGGTACACTACCGTTCAAAAGTTTGGGGTCATCCAGGCAATTTCATGTTTTCCATGAAAACTCACACTTTTACTCATCAAGTGAGTTGCAAAACGAATAGAAAATACAGTCAAGACATTGATGAGGTTAGAATTAATGGTTTTTATTTGAAATAATAATTTTGTCCTTCAAATTTTGCTTTCACCAAAGAATTCTTCATTTGTAGCAATACAGCCTTGCAGACCTTTGGCATTCTAGCTGTCAATTTGTTGAGGTATTCTGAAGAAATTTCACCCATCACAAGCACCTCCCACAAGTTGGATTGGCTTGATGGGTACTTCTTACGCACCATACGGTCAAGCTGCTCTCGCAACAGCTCCACAGGGTTGAGATCTGGTGACTGTGCTGGCCACTCCATTACAGACAGAATACCAGCTCACTGCTTCTACCCTAAATAGTTCTTGCATAGTTTGGAGGTGTGCTTTGGGTCATTGTCCTGTTGTTGAAGGAAATTGGCTCCAATCAAGCGCTGTCCACTGGGTGTGGCATGGTGTTGCAAAATGGAGTGATAGCCTTCCTTATTCAAAATCCCTTTTACCTTGTACAAATCTCCCACTTCACCAGTACCAAAGCAGCCCCAGACCATCACATTACCTCCACCATGCTTGACAGATGGTGGTAGGAACTCCTCTAGTATCCTTTCACTTGTTCTGCATCTCACAAATATTCTTCTGTGTGATCCAAACACCTCAAACTTAGATTTGTCTGTCCATAACACTTTTTTCCAGTCTTTCTCTGTCCAATGTCTGTGTTCTTTTGCCCATCTTAATCTTTTCCTTTTATTGGCCAGTCTCAGATATGGCTTTTTCTTTGCCACTCTGCCTAAAAGGCCAGCATCCCGGAGTCGCCTCTTCACTGTGGACGTTGAGACTGGTGTTTTGCGGGTAGCATTTGACGAAGCTGCCAGTTGAGGACCTGTGAGGCGTCTATTACTGAAACTAGAGACTCTAATGTACTTGTCCTCTTGCTTAGTTGTGCACCAGGGCCTCCCACTTCTCTTTCTATTCTGGTTAGAGCCCATTTGTGCTGTTCTCTGAAGAGACTAGTACACACCGTTGTAGGAAATCTTCAGTTTCTTGGCAATTTCTCACATGGAATAGCCTTCATTTCTCAGAACAAGAATAGACTGTTGAGTTTAAGAAGACAGTTTCTGTTTCTGGCCATTTCGAGAGTATAATCGAACCCACAAATGCTGATGCTCCAGATACTCAACTAGCTCAAAGGCCAGTTTTATAGCTTCTCTAATCAGCACAACAGTTTTCAGCTGTGCTAACATAATTACACAAGGGTTTTCTAATCATCAATTAGCCTTTTAACATGATGAGCTAACACAATGATGGTTGCTGGAAATGGGCCTCTGTACACCTATGTAGATATTCCATTAAAAATTGCTGTTTGGAGCTAGAATAGTCATTTGCCACATTAACAATGTCTAGACTGTGTTTCAGATTAATGTTATCTTCATTGAAAAAAAACAAACATTGCTTTTCTTTAAAAAATTAAGGACATTTCTAAGTGACCCCAAACTTTTGAATGGTAGTGTACATTTGTGAAGTTTGGACAGAGCCAGGCCAGTTGTTTCCCCCTGCCTTCATTTTTTATGGTAAACTACGCCAACCACATCTGTTCGCCATAATTTTCACTCTCAGAGGAATAGTGCAACATTTTTGGAAATGCACATCTTTTAAGGGGAAATTTAAGTGGGAAACTGGATGTCATGGACTACATCTAAACATATACATACAACTATAATCAGTTATTTACATACATAAACCACCATTGTGAACAACACTAAAATACAGTTTTGTGGTTGCAGTTCAATGGCAGCTGTTTGAAGCTTTTTATATGCCGTTCACCTCAGCTACGTAATGCATTTTAGCATCTTGGTTTTACAGCCTGCAGCTGTTTTTGTTCAGTGTCACTGCGTCATTTCCTGCAGCAGCAGGTGGCTGTTTAGCATCTTCAGAGCTGAATATTACCCTGAGGAGGTGGTGGAGACCAAAACAGGAGTAAAAGAGTGAAAATTGGAGTTAAATTTACCAAATGAACAAAAACGTCTCCAAATCACTGATGATGCTGGATTTGTAAATAATAGAGTATTTTCACCATATCAAATTTACAAGATATATTTATATATAGATATATATTTGTTGTGTTGACAGTTGTTACAGCATTCAAATATAATCTTCCAAGTGAACTACAACTGAAACTAAAACTAAAAAAGTAACATAAAAAGAATAGTCAAGTGTCATAATGAAAAAAACTAGAAAAACAAAGGACAGCAACTGAAATAATCCTTCAAAGTCTCTGTTAATCCATTGAGGCACTGTACAAAGATTTACAGGAGCATTTTAAAGCTTTAACGGAGCCCTCAGAGGATTAGATTACACTTTATAGGAACTTCAAGGAGTTTGGTGTTTTAAGGATCTGCTTAAGTGAAGTGAGGTGGGGTAGAGCTGAAGGGCTGTTTTTATAGAATCAACGGCTACATGATTATCTGGCACTGAAGAGCTAGTTCAATACAAATCTCTAATGAACAGTGTAGCTGCAGCTCCTCCATGTTACTCATTGCTTTCATGTAAAAATAGAAGTCAGCCTCATAACAAGATCAGAAAATGAAATGTATAATTACATCTTATTAGCAAAGAGCTCCTGAGGGAAATGGCATTTATTGGTGCACTTATTAGTGTGAGTATGTAATTTCTTAAAGGTGACATACACACTGACCTTTCATAGTGTCGACGTGTGCAGGTTGCTGCGCTGGTGCTGCCTGGGTTTCCTCCAAGCTCATCATAGACCTTCTTCCATTGTCTACGTGCTGTAACCTACACAGAAAAAAATATAAAGAAGTTCCACCTTCTACTGAGGCAACCTTAGTAAAGGGTTTATAAATTGTGATTAACAGTGGTTAATAAACTATTAACATTTACGTAAACTCGTAAATAGTCATTTATTAATGACTTACTAACATGTGGAACTGCATTATTACCAAACTGAAAGTTTGTCACTAGTGACAACACATCAGGTGATTGATCCAGTTTATCATATTCAGATTAGAGCAAGATCTCTAAAACTCACCAGTTCATATCCTCCCAGGTTCTGAGCTGCTTGGAACATGGTCCAGAGGTTTACTGTCATGCAGAGACAGAAGATACGACAGGCATATTAGAATAAATAATATCCACACAAAGATGTGTCCCTGCTTTCATTTCCATGTCTACACATTTTTTTAATGTAAAATTCCAGTCTATTCCAGTTTACAGTAGTGTTTATTACAACTTGGGTCTTACAATATATGAAGTCATTTTACCCTGTTTGAAGCCCAGGTAGGGGATCCTCACAATTGGTGTCTTCTTCTCCTTCATGTATTTATACAAAGACACCAGGAAAGCCTGCTCCTCTGCTCTGTACTGCGCCACTTGTCCTCCTCTTCGTCTCTCCTCTGACAGCACTGGTGTTGTGGTCTGTCTACAACACCTCCGTCTGTGATTTCTACTATTACTACAGTTGCTGCTGCCTCTGAGTTTGGATGAGGCTGCTTTGTCTGCTGTCACCTGGAAGAAAACGGACAAGTGCAGGGCAGAGAAATGTGTATACGTTCACTTTGATGTCAATATCAAAAGCATCACTAAATTAATGCAATTTCTACTTGGCTTGAGTAAATACTTGAATTTGTACCTTGACTGTGGTTTCCCCTGCTGTTGCTTCAGTCTCCTTGGAAGCCACTGACGTTTGACAGTTAACTTTAGCCTCTATCCTTCGACTTTTGCCTTGTGAGTCACAATACAGAGAGTTTGATGACTTCTTTTTCCGGGGACGGCCCTTCAGGTTGGGAGCTGAAGACCCAAAGAAAAAGACAACAATTTTTGTTAGAAAATTTAAATGGAAGCAGGTTGAAAATATTTTTTAATGATCCTTGCATGCAGGAATTCAAATAGCAGTCTTGCTAAAATCCAGCATGTTTACATCTTGTATTTTGAAACTGATATTCATTACCATGCTCTGTCCCTACCAAATAAAAAAATAGATTGTACGGAAGAGTTGTCCTTTAAAGCACTTAAAGGAGCTGAAGTGTAAGTTAAAGTATCAGCACTGAAAACAGTTGAAATGAGTGTATAATTGCTGAAAGCATAGGAACTTTAAATTTAAACTGAAGAAGGCAAAACAAAACTTCTTATGTATGATCAATAATGTAATACCATGTCATGTTAATGGTAACTACAGACCTGATCCAGGACTGATTGCCATCTCCTGTAACCCAGACAGTTTGGGAGGCTGATTTGTCCATTACAGGAAGAATATGGAAAATGCAACCTTACTGCATGACAGGAAATCTTCTCAAAGACCAGCAGTAATCATGATTTATGCTGACCTAGAAACGTGTCTTGCATTGAAGTCAATACAAATCACGTACAGTCAAAGATGGACTTCCTTGCTCAGCAGCTACAGTGCCATTCAGCAGCAGTGCACTATGTATTGATGATTGTTGTCTGAAGCTTTATTACCACCAATACCACGGAATTAGTCAGTAGTCGACTTTTTATGTCTTCTATCTTTGATTTTACTTGGTTTATATCGACTTTAATGGACAAGATCTTTTTCCAGAATTAATGATGTTTTTCATTGTTACTAGCTATCCAGGTTCAAGGCTACAGTAAACAATATTTACAATACTGGCTCTTGAAGGTTGATGTGAATTTGTTGTGGAGTCTTGCTGTTCCCCAGTCATCCCCATATATCAACAGACAGATAACAAATCTCTAATCTGGCTGTTTCTTTAAATTCTTAATATGGCAAATGGTAGAGACATATGTGCTGCTAAAACTTGCATAACCTATAATAACCCATAAATGTACTGTTGACATTGTTAGCTATTTCTATTTAATCTGTGATAGTGACAGTTATGAGCAGGAAAACAGATTTCCACCAAGCATAGATGTATGTGTTTCTACATTCAAAATATCAAACTAAATTATGCAGTTGTTTGTTGCTGGGGTCCTCCCAAAGTTCACACCAGTTGGTCAGAGTAAAAAAGTAAACTTAAAACACAGTTTCTTTCTATAGAAAATTTGACCAATTTAGCTAAAATTTACCATAGTTACATTAGTGATGCACTTAATACCGTCCAGTGGCATTTACCTATAATCATTGCTTTCAAAAGTTTTTTTTTTTTCTTTTAAAATGATAACGGCTACATATTTGACCAGTTGTGGCAATAATAATAAACTTCTGGGTTTGGACAAGTGTGTTCTCTCAATGTTGTTTCATGAGAAACCCAAGCAAAAATTTCTTTCTTCTCATTTGTCCAATTCATTCAATTAGTGTTGTTTTGCTGACCAAACCATGCAACTGTAGCCTTGAAAGTCTGTCTTGTTGAAATTAGAATTTTGATTCAGAGTGATTCATCCTTCAGTTCAGTTCCTTCAGTTATTTGACTTTGTAAAATTGCAAAATAAGAACATAAAGTAAAGCTTAGTTTCACATAGATACTGTGACGTCTTTCTGGTTGAAGGCAATTTAAAATGTTGAACATGTCCAACCCAGTATACCAACTGTATTCATCCATCTAATGACCAGAGATAACAAACCATGTTTAAGTAGTAGGTGTCTCTGTGGTGCCCTCCCTGAAGAGGATTATTTGGGCCTATCAGTGTGGACCCCAGCCCACACTCCTAATGCAGACACACCTGCAGAGGAAAGTATAAAGAGCCTGCACTGAACTGAGTCAAATGTCAGGCTTCAAGGAATCTCTCCACAGCAGCTCTCAGAAGCTCCACAGCCTCCAGACCTACGCTGAAGATGACTCCCTCTGTTAGCCTGCTGCTGCTGCTCCTGCTGAGTCGCTCTCAGGCATATCCTCTCATGGAGGAAGGAAGTGGAGCAGAGGTCCAGGTGGATGAGGATGACACTGTCGACATCACCACCAGGATTCTGACCTCCAATAATGGCACCAATGAAATCCTGTTGGAAGGAGACTTGTTGGCTCCCAGAACCAGAAATGCCATGATGTGCTGGTCCCATAACTGCCTGTGGAGGAAAGCTTCCAATGGCCTGGTGATGATCCCCTTCACAGTTAGTAATGAGTTCACTAGTTGGGAAAGGCAGAAGATTGACTATGCCATGCAGGCCTTCCACAGCAGCACCTGCATTCGCTTTGTTCCCCATCAGAACGAGTATGACTACATCAGCATCGAGAACAGAGCTGGATGTTTCTCCTCCCTGGGCAAAGAGGGAGGCAGACAGGTCCTCTCCCTCAACAGACAGGGTTGCCTCTACCATGGCATCATCCAGCATGAGATTAACCACGCTCTGGGCTTCCAGCATGAGCAGACCAGGAGCGACCGTGATAACTATGTCAGGATCAACTGGGAGAACATCAACCAGCAGATGGCCTACAACTTCTACAAGCAGGCTACCAACAACCTGAACACTCCCTACGACTACTCCTCCATCATGCACTACGGAAGAACAGCCTTCTCTATCCAGTACGGCAGGGACACCATCACCCCCATCCCTGACCCCAATGTCCAGATCGGCCAGAGGCAGGGCATGTCCTACTGGGACGTCATGAGGATCAACCTTCTCTATGGCTGCTGACAACAATACCTACTACTAATACATAGTATACTACTAATACATATCATTCAGCAAAACAAATGAAACGTTTTCCAACTTACACATCCTTTATTAAAAGCTACTAGAACCTGTGATCATAATCAGCTAAAGATTTCAGTTCATGAGACAAAAATGTTCGGACCATAGAATATATGTCAAAGGTAGAGAGAAAATGAAGCCTCCAATGTCTAAAATAAGTGTGATAAAATTAATGTAAATTAATTAATGTATATCAGTCAAAAATAAAGTCAACAACCAGCATTTATTTGTCTTCATTCCCTTCTGTTTCCTTTTTGATTCTGTTATCTTCACTTCTTCCTTCCCCTCCATAACTTTTTATTCACTGCACTGAAATTAATTCTGTTGCAAGTCAGTTCTTTCAATTCCCACATTACTTCTCTCAAAAGTGATTGAATTGCATTACCAATTACGGCATATAAAAGTAATTAGTTACTGTGGAATGTAACTTTTGCCTTACTTTTAAATGTCTGCTTCAATTATGTTATTAATGCACACATAGCTCCATTATTCTAATGTTGCTGTGGCACAGTGTGGGACAAGACAACTGTCAAACTTTATCCGTCATTGTTCTGTTATCACTGTAGTGAGGAGTTATTAATACTCCTGACCGATAGAGGGCAGTAACAGCTAGCATTCCTAACTGTGAGCTACACTTGAATTGTCTTGGTTAAACAGCAGGATGGTGTTGGTGTTTGCCAGAAGTAGTGGAATTACAATAATGCTAACTTGTATAGCATTATTCTTAACACTGATTTTGACCAACTGACAAATTGCTGCTAATCCAATCCAATCTAGAGATACTTTTAGCTGACTCTAAGGATCCAAATGTTGCCAGTAGCAGGTCATATTAGTTGTTGCTAATTAATTTGAAGCCTGTGAGGAATTTGATGACAGGTCAAATTTGGACTTGTCTGTTGTTTTGTCTGTGTACACTCTGTTGGTGTTCAGTCCAGTGGCCTTGTTAGTGTTAATTCCACTCATTATTCAGGGTTTGTTAAATAGAAATATTCTTGACTGAATAGAGTTCAGTACATCCCATTTCCTCATCTCATACTTATTGTAGTACTTGTAATATCCCATTTCTATGCCACTAATTCATCTGCTTAAAAAATTTTAAGTATAAGCTATTAGAATCAATTATAAGAATGGTGTGCAACCATTTAAAAACTGAATTGGTCAGGAGTGAAATTCTTGAGATATTGCTGTGAATATCCCACTATCACTTCAATATGAGGTCTGTTACATGAAACCAAATCCACTGTTTTTTTATGTGGCTTATTCAGTCCCTTCTTACTTTCCAGAGCATGTTTTCAAATGTGAAACCCCACAGTAAAATTGGAATCAGTTGTTTCTGGGTCAGTATCAAGAGCTGACAGAATTCACTAAAGCTATAATCTACTGAAATTTTCAGTTTAAGTTCATGTCAATGTCAGCTTTCCAACACTTTGGTAAAACCCTACATAAGTAATCCATACTGAAATAGTTGACATTCAAATTCTATATTTGCTTGCATCTACAACTGTTTCTGTATCTGTGTTGTATTATGTCGTGCTCACCAAATTCACTGCATATGCTCTTGTTGTGCAGTAGTGTGGGGTGGTGAAATGTGTCTCGACAGTACAGGATGTGTGTGTTTTCAGACAGCACTGCGATGCCACCCAACGCCAAAACCACCTGGATGGCCAGCTTGGATCTGGGCTGCTCATGCAGCCGGGCCACAACAGAACGGTACCTGCAGTACCGGGGGTAAGACAGGACCAGCACCTGCTTCTGGTCCAGGCCTTCACCTAAATAAAGAGACAGAAGGGGACATCATGAAGAGGAATCAGACTTAACATACAGCCATGCTAGCAGTCCTGTAATACTCAGTACATACTGATGTCAACTTTAGCATTCAGCTCAAATAACAGCTGTAGTTAGAAGTTATATTTTAACTCAAACCAGCTGTGTAGTTTCTTGTGCTTGACAACACAAGATGTTTCCACCTTTACACAACAAGTTATTGCATCATCAAATCTGGCATCTTAAGATGTTAAAAGAAAGTTAATATATTGAAATTTACTATGGTATCACATCAATGTTAACTGGTGCCTCCATGCTATTGGTTGGCACTCCTTGGATTACCCTCTTTCAACACATGGGCTACCCATGTCCTGGAAGGAAACCAGGAGGCAGATCAGATGGGCAGAACTGTTCTGGAAGTTGGGCAGGAGGACGACCATACAGTCAGGGTCATCCTGTAGGTCAGCCCGGAAGCTGAGCAGATGGGATAGACCGGCAGTGAAGGTAGGACTTTTCCAAATACTGGACAAAAGATCGAACCTCTCTGGACGTTGAGCTGGAGGCTGGCAGCGATGATGGAAACTCTGAAGGTTGGGCTGAAGGCCGGTAGCAAAGGTAGAACCCCTTTTGAGGCTGCCAAGTGAGGGCGGGACACCTCTGGGGAGGTATCGATGTGACTGGAGATCAGGACTGGAGTCTGACAGCAGAAGTGTGGGTGTAGAGACCTCAGCTGGAGGCTGGTGACAGGGCTGGCAGGACCAGAGGCCGGTGGCTAAGAGACTACCAAGTGAGCTGGTGTAGCCAGGGAAACAGGATGCTGCTTAAGTACATTTACAGAAGACTGCTGTAGTACAGGAACTGAGGATTGCTGGAATACAGGAACCAGTGATTACTGCAGCTCAGGCTCAACAGGTTGCTGCAACACAGGAAAAGGAGACTGGTGCTGCACAGGAACAGGTAACAGCTTCTGCTCAAGAACAGCAGATTGTTGCAGCATAGGAAGCAGGAACAGAGGATTGCTGTAGCACAGGAACTGCTGACTGCTGCAGCTCAGGATCAGTTGGCTGCTGCAGGATGGGGAACGCAGGGACTGAAGACACATTGACAGGGGCACTGGGCAGCGGGACCTCCGCGGTGCTGAGCAATGAAACCTCCACAGAGCTGAACAGCGGTGAGGATGAGGAGCTGAGAGGGATGATGCAGGCAGCAGCCACATTTCCTTCTAGAGGGCTTCCTTGAAGGTGGCTCCAGGGCAGGATCAGGCGGGGAACTGGCAGGTTTCATCCTGGCTAACTGGTAAACTGACTGCAAGCTATCAGTACGGAGGCTGAGTAGGGCTTCACAAAATCTAGACCTCGATCTGCATCCTGACCGACAAGCCAATCTGGACCCAGCTCATATCGGCAACTGGCGGCCTGCAGGTCAGATCCAGCACTACAAAACTCTTCATCCGACCCGCAGAATATTAATGAATTCATAAAATGCACACATCAAACATTACTCACCTGTAAGAGGCCCAGTTTGTCCTGAGAGTGATCATTTGATTAGCTTTCTAACCCCTGGCAAAAAGTCATAGTTCACCTGCTCTACAGAATTGGATACTCACACGTGAGAAAGGAAAGTACAAAAGCCTGGGCCTTGATAAAACTGTTTTCTCCATCATTTCATAAGCAAATAACCTGCACTTAATGCCCATGGAATGTTCAGAGTCTAAGCATAATCTTTAAAGAATGGAGCACACCTCCTTGAGCTTCTCCAAGAGAGATCTAGTGTCAGCTGGATCCATACTGTGGCCAGATTGTACTGTCAGGGGTGGTGAAGCACATGGTAATGACTTAACAATCTGATAAGGAACAAAGGAAGTAGACCAGTAAATACAGTGAGTGACTAATGATGGAATGAGTTGTAGGTGAGGAAGTGGGCGAGGAAGTCCAGGCAACTGCAAAGCAGGTGAGAGGATTGAGAACATGTTTGTGGTTGGGTGGGGCAGTCAGTTGCTCCCATTTTTTAACTCCATGACAATGTTGAAAATGAATGTGTAAACACACTTTTAATGACTTGAGATGCCAAACTTGATACTGCTGACACACTAACTGTTCTTGAAAATCTAGAGTGACTTACATGAGAAACTGCAGGTTTTAGCAAACTAACTTGAAATAGCTAGCTAGTATTTTAAAATGCATGTTAACTACTGATTTTTAGCATGTTAAATTTAGCATTGTAACATAGAATGTTTATATCCTCACAGTTTAGTTCATGGTACACCTGATTCCTGCGTACAGGCAGAAACTAAAGCTCTGCAAACCTGTAGTGAGGACATCAAGGAAGTGGACCAGCGAGGCTGTGGAGGATCTCCAGGCGTGTTTGGACTCTACTGACTGGGATGTGTTCAGGACTGCTACCAACAGTCTGGATGAGTGCACGGAGGCTGTGACGTCCTACATCAGCTTCTGTGAGGACTGCTGTGTTCCATCACGCACCAGGGTGAGTTACAACAATGACAAACCCTGGTTCACAGCCCAACTCAGGCAGGTAAAGTTGGCAAAGGAAGAGGCCTTCAGGAGTGGGGACAAAGACAGATACAAAGAGTACAAGTTTAGCAAAGCGGTGAAAGAGGCTAAACGACTGTATTCTGAGAAGCTCCAACACCAATTCTCAGCTAACGACTCTGCGTCTGTCTGGAAAGGGCTCAGGCAGATCACCAACTACAAGCCTAAAGCCCCCCACTCCATCAACGATCGACGCCTAGCCAACGACCTGAACCAGTTCTACTGCCACTTTGAAAGACAAAGGGACAGTCCAGCAACCATCCCCCACGACACCTCTGAACAGCTCCAGCTCCAGTCACCTCCACCAATGCCCACCTTAAAGACCTTCAGACCTGTTGCCCTGACCTCTGTGATCATGAAGTCCTTTGAGCGCCTTGTGCTCTCACACCTCAGAGACATCACTGACCCTCTCCTGGACCTCCTGCAGTTTGCCTACAGAGCCAACAGGTCTGTAGACGATGCAGTCAACTTGGCCCTCCACTTCATCCTTCAGCACCTGGACTCCGCAGGAACCTACGCTAGGATCCTGTTTGTGGATTTCAGCTCTGCCTTCAACACCATCATCCCAACTCTGCTTCAGGAGAAGCTCTCCCAGCTGAGCGCGCCTGACTCCACTTGCAGGTGGATTGCAGACTTCCTGTCTGACAGGAAACAGTGCGTGAAGCTGGGGAAACACGTCTCCGACGCTAAGACCATCAGCACCGGATCCCCCCAGGGCTGTGTTCTTTCTCCTCTGCTCTTCTCCCTGTACACAAACAGCTGCACTTCCAGTCACCAGTCTGTCAAGCTCCTGAAGTTTGCGGACGACACCACCCTCATCGAACTCATCTCTGATGGCGACGAGTCCGCCTACAGGTGGGAGGTTGACCATCTGGTGACCTGGTGCAACCAGAACAACCTGGAGCTCAATGCTCTAAAGACAGTGGAGATGGTTGTGGACAACAGGAAGAACTCAGCCTCACCTGCCCCCATCACCCCCTGTGACTCCACCATTGACACTGTGGAGTCTTTCCGCTTCCTGGGAACTATCATCTCCCAGGACCTCAAGTGGGAGCCGAACATCAGCTCCCTCATCAGGAAAGCACAGCAGAGGATGTACTTCCTATGGCAGCTGAAGAAATTCAGCCTGCCAAAGACAACGATGGTGCACTTCTACACAGCCATCATTGAGTCCATCCTCACCTCCTCCATCACTGTCTGGTACGCTGCTGCCACCGCCAAGGACAGGGGCAGACTGCAGCGTGTCATTCGGTCTGCAGAGAAGGTGATTGGCTGCAATCTCCCATCTCTTCAGGACCTGCAGAAAAGATTGTGGCTGATCCCTCTCACCCCGGACACAAACTCTTTGAGTCACTCCCCTCTGGCAGGAGGCTGCGGTCCATCAGGACCAAAACCTCATGCCACAAGAACAGTTTTTTCCCATCTGCTGTCAGCCTTATCAACAAGGCCCAGAACCC
The DNA here is from genome assembly GCF_051107435.1 of Chaetodon auriga. Lineage (NCBI taxonomy): Eukaryota > Metazoa > Chordata > Actinopteri > Chaetodontiformes > Chaetodontidae > Chaetodon > Chaetodon auriga. The sequence goes on along the minus strand of NC_135093.1, from coordinate 21,228,454 downwards.
CCCCCGACACTCTTCACACTCCACCTCGGACTCATTTTGTCACATTGATATAAATACAACTCTATGTGTCACATTAACGCTCAACTTGGACTTCTTTCTGAAAATACAGACTGTGTTTTTGGAAAATAGCAAACAACAAAAAACAGACGTGTATATATATTTAAATTGTTATATTTTGTCCTCTTATTTTAGTAGATGTGTCATACACCAATTTCACCACAACAAATTCCTCGTATGTGTAAAATCGCACTTGGCAATAAAGCTTTTTCTGATTCTGATTCTGATTCTGATTTAATGAAAGATGGATGCTTAGAGAAGTTTATTGAATTTTTATTTATACAGGGTCAGACAGCTAAGCATCTGCTGTTTTACAGCAACACCCTGTTTATTGTTACATGCAGAAATAAAGTTTAAAAAGTCTTGTGCAGTCTTTAATATCAATAAATATATTTGAGACAGTATCAACTGATGGCTGAGAAGAGTGCCAGCCACAAGCTATCGTCCACAATGTATTATACATTGTGTGCTAATTGGTGATATTTTGTGTGGAAACTCTTGGATTGCTTTGTGGCATGAAGGAGGAATGGGGTGCTGTTTTTGTGTTTTTACACTTTCTGGATTCAGCAATCTCTATGTTTGAGTCATATTTAACTTTGCACTTGACAGTAGAGCAGTTTTAGCTACATACCAGGTTGCCAGCTACATAGTGTACATCAGAATATGTAGAGTCAAGAGGAAAGAGTTTATCAAAGTGGGAGACACAGTGTAGGTGTACAGGTGCTCATACATTTTGAAAGCCCTCATTATATTTATGTTCATTGTCCATTTACAATTCCAAAAAAGCCTTTTCAAACAGGACTACCACATCTTCACAGCAGTGTTACGAACAGAAAGTAAGACAGAAAAAAATCAAAATATGGAGCTGTAGATGGTTGGATGATACAGACAATAAGGTGCCTGTCCTGCAATGAAGTTCCATTTTATCACAAATGTCTTGGTCAAGTCCACAGTTACATCATGTAAGAATACTACTCCAATCATATCAACATAAGCTGACTATAATTCATATCAGATCTTTTGACAACAGCCTTGAGGGAACCTGGAACTGCTCAAACTGCAGACAGAAGACCTGCCAAAAATCCAACCAATCATCAGATTATTAATTATCCCAAACAGATTACTGATTGTTCAGACAATTAATTAGCCAATGTGATAGCCCTCAAAACTCTGGCAGAAATTTGGACCCATTCTAAAATGCCACCAAATTTGCTGCTGCCCAGGTTAACTGTGTTTGTCTTAACTGTTTTTCCTCTGGGCAGGTAGTGCAGGTAGTGGTGATAATTATCTATGTGCCATTTGATTCTATAAAAAGTTAAGTGTTGGATTACAATCTAAGGTAAGTCAAGTTTAAACTTTCTTCAATTTCTTGAATCCTGGCTGGCCAGGTCCTCCAGGCTGTTAGCTGTCCTTGTATGTCTTGTCTCAGTCATTAGAGACAAACAAACATTGTTGTGGTGAGCAGATTTAGCATGAAGTTGCTCTTTAAATAAGTTTGGCCAGTGGTGCACCAAAATTGAAAATCAGTATACAGAATTAAAATCTAACAATAACTCCACAAAGTAGACAAGGATTATGCTGAATCCAATTATGCAAATGAGGAGACACATGAAATTTGAGTCTTACAAAAGCACAGAAACTGAAAGTCAGCTATGATCGCTTCATGAAAGCATAATCTCCTCGTCCTCATTCAACTATTTTTACTGTATTCATAAATGCTTTAATGTCTTTGTTTAGTGTTATTAGATAAAAATAAATGTGCAAATAAATGTGAATATATACACACACAAAGGAAAAAAGAGAAAAAATAATGTCTTATTTTTTCATCCAAACTAAATGCATGGAGTGTGCAGGAATGCTTTGATAGATCATTCACAAAAAGAGAAATAAGACGTAGTCTAGTTGCACTAAAATGCAGTGTCTTATCAGGACTTTAATAAGCAATTTAAATATGTATTAGCTCCAAAAAAGCACATGTCAAATACTGCAGACAAACCACCACAGAGATGAACTTCTTTTGCCTCAAAAAATGACATCAAATTCTAACAAGCACCACTTGCTTCACTCACACTTTGCATAAATTATGCCTCACATCAATTCCCTTTTGACTTATACATATAACTACATAACTACGTAATGGCCTGAAAGCACTGCCAAAATTCTTCCACTACACAGCTGCTGTGCCTGAGCACAACCTGTGTGATGCTGATGCTAATGGCTACTGTAGCTCAAAGTGTTATGTTTAATGATGTAAAAATAAAGTCAAAGAACACTAGACACATTTCACACCAGCCTAAACAAACTGAATCAAATGGGTTTGTTTAAACCACGCCAAACAGGCTAAAACTATAACACTGATTCCAAAGAGTTGGGATGCTGTGTAAAACGTAAATAAAAACAGAATGCAATCATTTGCAAATGAACTTTTTACTGACAACGGTTTTACAAAATGTCCCTTAGCCCAAGTAGTGATATCCTTTATACAATCATGTGTTCACAAAGTGGTGAACCTCTCTCGATCCTTGCTTGTGAACGACTGAGCCTTTCCAGGATGCCCCTTTCATACCCAATCATGAAACTATAACCTGTTACCAATGAACCTGTTTACCTGTCCCAGTCTTTTGTTGCTCCTGTCCCAACTTGTTTGAAACATGTTACTGGCAACAAATTCAGAATAAGCATATATTTACAAAACTGTTGAGAATATGTCAAAGGACTGGCAAATGATCACATTCTGTCATATCTATGGTTTACACAGCATCCCAATGTTTTTGGGATCAGGGTTGTATGAACACGTATAGGCATGATTGTATGGTTCTGTTTTAGAAATCTCAATCACTGTCCAACTGTGCACATGTGAACAAGTCTGATTTTCCTTTCCATTTCTCAGCCATCATGTTTTAACATGATGCGAAAAAAGCCAACAGGTGGCTACTGACTGCCATTTTAAAAAAGACTGTAGAATGCATGAAAACAAAGAAAATGCATCTATTCTTAAGTGCAAAAATTCAGGGCGCTCTCAAACCTAAATTGCCTTTGCAATTTTAAAAGGTGGCTTATGCAGACAGAATTGTAATAGCAAGTTAGGAGCTTTTTTGTTGAGCTGCTATGGATGAAAAATTGCTCGCAAGCACTCATACTGTAGACGGTGCTAACCTGCATGCTGACTAATGAGTACATGAATGAGACAACCAAAGCCAAACACCACACATTTTCAAAACAACAAAGATGCATCAGGCTTGCTTCTGCTTGATAGATTCATCACATTTATGTCCCTTTCTTTGAGCTCATGTATTATTTATGAGTTTATGTTGTTAAGTACATAGTCTCTGTATTTAGAAAGTAGACTGCAAACAAGCCATATACACAACATTCAGTACAGTTTGTCTAATGATGCTACTCTTAAAGGTTTCCATCAGTAGGAAGCAGTGCTGTTTAATGTGAATATGTTTAATGTCTCCTGCTATATCAATAATTTGACATAAAGATGTTAATCTCATACTAGAATAGAATGTTGTGTGATAACTTTTACTCATGTGGACACACCAACAAACCTCTATTTACATTATAAGATTAAAGTACACAATTTTTCCACATAGAAGAGATATTAACAAGCTCACATTCATAGAGTGAGTCACCCAGAATTGTGTGCTCTCAGACTCCTGCTGAGACTATTGATTTCACAACAGCAGTCTGATGTAACAGCTGACAGCACAAAGTCTCCACTTATTGACTGTCCCACCTCATCTCCATGCAGGAATAGAATAACAAGGCTTCCATTTAATCATTCAAGGACATTTGAAAATTTTGTTAGGAAAACAAAGCCTTATGCACACACCATTTCTTCTTGCTTTTCCCCATTGGAATATCATATTTACAGGTTTTCAGTGATAGGTTTTTCAATACTGTCAGACAGCTCTACACAGAAAGGTGAGACATCAGTTCTTACCTAGAGCTGCTTTCTCCTTTGAGACATCTTTGAAGTGAGGGCCACAGCTAAGAGTTGAGTTGTGATAAAGGAGGACAGAGTCTATCCTGCTTCTGGTTGTGTTTGCTGTGTTGCTCTCCAGGGGTAAAGCTTTCATTCCTCTGTTCCAGGCATGGTGGTCCCATACTGTCCATTTAACCAGGTCCTCCACTCGAACTACAACCTTCTCAGACAGTGCAATCACCTCATCCTGCAGCAGACAAACACACACAGACATCTCAACAATACAGTGATAGACAAAGTCAGATAGAGATAGATTCCACTAGATTTCAGAGGGAAGTATTGTACTTTTTAGTCATCTACCTCATTTATTTGAGAGCTATATACTAGCTGTACTAACTATATTAATAACTTTACAGATGCACACAAAATGTAACATTCCCTTAAAATATTATGCATGGTTATGGATGAGGCATATACAGAGGAGTTAAAATTAGGTCCCGCTTGACCAGCATTAAACAACAATAAAACTGTACTTAGATTTAATACATCAGTAATAATTATACTCCACTAATAGCAACTTTTTACTTTGTTTTTTGGTATTTTAGGGCATATTCACACCTGCCTTGTTTTGTTCAAACCAAACCAAAAAAATCGCTGGTGTGGACCTTTTGGGCTGGTGTGAATACAAATCATTGAACTCTGGTGCGGACCAAACAGCCGACCAAGACCCAGTCGGAGAGGTGGTCTCGGTTCACTTCCAAACAAACCCTGGTGCGGTTTGCTTGATATGTGAAAGCGACCGCGATTGGTCCGACCTAGTTCTAAAAATTATATGCCTCTTTGGACGCAACAGGCTCCCCTTGCTGCGGGCATTATGCGGGCATTATGGGAAATACTATTTTGATTAGCACGGTAACTCCAAAGTCGAATGTCTTCGATGTTATAAAATGCTAACCATCACACTATAAAATCGATGTTGTGCCAAACGCCGCTGATGCTCCAATAGTTCTACAAACATTTGTAACTGAAACAAATCAATATAAGCACGAGTGCAACATGCTGAATCTCCATAATCTCCATAGCTTGTTTTCACCGGCGCCCCCCCTCCCTTTTTTTTTTCCTGTGTTACCCCGCCCCCGACCGTTTTTTCCAATGATTGAACGATCTTTGCACACATGTGGGTTTGTTGACAAATTCTGGGGCTCTTGCGAAAATTGCAAAGTGAAAAGGAACTGCACCAAACCAAAAAAGAAACATTGTATTTTGGTCCGAACCAAAGACAGCGGACCAAAGTGTAATGATCAGGCCCTTTATGGTCATTTCATGTGTTCTCATGCTCTGATCTTTAACCTACATGAATGTCCTTCATAGCCTAGAGCCGTAAGGATAATATGGCTGGTGAGAGCCACTTCTCACTGGTGGCACTCTTGTTGTTGACAGTCTTGTCTCCTCTTCTCTGGTTGTGATGTCTATTGCGTTTAGATATGGCATTCACGCCTTGACCAATTATATTCTGTAATGTATATCTGATTATTGTACTGGGGTTGGTCAAACCCAACATGATAAATGTGAACTTCTGTCTGACAACTAGGCTCATTCTGAGCTCTGTCAGTCTGAGACCAGCGCTGTATTACTTTATATGTGACCTTAATAAATACTTTGACTGTGAACTAAAGATTGCTTCAGACCGTTCTTGGGCTTTCAACAAAGAACCAAAGGCTAACAAAAGGACTTTCCTGATCTGAATACGCCCTTCGTAACTTTTGCAAGACAGGACTTTTTCAAATTGTGGATTGAAAACAATCACACAGGCTGGAAAGTACAGGTAGACAGGAAGTGAAGAAAAATGTGACACATAAGGGAAACCTTCAACATAAAACAGGAAAAACAGTGAGTCCAACAGTCAAATCAAGTTGAGTGGGCAGAGGGAGGTCTGGAGGAGAGACTTAGGGGCAAGTGGTCATATAATAACTGACGGAGCGCCATTAATGACAGGAAGGAAAAATGGACTGGTGGCACTTGTTCAAAGAAAACTGGAGGAGGAGAATGTGGAGGAGGCCATTGTTCTGCACTGCATTATCCATCAGTAGGCCCTTTGCGGCAAGTGCCTGAGGTTTGACAATGTGATGTCTGTTGTTGTGAAATGCATCAACCATATCAGATCCAGGGGCTTAAAGCACCGACAGCTCCGTGAATTTTAGGAGGAAATAGGGTCAGAATATGAGGATGTGCTCTACTTCACCGAGGTACATTGGTTCAGTCGGGGAAACATCTTGAAGAGGTTTTTTGAGTTGAGAGCAGAAGCCTTCACGGAGAAGGATGGAATGGATGTTCCCCGGCTCAATTTTCGTCCCCGCCGCTGGCGGGGCACAGGGTGTGCACCCCGCGCAGTGCAGTGCAGGCGGGCGCGCGGCGCACTTGGTATTTTGGTAAACCGAGGTGCACAGAGATACACCAGGATGGGCGTTGCGGCGCAGTAGGGGGAGGTGTCGGCAGGATCAGCCGATGGATTTGGATGTTTGGTCCATGTCGGTCCACGTCGGTGGCGTAAAAGTGCGCTGAGAGCTTGCCACCCCAGACCTGGTCAACTCTGTGCGCCAGTGGCGTGCTGCTGGGCAAGTGGATTTTCTGTTGTGTGCCCACGTCACCAATACCTCACAGGCAGGTTTCCACAGTGTCTGGCATTTCACAGCGATCAATAATTAGCAGCAGCCACGATTCAATGCAACTATCTGAGTCAGCACATACAGTCAGACCTAAATTTATATATTTTGATCAGTATCTCATCTTACTACATCACTAGCGCATTTGGCATGCGTAATGGTCACTCAACCTGACCGAATGTACACAGGTACATAGATACGGCCACTGTGAGCCTGGACCTCCCAGACCAGAACGTCAGTCTCCTCCTGGGAGAAGTCTGGGCGTCGGACAGTTTCCTGCGCGGGCTCAGTCATCCTCAAAACTTGCCATGCACCTCGCCAGCGGCGTTTTTAAAGGTGTGATTGGTGAAGATTGGATCGGCTGTGTGAAACCCAATCCACGCCTTCTCCCCTCCCTCCTTCTGAGTTGCACCGCTGGGTGGGACTGAGATGAGAAGGGGGAGTAGTTGCAACCGCAGCGCAGTGCATTAAAATACCAAAGTCTGCGCCGCCACGGCCCATTGGCGGAGTGGACCTGACTTCGCGCCGCGCCTCCACCGCTCCAGCAGCGGAAGCGAAAATAGAGCCCCCCATGTTAAGTGATCCCAAATGGCTTATGGATTTAGCTATTCTTATTGACATCACACAGGAGCTGAATGTACTGAACAAGAAGTTACAAGGCCGGGGACAGCTTGTCAGTGCTGCCTATGACAATGTGATTGTCATATGGGTATGGAAAACCCATATGAGAAGAGATGTATTGAGAGAAGTATTGTTGAAATTGTGAAACTACAGGAGGAATTTGACCACAGGTTTGCAGACTTCAAGAGCCACTTTTCAAAATTTTGCTGACTTCTTCTCCTTCGATGTACAAGATGCTGTACTTTACTTCAAATGGAGCTCATTGACCTTCAATGCAAATTTGAACTCAAAGCCAAGTTCAGGGAGGTGAGTGAAAACACAGGCAAGCTTGGACAATCTTTGAGAGAACTGCCATGCACCTTCCCTGAGCTGTCCAGGATGTTCGAACGGACCATGTGCCTCTTTGGGAGCACATATCTACATGAAAAGCTCTTCTCCACCATGAACTTCAATAAGTCAAAGTACAGGTCCAGACATACTGATGAGCATCTTCAAGCCATACTGAGGGTTTCAACTGTTTCCTCCCTCAAGCCAAATGTGTCTCAGCTTTGTGAGAGGAAGCGCTGCCAGGTCTCTGGCAGCAAGGAGTAGGTAAGAGAAGCCTATGTTTTGAAGAACCTTTCATGTTAAGAAGCAAAGTTCATGTTCAGAAGGACAGTTCATGAAGAACTGCTCATGTTCAGAAAGGAAAGTTCAAATTCAGAGGAACTGTTCATGTTCAGAAGAAAGATTAATATTAAAGATTGAGAACATTGGATCAGTTGTGCTCATTTTTTTTTTGAATACTTGAAACCCTTTTTTCTGGAATACCTGATGCAGCCCAGCCTGACCCAGACTGTACCTTCAGCGGCCCCCAGGTAAGTTGAGTTTGAGACCCCTGGTCTGGGAAGTTAACATTAACGTTAGTAGTAGTTAGTAGTAGCTAGTGCAGAGCAGCATCCTTAGTGGTTGTCACCTGATATCAAATATAGGCAGACATGACTTTACTTAGTGAGGCTTTATTTTCTGTCATCATTGTCATAACTCTGTAATTATGTAGCTTTTATCAATAAAGATCACTTTAGAATGTTATTACATTTCATCAAGTAATGTTACATATACCACTAATGTAATATACACAGACACAGTATATGAAATCCATCTTTTCCTGCTTTCTGTTTTGTTTTGCTTCAAGGGTGCTGACAGACCAAATTACCAATCAGCTTTATTTTCCAATGGAGCATTGAGTGACCTTGTTGCATTATGTATCTGCAGTCCGCCTGCCTAGCAGGGTGCTTCGCTATCATACAGGGCCTTGATCATTTGGAACACCTGGACTGCTTTGCCAGATAAACACATGATTTATTAACATGATGAGGCAATGAGGCAAAGACTGGAGCCTGGCCAAGATGTAAGGCTGGCTCTAGAGTGAGTGGTGTGTGTGGTGTGTGTCTATATGCTCATACACAGTCAACATTAGGACTACTCTAGTACTACATTATGTTTGGTTAATACTTTGGGATGGTGATGTTTCTTTATAGAGATTTCACATGTAAAAGTGAATAATGGAGCTATTAAAACGAACTACACCGAGTAGGACAATTTAATCAAATTCTATACAAGTATGTATATCAATACAATTCTTAGTCTTTGTTTTCTCTGTTATCCATGTTTTGTTTGTTGTTTGAAATCTAATTTTTGCTGTTGTCATGGCAACAAGCTTGCCTTGAAAAGAGGTGAACGTGGAACTACTGGAAGTGGAAGTTCTACTCATCTGCCACTCCTCTACCTCTCCAAAGCGTAGCCTGATCAGAGGTTACATCACCTGGATTAAAACAAATATGCCCTCTGGAAACATGGAGAGAGTATCTTTTATTATCTAACTACATTTACTTTACATGCACACACACAGACACACAGACACACACACACACACACACACACACACACACACACTTTTGGAGTCTATTACATAGACTTACAATCACTTCCTGGAGACTTAGTATAACCATAACCACTACTTACTAACCCTACTAACCCTGACCCTCACCCTAACCTTAACCCAAGTTTTTACCCTAGAATTTAGTGATTTACATCATGGGGACAATGTGACTCAGTAAATAGATTTATGTGCCCACAATGTGAGTACGACATAGCCACACACACACACACAGGCACGCATGCACACACACACACACACACACACACACACACACACACACACACACACTTCTTGCACATTTAATTCTGTGTGTTGGTATGAATGTGCCCCTGTGAAGAAGGCCTTTACAATTCCCAGGAAGTACTCCTTTTTTTGTGAACACAGCCAATAATAAAATGTATCAGTAAGTCACAATGGCAACCAAAACATGATGTGGAAAGCACAATTGTAATCATTTGCAATTATCCAAGTACGAAAGCAATTTGAGTTTTAATACATAGTGTAGGCTGGTACCAGACTTCTGAGTCATTGCTCACATCTCTTCATTATTCAATGGCTCAAACTGCTCTGGTACTCATCACACCTTTTTCTTCTTGGTGAAGAAGCAGTTTACAGTTGGGATTAAGCACATCAGGTACATCAGCACTGAATATATGCCAAGTCCTTTAATTGTATACACATTTCCCTCATTTGTCTTTTCCTTACATCGTTCATTCATTCATTCAACCCTTATTTATACTCGAGAGATCATTGAGGGGCCATCCTCATTTGCAATGACATTGAGTCAATTACACAAACAAGGAAAGGGAAAACAACAATAACAACAACAACAAAGATATATACTGACAGAGAAAGGCCATACCATTATTAAAAAAAAAAAAAATCCATTAACACTTTCGAATCAGGGGAAATTATTTGCTATACAAATTAGGATAATTTAGATATGAAATAAAATAAAGTTATGTTAAAAAATGCAATTAGGATAGTTAAAATGTCAAATAAATTACACTTATGTAAAACAATTATGAGTGGAGGTTGGGAGGTTTAAAATAAAATTTCTAAAGTGGACAAAAGGTATAAATGTATTGATGTTAAGGTGCTATGCTTTGTTCCAGGTGTCAAAATTGTTAAAGATTGATTGTTAAAGGAATGCTGCAAGTTTTTGCTAAATGAACAGGATGGGATGAAAGATTAGACAAAAGTTTTTTCTGTTTTTTTTTTCCCTGAGACTTTAACAACTCAGAGTCAGAGAGCATCTGTCAGTGGTGGAAGTGCAGCAGAGAGTGCTCCTCGGAGCTGTCAGAAGTGGCATGTTTTAACCTGAGCATCCATGCATCCAATGCACCATCAAAGAGGGAACTTGGTCCCTGACATGCACAGGCCTGGAACCACAGTTGTGTGCGTTTTTCACACCTCTGCAGGTGTGAAACACACACATTGGTAAGGAGTGAAACACACTTGGGAGGTCCTGAATCCATGACGTGATGGAAACAGATACATTTCTTCTTCCAGAATTTGCCTATTATTATTCAGGAAAAGAAGTCAGCTCCACGACTGAAATGTCTGTGGGTCAACCATTATCTTCAAATCAATTCATATTATTGTGGATGAAAAAGAGGTTGTATCTACCTACCTTAATTAATCACAGATTTAATGCACAACATAACAACGACTCAAAACAAACACACAGAGAGGTTGTGCGACCTGTGTGTGCACCCTGTGTTTGGCACAACACAGGGTGCACACACAGATAGATAGAAAACTCACCACAGGAATAAAAACTCTTACATCAACATATGTCTTCAGAAAAATTGTGCTCCAAGCAACCACTACTGTATCACATAAACTTAAAATGACCCCTCTCCAACATGCCGACATGAACATGCTGTCAGGCTGAATGAATCAAATGACAACTGAGTCTTACTAGTAAGCTATACATTTTCCTGTATGGGGCTAGAAAATCTGAACCTTCAGCTTCTGAAACCACTTCCAACATATTGCATAACCTTAAGATGCATGATCAGCAAACTACAAACAAGGCTGTCACTTAGTTTCTGAAAAGCTGAATGTCCTGACACCAACATGTGCCTGAGGTAGAAATAACAGAGTGAGACAACTAACCCTTCACCCTTTTTGTCACACATATTATGAAAGACAGGAACATCTCTTTGGTAAAATCATTAAACTATTAAATTTCTTCAAATAACAACAGGGGCTCTACAATATAAACCAATAAAACAGAAGGTAAAGTAGAGAAAGGCCCATCGTTGTTCATCAGCTGTCCCTCAAGCCCTGTGGATCATTCACACAGCTGACAAATGCACATGTAGACTCCAGCATGCAGAGTGTGTTGTGTCTCTGCTGCTCTGACACTATCAGGCTTCTCATCTTACTGCATCTGACACAGTTTGACATCCAGTCACAATGATATTCAGATCAGCCATATGGTGCTGATTTTCCACCAGCCAAAGGCAAACATTGGTGATATGACATCATACCCATTTTTATAAATTTGAGATCAGCTCTGTCCTTCCTAATTTATCTGTTATTTCACAATTCAACTTTGAAAGATTAACTGCAAGTTTTGGGGAAAAGCCATGTATTTTATGTCTGCATGTGATCAATGAAGCAAACTGCATTCAGTATGCAAGCAATTAACTGATGTTTTCCTCCCCAGAATTAGAATGCATAAATCAAGGTAAAATTTTGTCACAGGCATTTCAATATGGACGACAGCTTACACATATTAACACTGACACACAATATATTACAGTTCAAAAGGAATTGCCTTTCACGAAAGCTTCATTTCAATAGTCACTTGGGTAAAAGAACTATTCTCCATTTTAAAAGGTGTTTAATGCTTTTAGGTTGTTGAAAGTCCTCTTTAGAAATCGATGGTAGGCTACATTTACACATAGCAGAGTATTTTGGAAAACTGATATTTTAGCCCCTCCATTTTCAAAAATAACATCGTGCACACAACATTTTCAAAAATGTTGTTGTTTACATAAACCCGGATAAATACGCCATTGAGCACATCATAACTATGCCAAACCTTTGGGCGTAAGTGTAAACATAGGTCGCTCACATGACGTGAAGTATTTTCAGTCGCATGTTGTGACATTTTGGAACCTAAAACACTGTTTAACCCTGTTTACACGCCAACACATAACCAGCATTTTCAGATTTTTAAAAATGATCGTTTTTTTTCAGTTTTTACCAGAGCTAAGATATTCATTATTTAAGGAAAGAAGAAAAATATCAACAAAATAGGTGATTCTAAACATTTGATGAATGTTGATGATGAAATGATGATGAAAGTTTAAGAAACTAACATATATACATATGGTATATTTGTAGTATTCCATTAGTTTGTGTCCACTACAACCTTACAAGATAAAGATACATATTGCAATGGTTTTTCACAGTATTTCTCTTTAAATCTGCATTTGATGTATATCCTCATGCATATTACTGCACTTACATGTATAGAAATTCAAAGCTTGACCCACCAGGGCCTAGTTACAGTTACAAAGCTATGATTGGACAAGTGTTTGGAGGAGGGGTTTACGCCAGGGGCCTTTATGTTAAAATAAGAGAGACTGTTACTCAAAAGAACTTCCACAAGGATTCACAAACAAATATTCAAACTACGCTCAAAGAACCAAATTAGCTGGATGAAAATTCACAGATAATAGCATGTGAGCCTGAATTAGTTAAGGCATATTTGAACAACAGGGTCGTTCCTCAGCCTCTAAGCTCATGCCAGCACCATGTGCTCCCTCCACCACTCCATCCTCCTCTGTATGTGCTGTAAATTTTGTTGAGGAGGTTTAAAGAACATATCCTTTTCCACCAAAACTAAACATATAACCATTTCCTATATATGGTCTTTTTGTTGATGTAAGTATCAGACTGAACTCAAGATTTAAGCAAAAACATTTATGGGGACATCTCTCAAGTGGTAAAAAAAAAAAAAAACAAGAGTTTGAAATGTGGATACTGAGACAGAGCCCAATGTGGAAATGCCCATAATGTACCACAACAACACACAAAACTTCAAACAATGTCTGCCAGCACAGAGCTCCACAAGGCAAATGGCAGATTTACAGTGAACTGGGCAGTTTAATATCTGGTGGAGGACAAATTATCTCAAATTATCACTTCATTTTTTGGTGTCCTATGTCAGGGAAAATGTGTTTGCTTTCAAAAATCTTAAACTGGCTCCATATCACAGAAATAGTGCAAATAGTGTGGGGGTAATCTGATCATCTGCTTCTGCCAGAGGAGGAAAGTAAAAACAATGTGGAGAAAGGGGGAGTTGTTTTCTTTGCAATATGGGCTGACTCATATAATTACAATAACCAAGAGCAGAAACAAGATGACACAGATTAGTTCATTACACAATAATGTGCAGAGTAGAGGTTTCCAAGAAATTCACAGTGTTACTGGATGAACATGTCAGTGCTTTGTTATGCAAGTGACGACATGAGACAAAGTCAGTACACATGCTGTATCCATAGCGCTGTAACAATGTTCTTCTGCAGAAGAAATGCCACTGTGCATGATTAAGTCAAAATGAATTACAGCAAAACAGGAAGCCTTGAGTATTGTTAAGATTTTTATTGCTTTGGTTCTGATTGCGACACAATGGATTCACAACCACACAGGACAACAGTTAACTACGGGTGTCTTGTGAATTGAAGACATGCTTGTTGAAGATTTTGTTCACCCAAATTTTGCCACCCAAGACCTCTTGCCTCCTCTGCAACATAACTGTGTGACTGTCAGTGTGACTACTTATGACATTTAACATGTCTGGGTTGCATTCCATGGGTATTATCATTTCATTTTGTGAAACCTTCACTGTCCTTGATAGCATGCAGGAGACATTATGAGTGGAACAAATAATTAATGTTACAATACACTAAGTGACCAGGAAAACAGAAAGCCCAGTACAAAGTAAAGCAATCCAACAGAAAATCCCTGCAATAAATCCTCCCTTTATGAAACTGAATCTGTCCAATCTATGTTGAGACTGCATCACAAAGGAGCTGACTCAGGTCTGTGGTCACTTCTGGGGCCAGTGGGCCACCATTTCATGTTTGCTACTTTCTCATGAACTACTGATGAACTACTGTACTCACAGTTCATGGATGACAATTCTAAGAATCACTATGTACTATACATGATTTGAATGGTTAAAGATCTGAACAGGCAAATGCACTATAAACTGATGGAGTAGTGGGAACATAAGCATAAACACGCAGTCCTCTTGCAGTTGAACAGTAGTGTTAGAGACTGGAAGTTCTCCCTCACAAAACAAACGGGCTGTTTTAAAGGGGAGCAGCAAAAGGACAAAGACAGAATCTGCATTGATCAGATTTATTTTGGCTGATATGATCCATTAAATTATGCAAGGATCAGCCCTGACACTGATCCTTGGGATTGGGCTGGGAAATCTCTATTAATTATGGGAGCTGGCCAAACAATGAGAGAAAATAACATTCAGGTCCTTGTATCTGACCTAATCAGAATGTGCAACACTGGTGTCTGTACTATTAATGCTTGGCCAAAGATGGCTTGTGTCTTCTTACTGTTCAAAAATATTAATATAGTGGTCAGTCTTGCACTAGATAGATGATTTGGGTGATTGCCTCATGTCAGTTTCAGACAGGTAACTAGGAGGTACCTCATAGTTGTCAAGTGTAAAAGACAGATGCTAGCAAATGGTGTTGATGGAATGCCGTTCTAAGCTTACTACTGCAGAAGCTCTGAAATGGGCCCTCAGGACTTTGGGGCTTTGAAGCAGTCTGTCCTGTCCATCTGTGAGGATACTGAAGCTCAGGTGAAAGTTCAGTCACTTTTATTTGAAATTTCTGCTATTTTTTGTTTCCACTTTCCCACTCATAATTCCTTTAATACATTTCTGACATCACCATATTTGGTCTTTCTGCCTCCGTTCACTTCAGGCCTAGGATTGCACAACCCATCACCTCCCAATCATCACCCTCAGGATGATCCAGGTGTTTAAAATAAAAGGTTCCACCTTCTATCAGTGAGCTTTACTCCACCACCACCTGTCTCTTAACTCTGGGGGTCTCTACCTATCTCCTATCTTCATAGGCCCATGCTTATTGAAGATGTATCTCATCAAAGGGGTCTAATCACCAAAATCATTCCCTGTTGTTAACATCAGTGAAGGTCATTATATGCTTCAATCTCTCCAGATTGAAATGTTAGCTCAAACAGAATGCAGTGTGTGCAGAGCTGTCAACGGTGTCATTAGGGTTTTCAAGCACTTTCAAATACTGACAGATGTGAACAACACACTTATCCAACACCAGCAGTTTGTCATTATTACCATAATTGACTTGAACTGAAATTTGTAATTATGCTTGGTACAAGATAAACTACCTTTATCAAGATTTATGTCAAATGATTTCTCATTTAAGTCATTTGTTAAGCAAAAAATGCCAAACATTTAATGATTCCAGTTTCTCAAAGGTGATCATTTGCTGCTTGTCTTACTTTATAGTAAACTGGCTGACACTGCAAAACCAAAACACAGTATATTCAGACAAAACATCTGATTACACTAAAATTAGCTGAATGAAATTATGATGTGATTTTTCTGATGCTTTATGGCCCAAACCATCTTTAATTGAGGAAATAACTGGCAAATTAAGCAATGAAAATACACATCTGTCTGAAGCATGACTGCAAATATATAAAGGTTTTCAGGTCACAGTAACCACAAAATCTATGAGACTCCACACGTTTAAAGCAGCTTCAGTCTCTCTGCTTACAGCTGTAGCCTGCCTTGTAAAGCAGTGCTGCAGCCCAAAACCACTACACAGAGATTACAGCCAATGCACTCCAAATACAACATCCCCAATTACCTTGCTGAGTACTGCATAATACTGCCTTAATATCAATATTAATATTAATAGCACAGGGAGGCTTATTCAGTCACTGATGCTGTAAAATTAAATTAATCTGGAGACTGCAGCATTGTGACACAGTAACCTTCAGAAATGCCAATGGCTCCCTTTAAGGCACAACCATCATTAATCAATTCATAACGACAGAGAGCAGCGAAGGGCCAGCACATTTCTAATTTACTACAGACCTTGATGCTACAATGCAAAATACATCTTGATAACAAACAATATCATCAAATACTGATCTTCAAAAAATAACTATGCAAATGTGTCACTAGTTAAATATAATGACCTTTGCTCTAAATACAATCTTGAAATAAGAAACAGAAAATTGGAGAGGTATATTATCTTCCTTTTGTCTGGCAGAGCACTTATTTCAGCTGAAATGTGATGACTTAACTTGTCAGCTCATATCATGTCTTAAACCCCAAACACGTTTTCAAGCTCTAACCTGCCCATTTCAGCTGTCACTTACTCTTAGTGTATCCTACCACAGACACACCACACATGAACACACACATACTCCACACTAAAAAATAAAGAGGGCATCACATTTACAGTGAAGAGTCATCTCTGCACTCTTTGAACTATGCCAGTAAAACATGAACAGACACAATCATCTACATCAGTGTAACCAGGCATCAGATTGCATGTGTATGCAACAAAAACTACTATCAATGTACTTAAAATCATTTCATTATATTATTATATCAAATTAGTGAGTACTTTAGGGGACCACACAATAAATTGTTCAATTCCTCCTCACATCAGTTTGTTCCTTGGTATCATTGGTTTGATTAAAGGGAAGCATGCATCTTATCTTATCTTATCAGCCCATTGTGTCACAGCATGCAGAAAGAGGAACAGATTGCTACATGTGATGTGAATCATAGCTAAATACAAAATCTAAAATTCGTGAGTCAGTTTCCTCTAAGAGCAGTCATACTCTACACCACACTTCTCACCTCACTTCAGGGCCAGACAAACAGGATTTCGTATTCTCCACCTCAATTACATACTGTATCTCAGAGTAAAGAAAACTTTGAAACAACATTTCGGAAAATGAATATTGAATTGAATATTGAACTCAACACTGCAATTATATGATAAAACATGAAATGCTGTGATGTCTTTAATTAGCATGAACATTTCACAGAGTTTGGTTGGTGGCTAGTTCATAATTTCCATTACGGGTGTGGTTCTGATGGAGGAATCTGGGCACAGAGAGCTCTACAAAGTCCTTGGTCCTATAGTTTAAAGAACTTATCAACCGAAATAAATGTCCAGCAAAGGCTTCCATATTGATCTTTTCAGCGCCAGAACAGGAATGCAAAGAACGTCAAGTTTCTCCAGTGTTGAAATGCGACACAAACATGGCCTGAACACATATTAAGCTAGTCCATATTTGTTTTACGTGGGGAAGTTTATAAACAGACCAAACTCAGTTCAAAAGTCGGAAATTTTAAGGCTTTGCCGGTACTAAGACAGACAGACCGACCAAACTCCGTTGAAAATTCATGCATTTTTAGGGAATGATTATCCGCCAAGCTGAACACCAAATACGTTAACATAACTAAATGAATGGGTGCTGAGCTGGGCAGCCTCAGAGCTTCACAGGGGTTCGGAGGTGCTACTGCGCTCACAAACATGGAGAACTTGAATGAAAACTGAAAACACTGGTGTCATGGTGGCATACAGTGCTGGGATAGACGCCCAGCTAGAGGGTCACTGGGACAAACACGTAAATGATGACAGATACACGACAACTGAACAGGACGCAGCAGGGTATGTGTGTTGGTTTAATTACCTCACCGTGACTGGCACTCCGCCCCTGCGGGGTGTCCTCTGGTAGAAAATAAAGTTTAGAGCTGGACAGGAGTTGGTGACTGGTCCTTTCCTCCCAGAGTAGCTGCAGCTCGGCGACACACAGCGGCTCTCCGGGCTGACAGCGTACGAAGAAGAAGTCCCCCAGCGCCAGCAGCCGTTCCTGACGGTGCAGCTGGAATCGAAAAGCCCTGTAGAAAATATACGGTCCGTGGAAACCGCATGGTGAGCCTACCCACTGCGGACAAATGGAAGAATGAGTGAGGGGAGAAAGAGACCGAAAGTCACGGTTAACACGAAGAGCATAAAATGAATCCCAACATTTCACTTTATGAGCATCGTCACAAATTATTCATTAATATTCCCCCATAATACTGCATTGTCGCCTATGAACAAGTCCGTAGTGGAGATAACTGATCCAAATAAAATAGCAATGTGATAATAATAATAATAATAATAATAATAATAATAATAATAATAATAATAATAATAATAATAGCGTACCGTGACTGGGGCGGACTCCATCTCGTCTCTGCAGACTGATTAAACTCCCAACATGTTTTTCCAAACTTGTCGTCTTGAATGGGCTGCAAGTCGGTCCTGGAAGGCTGCAGAGTGAGTGCAGAGAGGAAGCAGCTTGTCGTCAATATCAAGAGGGAAGAGCTCACACACGCTGCCAGTAAAATGTACAAAAACGAGCCAACAATTTCCCTGGACGATATGTTTACACAGACTCATTTTGGTTCGGAATTTCCATCCGGTGAAATCATTTTAGAAGTAGACAACATCGCAGTGAGCACCACAGCCTCTTCTGATGATCTACTGTGAATCCCTAAAAAAATACCAAAACGTGGAATGAGCACAAACTGCTCTCAAGCATGTGTTAGAATGAGGTTTTCTACGAATATCTAGAGTTTATGTTTTTATTGCTTTCACTTTAAGAGTTTAATGTCGCCATTTATATTATTATTAGTCTATGGATTTGATAGGACCTGTAACAAGGACAACTCTGTGTGTGTGTGTGTGTGTGTGTGTGTGTGTGTGAGAGAGAGAGAGAGAGAGAGAGAGAGAGAGAGAGAGAGAGAGAGAGAGAACGTGCAAACGAGCAAAAATGTTCAAAACATATTTTTTAAAAATTGAAGTATGAATGGAATGGATACGTTTAACATACAGGCAGACTTAATTTTTCGATAATGTCTTATAGTGTTGCATTACATTGCTGTTTTTCTTTTTTCTTTTTTCCATAGTAGCAGGGGCTGCTAACAAATTGTTGTTTGATTCACACACAGTAATCTTGGGTGACCAGCAGGGGCGTTTGCTCTGCTCTCTCTTTCATCCTCTCATCTTATCTTCTTCTCTTCATCCCTCTCTCCAGCTCTCCTCTGGTTCTATATTCAGGACTGCACCACACAGCACATTCTCCAGAAATGTGAGGCCACCATGCAACTTGACAGAGATGTTCAATTCAATCTGCCTCTGAATCGACCAAAATCCCTCCTGTTCCTCACTCTGATTTTGATGTCTTTCCTGCTCCTGAGTCAGCAGGCCAACCAACTCCCTGTCCTGGTCCCTAGTCAGTGACCCAGCCAACATCTGTTCCTGCTTCCCAGTTGGTTGCCCAGCTGACAACTGCTCCTTGTTTCCCTGGCTCCATCGGGTCTCATGCTAGTCTCCAGCCGCTATCCTTCTGTACTGCAGCTCTGTTTCCAGCCTCCTGTTTGGCTCCGCTGTTGCTAGCCTCCTACGTAGATCTCCAGCCACTGGCCTCTTGCTTCATATTTTTCTGGAATTTTAGATACATAGATCATTTTGATATAAATACTGTGCAAATGTTGTCTCCTTGGGATCAAGAGAAAATTATGGTTTCTCATAGGCAAAGTTTTGTTTTTGTAGTTCTGGGGTGTCAGAAATAATAATGTGTGTCATAGTGGAGGAAAACTGGTGCAGCATCTGAGATGTCTTAGGATGCCTCGTGCCCAAACATTGTGTCAGAATGTCTATGCTCCCTTTCATCAAGTTTGACAACTTCTACAACATGTTCAGTGATGTTGACTCATAAGAGCACAGGGGCCACTGGTCAACTGGTGAGTATTAGTCTAACAAATCAGTTGCACCTGTGGCTGTAATGTCTCAATGTCCACACTCTTCTTACTTATAGGGAAAAAAAAGACAGAGACCACCTTCACCGCCTGGTGACCACCACGGGTTCATGCTTCATTTTCACCCATAAAACCCTGATTACATACAGAAACATTAGTTGTTGGTCGTGGAGGAAAGTAGAAGATTTACTCAGGTACTGCACTTAAGTAAAACGCTGGGGAACTTTTAATTTTATGTCACTTTTTACATCTGCACCACCACAAAGGGAAATATTTTACTTTTTACTGCTACATTTATCTGACATCTATAGTTACTTGACTTGTGACCTCTTACAAAAAAAATAAAATAAAATCAGCGTATAGTTTATGAGTTCCACCAAAGAGACATTTCTCCTCAAAACATTATTTACATCATTTAAAATTTTACAAATGAGATGAGACAGAAGTTAAAAACAATTCAAAATAAAAAACTTTGTTTTGTCTTCTTTTCACTGACATTGCTTACTACTCATCTTCCAACCCCAGATGAATCTTTTAGTTCTTTGGAGGGGCCTGAACCGCTGGTTCACAGGCTAACTGTATGTAAAGTAGTTCAAAGTAGCTGTACCTGAAACACCTGCAACAGCACAATGCTGCTCTAATATTGATGCATAAGAATTAACAATAAAATGATGTCAGAGAGAATCATCATCAGTCACAGGGACAATTTACTGCAGAGCGAGGACGTTTACTTTGATACTTTAAGTACATTTTGCTGATAATGCTTTTGCACTTTTGCTTGTAACAGAGGATTTTTACATTGTAGTATTAATACTTCTACTTAAGTAAAGGATCTGAGTACGGTAAAGTCACTGTACATCATACAAATCATGAAACATGCTCTGATTGGTTGGGGTCCAACATGTGATCTGCTGTTTCCCTTGGCCAAATCGCAGTAACAACGTATGACTCTATGAACACCTCAAAAGGCATTAGTATGTCTACTCTGCTCAGGAAACAATCTATATTCATTGTGATATTGGCAGCACAGACTGGTATGTTCATAAAGTCTGACCTTTGTCACAGTTTTCATGCCACAATTGTCCACTACCACCTCCCACCCTCACCCATATATCACCTCAGCATTACTGCATTATAGCACTTAAAGGTGCAGAAAGATAAATTACTGCAGTCACTGCAGAGTGATGTTATGGTGAGAGAGATGAATGATGAATACAGAGAGCCATACAATCTCTCCCTCATTATGTAAGAAACAATAACGCCTGAGAGGAGTTGAAATAGAGTAGCTGAAATGAAGCTTGTGACTCATATTAACATGAGAAAATGGGGGAAAAAATATTAAATCCAGTCCTGGAGGAGCAGTTGCTGAGAGTCTTTGGCAGGCTTTTTCTTTGGGAGGGGTGGAAGGTGGGGACTGTGGTGGTAATTCTGCAGTGAAAACAGGGTTTTAGATTACATGGTGAAGCAGGAATGTATGGGGGCCAGGAGAGGCAGGCAGGCATGCACCACCATCAACAACATCTGGACACATTAGACTGGAACTGAGAGTGGGTGTGTCTGTGAATGCACCCTGAGGGAGAGATTATGTTTGTAGTATTGTTATTACAGCAAGATCACTTCAGTGGTTTCTGTATTGTCATTTGCTCCAACTGCTAACAAATTAAACAAGAGCTGAGGAAAAATATGGCCACTATATATGTGTGTGTGTGTGTGTGTGTGTGTGTGTGTGTGTGTGTGTGTGTATTAAAGGTTAGTTCAACTGTCAGTGTGCCTTGTTATGTGATATCTTTTGGCTAAGTACAGTGTTAAGGACTGCTATGGCTGGAAGAAAATTCTTCATCAGCAGTCTTATAAATATGAAATGCATAATTTGGTTTATGTAGTTAGACTATTGCACTACGCAGGATCTTTATATGAACTTTAACATTGTTGAGAATAAATACATTTTGCGATGCAACTAAAATTTTCATACTGTACGTTCAAATAATGAAGTATGTACAAACTGAGTCCATTCAACATTTTTTTAGCTCAAGGTCTACTTACCAGATTTGTTCCCAACCTTAAGCCACATGTTGTGGCCTTCATCAGCAGATGAAGTTCCATAGTGAGGTCATGGAATGACGTGAAATATCTCCATGGCAGAGTAAATTCCATCCACTGATGAAGGTCACAAGATGTGGCTGAAAGCCCAGAAGAAACCTAGTAAGTTGGCTATTTTCCTCTAAAGTGTATTTGATTCCAATGCTTACATTGGTAACCTTCTATTTCCCGCCTTTGGATAATTAGCTTTTTATTGGTCACTGTATTATTAAAAGAGATGCAAATGTATCACAGATACCTTTTTCTAAATTAGATACATGTGTCACAGCTCCAGTTTCATTCCCACATTGCTAAATTAGGACAGGGAGAAGTACCTACGGTCAGGAAACTTTGCACCCACCTACAATATGTACATATGAGGTATGTCTGTTATCTGGTGTCAGATCATGAAACTCCAGTCATGAAACCACAATGGGTCAGTACAGCATATCAAACAAGTGCCAGGTTACATCCAAACTCATCCATCCCGCAGAAATCCACAGAACCTTAGGAGAGTGATCTCAGTTAAGCAGTGCTGATTTTTTTTTTTTTTTTAGAGGGACGTAATTAGACATCTGCTTCATGAGCTCAGTGGTTATATTCTACACTGATTAAAAGCAGTAAATCTCTGTTTGACTGGGATCGTGTTTCCACCAAAGCTGCTGAGTAACACTGATGTCATTGTAAGAGCAGAGGTCAGTGAGTCTTCCAGGACTTCCAGCTGAAAAATCAAGTACTGTTATATAGGCCTCAAGACAGTCAAAGTCTGGCTTTGGCACAATTCAGACACTCATTTTTCTTACAGTTTTGTGCTACTTCAGTTTTCAGTTGTTCTTGCTTTGTCTTTGAAGTGTTCAGGACCAGGTCATTCCAAAGATAAAACTATTGCATCAGCTGAAAAGAGGAAGTCCAGCCATGTGACAGAGGAAGGAACTTGATAAACTCATCCAGAGATAATTGAGGTGGAAGTTTCTTTTCTTTTCTTTTTTTTTTTTTATCTTTAATGGTTTTAATGTTGGAATTAGTTTATTTACATTCACCAAGTAAACCCTGCCTCAACTCCTCCCATTAGCTTAAAAACCATGCCTAGCATATGCATGTAAAACTGTATATTACCTCTGTAAATGAAACCATTTGATGAAGGAAAAGTTCAAAACATGAAACAAAATAATTTTAGCTCAAGGTCCACTTACTGGCCTTTTACAGAGTTTTCAGCTAGATCTTTTGATTAGTGAATGTTATCACTCTTTCCCTCTTTCATGGATGTGACCTCTCTTCCTCCTCCCCTTGATGTCATAAGACTTGTATCTACCACTTTATTTAGAAGTTTAACTGTGACAGATGTTTATACCAGTTTGGGTCGTAACTGTACCATTTGAATTTCTTTTCACTTCCAAATAATTCTGATCATCAGTGCTAAACTTTCATTATTTGCCCTGTGGACATACATTTACCAATGTTGCTGTGTTCCAAAATCTGAGCAGTAACTTAGTTGAGTAATGTTATTATAACTATACAACCAATGGCAAGAGCTGTGGAAACAAAGCTGAAGTTGTAATAAACAATAGTTTTCCTTTATGTCAATGTGGACGAGAGGTCATTGAAGAGGTCATGAAATCAGTAAAAAAAATGAATTAAAATTGTGGAAAGACCATAAACTGTTTTAACTGTGGCTGATGAAGGCCAATAAGACACACTTAAAAGCTACAGAAAACGCTAGTGATTGGACTTGGAGTTCAGCTTATTTTGCCAAAATAATAAAGCCATTTTTTCCTACTTGTTCATTTATTTCCCAATTTCCTAATGGCATTTACCCATCCACTGACTTACTCACACATAAGGTGTCAGCACTGGGAATCCATACATGGCAGGAAGTCCTGAGCTCTGTGATGACATTCAGGGTTTCTACAATGTGTATTGTTGGCCAGAAGAGGGCAGACTGTATCTGACAACCATTATACATACAAACTGAGAATCACTGAACATGAACACCTCCAATGAAAGTCAAAAGTTGATATATTTCAGTAGCAAAAAAGCAGGAAACCATTATCAAGTTTAAATAGGGCTTCATACATGTAAAATCTGCTCACTTGAGCAACTCTAGGATCACCACCAAGCCAGTTATGATTTCTGAGTTTTGATTGCAGCTCTAATGTGACGCCACGTTTTTAATTATACTTTCCGGTGTCACAAAGCTGTTCTTTCTGAAGAAACATTATGTTTTGTTGATCTCATATTTTCTCCAGAATTGTTGCCAGACAGATGAATAAAGTCCAGAAGGGTAGATGAACTACAAATTTATAACTGTGAACAATATCACAACCAAATGAGTTTAAAGAGAAAATAGTACAGCACTGTACCAAAAACACAATAATATTTTTTCCAGATAAAACTGGTTTATATTGCATATTAACGAGTTTGTAGAGCAGATCAAGGATCAAAATAAAATAGTAGTTTAATAATAATTATAATAATAATGATGATAATAATTTGCAGGCACTGACAGCAGAGGTTTTCCAGTCAAGATGTACTTCCTCACTGAACTGAGCCTGAGAATGAGACACACACATACACAAATATCAGACCAAGATTGCAAGAAGACAATGTTTATGCCCTCATAACATAGTTGAATTTATTTTCTAAGTGTGACTGTGTACTTCCAAATGAAAGCATTCCAAACCCACGTATGATTTTCACCCTCTGCTCCACTCACCAGTTTAGTTTTCAAAGCATTCTGAGGCCTGACTGGAGCCACAAGTTAGAATCCCGGGAAACTCAAATATCCTTCCCACTCACACAGACAGAGAGCTTTTCATATCTTAACCTTCTTTTCTTGTAGCAGTTGGAGATATTGCCTTGATAAAAGCTCTTTAAATAAATCATGTAGTGATGATTATTACCACAGATGCAAAGGAGAGGGAGAGAAGATGGAGGGTATGAAATACCACTTACAAGAAAGTAAAGTGGAAGAGCACAGGCAATCTGTGACAGGCTAAAAACAGATCTCTGTTTCTGGAATATCCTGCTGAATGGAGGGCTGAAAGCACCCAGGGCACGGAATGGAGTTCTTTATTTATCACGTATTTCACAGTAAAAACACCATGAGAGCAAGTGAAAGTGCACTGTTGGTCCATCTCTCTTCATCTTTAGAAATTGAGATTTATTTAGTGAGTTAGGCTGTTTTGAAGTTGTACTCTCATTTTCTCATGTAATTCATTGCACTTTACATCTCACTTCACTGCAAAACTGACTACATACGGACACAAGCTATTGTTAGGCCTGTACACTGTGGGGACACTATATGGAATGCAAACATATAAGCTTGCAATATAAGGTCATACATTATTCACAGATGTTAAAATCCCATCTGAAATTCATGCATTCCCGCCTGCATTATTGAAGTGCTCTGACTCTGTGGTGAGGTTTTCAGTATGTTTGTGCACTGGTCAAAAGTAACATCCCAGTTATGATGAATTGAGAATTTAATTATGAAGTGCAGTGCTTTATATGGAGCAGTTTCATAGTCTTTAAGCGTCACCCTAAAACCACAAATTGTTGTTTTTACAATTCCGTTTGTGCACAGATTAAACAAGTAAAATACAACATGTTAATAACATGTTAATGCAACTTCCAACAGCCTCGGAGCTGTATTCCCGACCTTTGGACCAGTCTTGCTGTTTCCACATCTTGACTCCAGCCCTGTAACACGCAGATATGAGATTCATGTCAATGTTCCTGTCTCAGTCTCAGAGAGTAAGTGAATAAGTGTATTACCTACAATGTTGAATTATTACTTTAACATTTTGAGTATCATTTTCAGGTCATGCCTGTCGTGACGACTCTTACATTTGAGCTCCAGAGTTCTCTAATGTTGGCCAGGACTATATGTTAGGGGAAGCTGAAGTCAATGTATAATGTAACATTATGTCATAATGAACAACATGTTATATGAGGCCATGTGTATAATCCAGAAAAGGCTTGCTTTATAATTATTTTCTATAAGCAGGCAAATCCAGCTATTGTGAAGGGAAAAAATGATGGGAACACCTTACCATGTGCAACATTTGTGTCACTGTTCCATACCATCCAGACAAAGTATAAATATTAACCTAGATCATAATAAATATTAAATGAATGTATTTGTTATCTAATTCATGTGAGGCAGTCTAATAATGTGGACTGTGTGAACAGTGGATTGCTTATGTAGTTTGATTCTATGGATGGACAACGCCCTACTGTGGACAGTGAAGGAATCACAAGTCACAGCTCACACTGATGCTGACCATCCAGACAACCATCTATCTAGCATCACCTGTTCATTTTCTGCAGAGACATTTACTGGAAGTAGAGCGGAGTGGAAATGCCTTCTTCCAGTGGAGTGAGAGCATCCTGACAGCTGAACACCTCAATGGTCCTCTGGAAAACAGCATGTTTAAAACACAATTTACACACACACACACACACACACACACACACACACACACACACACACACACACACACAAAAAAAGAGTCACAAACTGCCTCACCTCCATGCCTGTTAGTAGCTCCTCTCTGGATGTGGTGAAGAGAAGCTCGTAGAGTCTGTATTTCTGAAACAGACTGCAGCCAACAGAATAGACAAGGTCTGTTAAATTATTAAAACACAATACTCAATACAGAGCACAGAGCTATTTTACACATCTATCTTCTATGATACAACAAAATCACAAAATATATACTGGCTGTAATTTCTTTTCTTCCGCAGGACATTATTGTGATGTGTCATCCAAAAGTCTGATAAATTCTATTCAGGAATAAAATCCACATGGAAGGAGGGTAAACTTGTGGGTTTGCAGTGGTGGAAAGTTAGTGCACTTACTGTACTCAAGTACAGTACTGAAATACATATTGTCTCTTTGTCTACATTTGTCTCCAACAGGAGTAATTCCATTAGGTGGAGACTTGAGTCATATCTTTAGCTTCATGTAAAAATAGAAAAGTTAACATTAACATTTTTTTCAACAAATGAATTACAGGATATATGGAGGGTGATGCATTCAGAAAAGAGAGACCACACAACTTTGAGAACATTTTGATAACCTTTTTTTTTTATATTGTGATTTGGGTTTTACCCTTCAATTGATCCTGATTTGTAAATGCCCAAGAAGCCAAACTGTCCCACTTGCCCACTTACTGTATTTTACTAAAAGTTTTTAAGCATGTGATTCCAGGTTCTTCAGACTTCAGCCGATCATCATATCCACCACCCACACAGTCAGAGTTAGCCTGGTATAAAGATCTGTCTGTCAGCTCCATGTACCATATGCCACCTGTGTGTTGCAAGTAATGTCAATGCGGGTGACAGGTGGAGCCCATGCAAGCAGTGATCACCAGGACCTCCTTCTGTGACCACTTACATTATGTGGGATAATGACTTGGCCATTAAGGGGTACAAATGTGGTCCTTATGTGCAACATAAGGACATTATGTTTGATATGTGCTGTTACTCATGTAGGTTAAACGTTGGTTTGTGTCATCCAAAAATCTATGGTATGTCACACTACCATAACCCACATGGGGCTTGCACAAAGCAAATGGATGGATACATTTTTAAGCCAGCCTATCACTGACCCATGCTGGGCCCACATGGACATGTTGGCTGGGATTTACAGGAGGTATGCATCTCTGAATGAGTCACACTGAATGAGTTTGAAAGAAATTATGTAATGTATAAAATCCTGATTCAAAAAAGTTGGGACACTGTGCTAAACAGACAAACTGAATGCAACGACTTGCTAATCCTTTTTGACATACACTCAACTGAAAACAGCACAAAGACAATATAATGTTTTACCTCATCAGCTTCATTGATTTTTGTAAATATAGGCTGATGCTGAATTTGATTCCAGCAACATTTTTCAAACATTTTTCAAACAAGTTGGGACAGGAGCAACTAAAGGCTAGGAAATTTGTGGAATGCTCCAAAAACACCTGTTTGGAACATTCCACAGGTAAACAGGTTCATTGGTAACAGGTGACAGTATCACGATTGGGTATGAAAGGGGCATCCTGGAAAGGCTCAGTTGTTCACAAATATTTTGTGATGAGGGTTGAAGGTTTTACCTGAGAATATAAGACCCTTTTCATACCTGTTTCTGATGTAACTTATGAGTGCAGTGGCTTCTTCTCTGTCTAGAAGTGAAGTGGTGTCTGCCCCTGAAGTCGAGCACTGACAGGCACCATCTAAGGCCTTAGCAAACTCCATCAAGTTCTCCACTAAAACCATCTGCTTGTCTAGAATATGGCAATAAAGCACAAGTTAGTGCTGCAACTCTGATACATTTGACAGGGTACGTAGTTATATAATGCATTCACCTGTCATGTTAGTTTACTCATCTTCTGCATTGTGGCAACACAATTTACAGATGAAGTGCCCATTTGTGAAGGCAGTAAATCAACATTTTTTATACTTTCTCATCTGACATTCACTGAAATATGAAAAAAAGGGAACACCTTCACATCCTGCTGCAAATTCATGCGTTCTCCCTGCATTCAACAGCCCTGAAAGAGCTCACATTGCCTGTTTTCCCCTGCCTAATCCTTTCTCTTCTCCCTATAGTTCTGTCTGCTCTGCTCAGTCCCTGTCTCCAGTCCTGCGTCTCGTCAGTCCTGCTTCTCAGCCCTGGACCCCCGCTACTAGCTACTCCAGCTACTCACTCTCTGGACTGTCGGCTCAACTCAGACCAGGCTTTCCTCCTGTTCGACAGCCCAGTCCCCACGTTTGCAGTTACCCCTCCTGCCCAGCTCCTCTCCAGCTCTCATCCTATCCCTTTTGCCCCTGCAAATAATTAATCTTTATTCAAACTCCAGTCTCCTCGCCTCTTTGTGACTTGCATTTGGTTTCACTAGCTCAAATATCAAAAGTATCGTACTTGATTTTACTCTACAGAAATCAGTGGAAACCAACGGCAGCCAGGAGTGGTTGGTTAAAAGACACTGAAATGTCAAAGACAGCAGTTGTGAATGGGCGAAAGCATGCAAAAGCACTGGTGTAGTACTTCAAAGTTTAACCTCATGTCATCCATTCTGATGAAGCATAAAACTGGGATGCAGTGGCTAAGAGAAACTGATTATTTTGAGTACATTCCAGATAGTTGCATTCATGGAGACACATACGTTTTCAACCTCCCTGTCTGACTGCGTAACTACTGTCTGTAATGTATCTAGCAAGTAAGTAAAATTCTCAATCTTCCAAAACCAGGGTTGCAAAGTGCTTCACAGTTACAGGAAACTACAATAATAAGTATTTGAAAAAATGAAGAATTGTTAAACATTAAGAACAAGTAGTAATTGTGACTTTTAGCTTAACCAAGAATACAGTACATTACAATTGTCAAGACATGAGGAGACAAAGAAATGGATGATTTGTTCTAGCTTCTGGAAAGAAAATAAGAGGTGCCGTTTGGCAATGTGTGATAACTGAAAGTAACAGGAGTGAATTACGGTCTGCCTGTTACCCTCTGTCTCTGTGTGTCCTCCCCACCTCTTATGTTGCCCAGCAGCATGTGCAGTACAGCCATGGTGAAGGAGGTCTGCACGGGGGTGAAGTTGGCCTCTTTTGCCCACCAGAAACCACAGACATAGAAATCCAGCAGGGCAGCTTCCTTCATACAGGTCTGATGGTTCCTGAAGGCCAGAATCTCCTTTAATTCCCTACAGACAATAAAAGCAGATCTGGATAAATCAGAGGAAGGAATTATACACTGAAACAGAGTCACTTTAATGCTGTTGAAACATCTGGGCCATCAGCATTTTTGTTTGTTTGTTTTGTTTATTTGTGGGTTTTAGCAACCAAGGCAGAGTATTTTAGAAGCTGATTCCAGTAGTTCTCAGCATGTTTAAATTTGATACCTTTAGGTTTAACCTCTTTATGCCACTTTTTGACCTCTTTATGCCACTGTGCTTGCTTTTTGTAACTTGCTTGATGTAACGACTAAATTTCCCGGTGTGGGATCAATAAAGTCCTATCTTATCTTATCTTATCTACAACAAAAACAGAAATAATGAAAGACATCAGCATCACTCCCTCAGAATGTCATTCCTGGCAGAGAAGAACTTAAAACACAATTGAGAAGTTTGGAAATCAAATTTCAAAAAGTAGATTATATTTCAAGAGTTTATAAACTAGGGCAAAATGCAAATAATAAAAAATAGAGATTCTTTTTGGCTACAATCATGACAGTTAACTTATGTGTAATCTAGAGATCTCAAAAAGTACCCTCGTAAAAAGTACCCTTGTTTAACCAGGTAAACCATGCTGACAGGGTCCCTGTAATAGTGCAGAACTACACGGTCCACAATGAGGAAAATGGTTTTCATCTTCACCCATAAAACAATAAAGAACAACTGACAATACAATACAGTTATTAAGGACTAACGGCAGAAACAGTTAAATCATAAAGCATTCACTCCTCTAATTACAGTTACTGAAAAGGACGGACATGAGACTTCAGCTGGTTTTCATAAGCACAACATAAAGGCCCAGTCCGCTTACGACTGAAGTTCGTCCGCAGGTTTCTTGAGCAGGTCCTGGATCTGCTGCTGCGGCAGCGCGGCCCACTGGAGGAAGACGCGGTCATCTTTCTGATGAAGCATTCTCTAAACAAAACGATCACTTATCAGCAGTACAATATCTTTCCCTGCCGCTTCTTTCTTTTCACGACGCGTCGCTCCTCCGGACACGTTGACGTTGGAGTCGTTGCCATGGCAACATCCATATCAAACTGTTGGACTTAGCGGAAGCGTCAAGTTACTTTATTTTCTTTTTTAAACAGACACCATCTTTTCACTAGAGAACTTCCGTTCTATTTCGTATTTAGTCAATTCGTTCTAATAATTAGTCTAATTATTTGTGTTCTCAAGTCATTCAATGTACGTTTTTAAGGCAGGTGAACATATGATTAATCATCTAATATCTGTTTTAGAACGGTCATTCCATGTTTGATATTAACGATGTTACTTTTGTTGGTTTGTGGGAACCCACCAAACTGCAAATGGTACTTGTTTGTTTGCATGCTTTTATTTAGAAGGTATAATCATTTGCATTGCAGTTAGCTGCTTGGGATGATATCGATATGAATTCAACATTCACATTTTGAGCTGAATGTACATCCTTAAAACATGTTTAATGATGAAAAAAATCTGCATTTTGTGTGTTTTTCAGCTGATCAGAGTTGAAACTATAGACCTGTTTGCTTTGGTGTATAATCTTGGTGTAATTATTGATTCTGACCTGAATTTTAACAGCCAGTTAAAGCTCATTACCAAATCAGTCTACTACCACCTGAAAAATATAACCAGAATAAAGGGATGTCTGTCCAAAGAAGACGTGGAAAAACTGGTTCATGCATTTATTTTCAGTAGGTTGGACTATTGCAATGGAGTCTTTACTGGCCTAAACAAAAAATCAATTAGGCAACTACAGCTGATTCAAAATGCTGCTGCACGAGTCCTTACAAACACCAGAAAAATGGACCATATTACACCAGTCCTCAGATCACTACATTGGCTTCCTGTGAGTCAAAGAATTGACTTCAAAATCTTACTGTTGGTCTACAAAGCATTAAATGGTCTAGGACCGAAATATATTGTAGATTTATTAACTCCATATGAAGTATCCAGACCTCTCAGGTCATCAGGGACAGGTCTATTGTGTGTTCCCAGAATGAGAACCAAACAAAGTGAAGCAGCTTTCAGTTATT
The DNA here is from genome assembly GCF_051107435.1 of Chaetodon auriga. Taxonomy (NCBI): domain Eukaryota; kingdom Metazoa; phylum Chordata; class Actinopteri; order Chaetodontiformes; family Chaetodontidae; genus Chaetodon; species Chaetodon auriga. The sequence continues at coordinate 21,196,573 of NC_135093.1, read as the reverse complement.
ATGCTCCTCACCTGTGGAACATTCTCCCTGCACACCTGAGGTCTGCACCAACTGTCAGCTCATTTAAATCAGGGTTGAAAACATTATTATTTGCTACAGCTTTTACTTAAAGTAATCATTTTAAATGCTAAATTATTGTCTTAAATGCTAAATTATTGTCTTTTACTGGCTTCCTTTAATTGTATTGTATTTTTATTTTTCTATTCTCTTCTAATCTCTTTCTTTCTTTCTTTGAAATGTATGATTTTAATGTATTTTTATGCTTCTGTAAAGCACTTTGAATTGCCTGGTGTATGAATTGTGCTATACAAATAAATTTGCCTTGCCTTGCCTTTGTTTAGATATCAGACAACATTACTTACTCATCACTGTCTCACATCATTTCTGTTTTAAAAGATTTGTCACTGAAGTTGAGAACGATAGCTGGTTCCTGTGAATTTTGTTTTTGGGGCAAACATTTTGGCTTTAACACTGTAGAGAGACAATGTAGGCCTAGAAGCTATTTCACATTTTAGTCCATTACAGGACACATTTGCATACTATACAGTGCTACAAGCCATTGTCATTACAGTTCATTCTCCCAAAATTCAGTTTCTGTGTTTCCTTACTTAACATGCTTATAAACCATGCTTTTATCGCAAGATAATGATGGCCGGAGCTGCTGTCACTGAGCTTCACAATGGCTCCTCAGAAACCTATGGGTGACATCACAGAGACGACATCCAGCAACGACAGCAGCTGTGATGCCAAAAATGTTCTCTTTGAACATATCAGACGCAGTGATTATGTTTCACTCCAACAATGAAATACACAAAAGTAATTTTGAGGAGACAGGGTAGCTTGTATGATGATATTTTTGCATCTTCCATATTAGCCTACAGATGTAGAGAATAAAGTCACTAACATGTGATGGAAACATGTATGTGCTCCTATTTTTCAGTCCTGGAAGCTGATTAATTCTGATCTTCAGTGATAAGGAAAAAACATCTTGAGTACAATATTTTAACACCAGATGTGTTCCTGCACAATACACAAAATGCAACAATTTCATGTGCATGAATTGTAATAAAGTAATAATGAACAATGATTGATTTCCAAAACTTTTTCATTCTCTTAAAAGCCACTGATCTGCCAGTGGGGACCAGTGATTACAAGCTTGTGCTGTGTGGCCAAACATTGTGCAAACTCACATAACTTTATTATATATTTTACTAGAGATCCTGAAGCTTCCAAAGACACCAAACATGTCAGGCTGAGTTTTGGGGAAATTCCAGTCAAATCATAATCAATCCTGATAAAGAATACATAAGATACTGTCAGGTGGTGTGGAATAAGATGATTTTATATTGTGAAGCTATTTGAGGGGAAATGAAAAAAAAATTCAAAGGATGTTGACAGTCAAATCTTTTATCTTGATCAGCTCCATAATGCTACAGGCCTGCAGTCTCACATGCTGAACAACAGTGCAGAGACATGCCATCTTTAAAACAACCAAATAAAAAAAGCTCATGTCTTTCAACTTTAAACTGGCTTGTTAAGAATGTTATGGTGGTTTGTCTAATTGTACCAAATTTAATGTTATTTCTGTAAAACTGTGCATGATTGTGTGCACACCTCAGGGTGATTCAGGCTTGTGAAAAGAAATGTTTTCAGTGGCAGATTAATCCACATGCAGTGCTCTGGTGAGTCTTTGACAGCAGGATGGGGTGTGGGGGGCTGAGTCAAAATAAACTGTGTGTGTTCATGTTAATGAGGGAACATGTCATCCAGCCCCACAGTGTGGCTCCTTCATGTAATTTAGTAGTTTCTGGACAATGATGAAGCTGTATGGCACAGGGGAAAAAGGTTTGGGATTTGTTGAAAAATGGAGACAGACTGATCACCAGACTGATTCCTTACAAAAAAAAGTAGTTTACTGATTGCAGCTAATTTTGCAAGCATTTAGTACAACTGCAAGACTACAGGCTTGTTTCTGTACAGTTCACAGCAATTCAGTCAAAGTCAGACTGCATGTCTCTGCAGGCAACTGGCATATCACCAAGATATGAGCGACACTGTCAGTAAACAGAAAAAACAGGAGTCCAGGAGATTGCTGAAGGCGTGCCTTAGCTCCTTTTTTTTCCGCCTCTGTAACACTGAACTCCTTCAGAGCTCTCACATACAACTCCTCTGTCCTATGCAGCAGCTGGGACTGCCAGAGCTCTCCCAGCGTGCTTCACAAAGCCAAAGACTTGCATCATGTTCTTTAAGTTCATTTGTGCTGTGGTGACCAGGTCTCTCTTTATCCTCATCTCCCTCATAGGGGTGTGGAGAGTGGTGTGGGTGAAGAACAATGGACTCTACTGGTTTCTCACCATCCTTTACCTGCCTCTGGTGGCTGAGATGATCCTGACCCTGAGAAGAAGAAGGGGAAATGATTACAAATGGTATGAGCGACTGTACTTCAGTTAATTTTCATAGGATACATATATGTGTAATATTTAGCTATAATGTAACTGGATGGTTGTAAAGACCAGAAAAGAGAAGGGAATTTAGGATTCTAACAATATTTTGGTAAGGATGTTTTTTTTTTTTCCCTACAGGTTTTCTCCAGCTATCTTCCTCTTCCTCATCAGTATTATCCCATCATTATGGATTTTAGAGCTTCACCACCAGGAGAACAAATCCAGTGACTCAATGGTATCATGCATATATTCCATGTTATCAGATTCCCTTTTATTCTGAGTGTTTCATACCATAATGCAGAATTAATTGAAAATTTTCAGTGTGTCTGTCTCTCTCATTGCAGTGTGAAAAACTTGACTCAAGTGAAAGTATTAAGAGTCTTTTCAGACTCTGGAGGAACTCAACCAATGGCAGTGAGCCACCAGAGGTAAGTTAAAGGTTAAACTTATTATTTATTGTTTAAAATGATTGTCCTAAATGTATATTTAGTTCAGATATTTTTTTAAAAAAAAAGCAAAACAACAGAGAGTGTGCAGTTAAAGAGGTCCAGTTTAAATTTTTTAAACTACTTTTTAAAAATATTTTTTAATAATTACATTAATAGACTTCAGCAGTGTCATTGTTTGGCTGTAAAGGGTTGCAGTCTGGATAGATAAGTCAAATTCAATATGACAGCTTAAAGTTCAATGTTGTCCAAAATAAACTAGAAAAAGTTAAAAAAGTGAAAAAGTGGTTTCCCTCAATGTACATGTCATGTAAATTAAAAAACAACTTTTCACATTAAGGAATATGAGAGTATTTGGAAGCTTTTCAGCTAAGGTAGGATAATCATTTTCAAAACTAATGTTCCTTTGTTGAAAGTCACAAGATGATAAACATCTTGTTTTTGCTGGGATCCACCTTGTGGTATTTTCTGCATTTTTGCTTTTCCATGTCCTCACATGTCTAGACCGTGGGACTCTTTCCTGCTCAGTGCTCAACTGGTTCACCTCAAAGAGGCTGTTGTAAGGCTGTGGGTGTTTTTTCCCCTTATAACCCGAGCACATTCATAGAGCTGACTGCTTTTAATGGAAGGACCCACCCTAAATAAAAACAATTACAAGCTGAACATGAAAAGTCTGCTCTGTATATCTACAGTATGCGTCAAAGTTTGGACACACCCTCCCATCTAATGCTTTTGCTGAATTTTTTTTATTATTTTCTACATTGTACATTAATACTGACGACATCAAAACTTTGAAATAACACATGGAATTATTTGGTAAACAAAGCAAAATAGGTTTTATATTTCAGAATCTTCAAATAGCCACCATTTGCCTTGATGACAGCTTTGCACACTGTTGGCATTCTCTTAACCAGCTTCATGAGGTAGTCACCTGAGTGGTTTTCAGTTAACAGCTGTGCCTTGTCAAAAGGGAGTTAGTGGAATTTCTTGCCTTTTTGATACATTTGAGATCATCAGTTGTGTCGTTCAGAGGTAATGTTACTATACAGTATATAGCTCTATTCAACTACTGAATAATCTGTGTTATGACAAGAACTGCTCCACTAGTAAAGTAAAGAATTTCAAGAACTATGAATGTGTCTTCAAGTGTATTTACAAAAAATATACTGTTGAAAGTGGCTCTCATGAGGACCACCCCAGGATAGTTATTTCTGTTGCAGATAAGTTTATTTCAGCCTCAGAAATCTCCAATTAACAGCACCTCAGATTAGAGCCCAGATAAATGCTTCACAATGTTCAAGTATCAGACAATCCCAATTTTAACTGTTCGGAGGAAACTGTGTGAATCAGACCTTCATGGTCAAATTGCTGCAAACACTACTGAGGGAGATCAAGGAGAAGAACAAGAGAATTGCTTGGGCCAATAAACATGAGGAATTGACATTAGACCAGTGGAAATCTGCTTTGGTCTAATGAGTCCAGATGTGAGATTTCTGGTTCCAACTGATGTGTTTTTGTGAGACGTACAGAGGGTGAACCGCAGGTGTGGTTCCCATTGTGAATCATGGAGGAGGAGGTGTGATGGTGTTGGAAGTGCTTTGCTGGTGACACTGTTGGTGATTTATTGAAAATTCAAGGCACACTTAGCCAGCATAGCTAAGTGTCACCATTCTGCAGTGACATGCCATCCCATCTGGTTTACACTTAGTGGGACCATCATTTGTTTTTCAACAGGACAATGACCCCAAACACACCTCCAGGCTATTTAAGGGCTATTTGAACAAGAAGGAGAGTGATGGAGAGTTCTACCAGATAAGCTGGCCTCCACAGTCACCTGACCTGAAAGCATTTGAGATGGTTTGATATGAGTTGGCCTGCAGAGTGAAGGAAAAGCTGCCAACAGGTGCTCAGTATATATGGGAACTCCTTCAAGAGTGTTGGAAAAGCAATCCAGGTGACTGTAGCTCAGGAGGTAGAGTGGTTGTCCACCGATCTGGAGGTAGACGGTTTGATCCCCGGCCTTGGCAGTCCACATGTGTCCTTGGGCAAGATACTAAACCCCCCAAAAAACTGCCCCCGATGCTGTGCCATTGGTGTGTAAATTCATATGTACGTCGCTTTGGATAAAAGCGTTGCCAAATGAGTAACTGTAATTGTACTTCATGAAGCTGGCTGAGAAAATGCAAATAGTGTGCAAAGGTGAAGCATGCAATAATAAAAAGTGTCTACTTTGCAGAATCTAAAATATAAAACATATTTTGCTATTTTTTTATATATAGAATTTTTTGTTTACCACGCAAGTCCATGTACTCTTTCATAGTTTTGATGTCTTCAGTATTAATTAATCTGGAAAATAATAAAATAAAAAATCAGCATTGACTGAGAAGACTGAGAAGACTGAGAAGATTGACTGTGTCCAAACTTTTTACTGGTATTGTATGTATTTAATCCATAGTACTCCTATAGCAGCATAACTAGGGGCTGGTCCAAGGCAAGCCTGAGCCAACCCTAACTATAAGATTTAACAAAAAGGAAAGTTTTAAGCCTACTCTTACATGTAGAGATGCTGTCTGCGTCCTGGGCAAAGACTGGAAGATGGTTCCACAGGAGAGGAGCTTGATAGCTGAAAGTTCTGACTCCCATTCTGCTTTTGGAGACTTTAGGAACCCCAAATAAGCCTTCATGTTGGGAACATAGTGTTCTGGGGGGGTAATAAGGTACTATGAGCTCTTTAAGATCAGAAGGTGCCTGACCATTTAGGGTTTTGTACGTAAATAGAAGGATTTTAAATTCTATTCTGGATATTACAGGGAGCCAGTGCAGAGGGCTAATATCAGAGAAATATGATTTCTTTTCCTCATTTTTTTGTCAGAACATGTGCTGCAGCATTCTGGATCAACTGAAGAGTGTTTAGCAACGAATTTGGGCAGCCTGAGAGTAAAGAATTGCAATAATCCAACCTGGAAGTAATAAATGCATAATTAGTTTTTCTGCATCATTTTGAGACAGGATGTGCCTGATTTTGGCAGTGTTACGTAGGTGAAAAAGGCAGTCCTTGAAATTTGTTCTACATGGGAGTTAAAGGACATGTCCTATCAAAGATAACTCCAAGATTCCTTATAGTGGTGCTTGAGGCCAGCGCAATGCCATCCATAATTGCATTGTTATAAGTTGTTTAGGGCCTAGTGCTCTGTCCTCTGTAGTACTCTGTACGTGGCTTTAGCATGCACAGAGGACTCATCATTAATGTGTACAAACTGAGATCAATCTGAAAAATAGGATTTAAACCATCTAAGTGCAGTTCCCTTAACACCAATGAAGTGTTTCAGTCTCTGCAACAGGTCGAATGCAAGACCTTTGTATGATGCACTTAGGAGGTTCTTTGTAACTTTAGCCTGTGCTGTCTCTAAACTAGAAACTATCGTTATGTAGAAAGTCACACAGCTGATTAGCAACTGCTTTCTCAAGAATCTTTAAGAGAAAGGGGGCGTTGGATATAGGTCTATATTTGGCTAAAACCCCTGGATCAAGAGTAAGCTTTTTAAGAAGATGTTTTAATACAGCTACTTTAAAGGACTCCAGTACATAGCCTGTCTTTAAGCAGCTGGGGATTGGGTCTAAAACACAGGTTGACAATTTTAATGATGAAATTACTGAAATTAGTTAGTTGAATTAGTTAGTAGAAAAGTGGTCTAAAAATATGATGGGTTTAATGCTACTCAGGATCTAATAATCATATTATATTAATAATCTAATAATCTAATACTGCTGAGGGGGTAAGGGAATACATGGTTCAACAGAATTATGACTCTCTGTCAGCCTGACTACAGTGCTGAAGAGAAACCTGGGATTGTTCTTTCCTCTATTTCCTATTTGTGAAGAGTAATAGGCTGCTCCAGCACTGCAGAGGGCTCTCCTGTATGTTTTAAGACTGTCTTGCTAGGTGTGAAGTTTGCTTCAATTTGTGGTTTTGGGGGGTACACCATGGAGCTAATCTCCTCTGTTTTATTATCTACTTTTTTAGAGGGGCGACATAGTCAAGTGTTCTACACAATATACCTGTAGCACTATCAACTAGATGGTTAATTTGGGAGGGACTAAAGTTAGCATAGGAGTCCTCTGTTGTATTGAGACATGGCATTGAGTTATATGCTAATGAGATCATATCCTTAAATTTAGCTACAGTACTATCAGACAGGAGTCTGGTGTAGGAATTTCTGCCCTCTGTCAGGTAGTCTGGTAATATGAATTAAAAAGTTATTAAATGATGGTCCGATAAAAGAGGATTCTGTGGGGAGACTATTAAGTCTTCAATTTCAATGCCATATGTCAGACCAAGGTTGAGGGTGTGGTTAAAACAGTGAGTAGGTTCATGTATATTCTGATGGAAGCCAACTGAGTCTAATACTGAGAGAAATGTAGTACTAAGGCTGTCATTATCAGTGTCGACATGTACATTAAAATCACCTACAATAATTACTTTATCTGATTTAAAGACTAAACCTGATAGAAACTCAGAACTGAGATATAAATTCAGAATAAGGACCTGAAGAGCGGTACACTATAACAAATAAAACTGGCTGCACTGTTTTCAGGTTTGATGTGAAAGACTAAGAACTGAGAAACTAAGGATTTGTAATGAGTTCTAAATGAGTTTAGGTTTAGCGTTGATTAATAGGCTTGAATTAAAAATGGCTGCAACTCCACCTCCTTGGCCACGGTCTCAAGGAATGTGAGTATTAATATGGTGAAGGAGTAGCTTCATTTAGGCTAACATACTCTTCATGAGACAGCAAGGTTTCAGTCAGACAAAATAAATCAATATTATGGTCTGACATTAACTCATTTACTGGTACAGCTTTAGAGGACAGACATCTGATGTTAAGGAGTCCATATTTAATCCTCATATCTTGTTGTACTAATTGGTTCTGTTTGTTTTAAATTTGTTAGGTTTTTATGTTTAACTCTTCTTCTGTTTACTTTTGATTTAATTAGTTTACGTGGTCGGGGGGCAGACACAGTCTCTATGGAGTATTGGGTGGGTAACTGCTCTAATGGAAGCGCAGAGAACAGTGTAGGGCTGCAGCTCTGCCTCCTGGTTGACACTGAGTTGTCACGGGTTTGGTTCATTAACAAAATCGGTCGGATTTCTGGAGATGAGAGCTGCTCTGCCCAAAGTGGAGGGGATGCTGTCTCTTCCACTCAGACCAGGTCTTCCCCAGAAAGTCTGCCAATTATCTAATTATCTATGAAGCCCACATCTTCATACAAGAGTTCAATAGGCAGTATTGATTGTTTTAAGGAAGTACTTATTTTCAGCCAAATCATGAACTTTTCAAAAACCTAAAAAAAGAGTTTTGGTGCCTAAATGTAACCAAACTGCGAACATCATATGAAATACTTCGGAGCAATCTTATGTTGACAGTGTAACCAATTGATGCATATTTGTTATTGCTAACACCTTTGCTGCAGTGATGCAGAAGTGTACTCGAGGGTGTGTCAGTACACTGTGACACCACTGATACTGGGTGAAACATTCAACCAGAGAGTGCTTAGAAATGCTGCTTTACTGAAAGGTACTAAGTTGCTTTTTGATGCAGTGCTTCTTATAGTTTCTGAAGAATCTTTACTTTCCTATATACATTATACACTATTCTAGGGGTGTGTCGTAACTTGTTACAAGTGAAGCGAATGAGTAAAAATTTTTTTTTTTGCAGGAACTGTAACTTCTCACATTTCTTTTTAAAAAATATACTTTTACTTTTTATTTGAATACTTTGTGGGGCCAGTAACCTTCTTTTAACTTGGCCACATTTAAGGGACTAATGGTACTCTTATTTGAGTAAAGATATTTCAGTACTCTACCCACCACTGTACTATTCTCCTGGGTCAGCTGACTGGCTTCATACTTGACAAGGAGCCTTGATGTTTGAAAGGCATAATCTGTGATTGGTGTATATTAAACTGTTTTAGCATGTAAACTGGCTGATCCTGTTGTGTCTCTCTTTCACTTCTTTCCATGTGTCACTGCACAAGGGGATCCCCTCCTCAGTGTGTGCCAACGACTGGATCCTGGCTTTACACCAAATCCTGCTCATTTTACTGATCTTGGGGAAGTGGCTGCTGCCTGCCGCTGGAGAGCTGACCAGGGACCAGCTCTCCCAGTTACTGCTCATCTTTGTGGGCACGGCTGCTGACATACTTGAGTTCACCTCTGAAACACTTTCTGACATTAAGTGAGTAAGAGGGGAACAGGAGTGGGGAGAGAGGGGAGGAAGAAGTTGTTACACTGAACTTGTTGTCTGATAAAACAAGTTTAAACTAAATGTGAGTGTGTGTGTTTCTGACATAGGCTACTTTTGGGGACAAACTTTGGACTAAAGACCGGGCGGCTTGCCCAGTTAGGGAATCACAGGGAATGACTCCAGTGGGAAAACAGTAGATTGTGGGGTCAGTGGTCAAGGTTAGGGTTAGGTTAAGATTGTAAGTATTAGGGTTAGGCAAATAGTGGTTATGGTTCGGGTACATCTTCAGACAATCAATGTAAGTCAAACAACTTTGTGTGTGTGTGTGTGTGTGTGTGTGTGTGTGTGTGTGTGTGTGTGTGTGTGTGTGTGTGTGAAACAGTGACAGCAGTCCAGCCATGGTCTACATTATTCTGGCTGTGTGGACCTGGAGCATGCTGCAGTTTCCACTGCATCTCTCAGGTACAGCACAGTTGTTCTTTATTTCATTCAACTTTTGCTGACAATAGAGTGCTATTTATCAGCAACTATCTTGCTTTGCACAATACATCTACACAAGATGGGGATCTTGGTATTGTATTGTACAGATCCCTAAAGCCAATAAATTTAGCAGCCTGGAAATCTTAGGAATTACATTCAGTTTTGATGATTCTGCAGCTCATGATATAGAGTATGTCCTACATTCAGTGTCACTGCAGGAAGTAATGTGGGTGGTAGATCTGACTTTCTTGCTGGAGAGTTGTTTTGATTGCCTAACCTTAATCATATATTCACCATAGTTTATTACTGTAACCACAATCTTTTCCTATCTTTAACATCCTTAACCATACAATAGTTGCCAGCAGATATTGTGAGAAAAGCTGGTTTTCAAAACATTACCATTTCACATAAAAAAGGCATTGAACTTAAGATTGGGTTTTCAGGAACCATCCAATATCAGTGTTCTGCCTGGAGGAGATGCTGTTTAGTATTGTACAGTTCCCAAAAGGCAGACAATTTATTATAAAACGGTTTACATATTTTCTTATTTACCACTTTACAGTGGATTGCAATGCCACAATAAGCCTTTAGAAATGTGTAAATTACATACATACTGAAAATGATCAATTTTTAGCTGTCAGTGTAATTTGGCCTCACACATATCATTTGGTGGTATAAAACTTGGAAGGACTGTTCTTACATTACTTAAAGCTGCACTAATCAGTATTATTGTATGAACTATGGATTAAATAACCATGTTCAATAAGGGGTTGTGCATATTGACAAGGTCACGCACCCATTTCTGCACTTCCCCTCAGCTCTATGGAGCCTTTTAGCCATTTTTGGGTCGTTGTTTGGTTTTCCAGTCCACAAATCTCACTTTCATCAGCCTCATTTCTAGCAGCAGGAAGCTGCTGATTTCAGTGAAAAGGCTCTGATGGACCCATTGTACGCTACCTGCCCAACACCAAACACGAGACAGACACAGTTAATACCAAGCTGGTGAGCACAGTGGAGCATTTAGCAGCTAATGTAGTAGTAGCAAGAGCCAGACATTTTTCTCAGGAGTTGGTGGAAATCAAAAACAGATCTAAAAGGAGACTGGATATTAGATTTGTGTACATTGAGTGGGAGCTGCAGCACTTTCAGTACAATAACAGACTATAGGGGGGTTTAAACCTTACTTTGGGCCCTCGGAATGGCTTGAGTCACTCTGGTGATGCATTGTGATGTAGGAAGGATCCACCTAGCAAATGCTTCCAACAAGGGGAATCCCTACTGTGATGTATCAGACAGTGATTAAGCAATAGGATGACAGATATCTTTCCAACGAAAATACGGCAGATTACAGGATTACAAATACCTGAGCTAATGCAGTTATTTGTCTCAACAGTAATTGGTGCATCCTCAGAGGACCTCTCAGAACCTGCCCCATCCCTCCTCTCTCACCTCAGGACTGATATCTGGAGCACTGTGGAGGCTTTGTTTATCCAGGACGGGCCTTTTCTGCTGGTCCGTCTCACTGTCATGATCTACTTCAATGTGGTACACCAGATGCTGATCTTCTTCGCCATAAAAAACTTCCTGGTTGTCATTCTCAACATCTACCGGCTCTCTGTCCTCATCTGTGACAAGACCTCCTGAGTTTGGATCAGTGAAGAAAGTTACAGTAGTGATATTACTGTGTACTCAATTGTGATTTCAATGTGTGATTCTATGATGTGGCAATAGCAAAAATGGTAACTTGTGCAGAATTATTGATTAGAGATGCCAACCAGAAAGCACTGACCTCATGTATTAGTCCTGATAAAGAAATATTTCCTGTTCAAACATCGGAAATTAACTTAATAAATTTGTCTCTGCATTGGAGTTATGGTATTTCACTCTCAGATGAGGAAGTGCAAAGTAAAAGTCCTTTGAAATTCTACTGAAAAACTGTGAAGCTGTGAAAGCAGGCACAACTGGGAACATTAAAAAAATGACATCAAAAGAGAAGTCCTGATTAGTGAAATGAAGTGAAGACTAATGTAATCAAATGGGAACTAATTTATGATAAAATTTTGCTTTTGATTTCAAATTATTACTAATCTTCACCATAGCAACAAACACCAGAGCCAACTCCTGAGCAGGCTGCCATGTCACCTCCTGTGGTACCCTAAGTTTCACCTGCAGAGACTCCCACTCTCAGTACTAAGTCTGGGAGAGCCAAAGTAAAACCTAGAAGGCTTAACTGTGAAATGTAAAAAGAAAGAACTTGAGAACTGAAAAAATATGTGAAAAAAAAGAAAAGCAATGTAACTGGTGGAAAGAAAAGGCTATGGAGTGTTGTGGACAACAAACTGTACGTGCTCACTGTCATTCAAACGCAGGGTTACTCATTTAGAGCTTGATCCATTGTTGACATTAATCACATTATGATGGTGATTGACAGATGTCAGTTATTTCCAGCACTAACTCAATCATCAACTGATGATGGCATTGAGCCAATTAAAGCTCCCAAACAAAGGCTTGGTAATTACACAGGTGAACATCTGTGGCATAAGGAACAAGATACACGACCTGAGAAATCTTAGTTTGCTAATTCCATTCATGTATTGGCAGTATCTGAGACTCATTTAGACTCATACATTCACGGTTCAACATTTCTTTGAAATGGGACTTTGTCTTACGTCTTCCTTTATGAAGTTCTTGTTTATGGCTTATGTCTATTTTTGTATATGAATCTTTTGTTCAGTTTATGTGTCTGAATAACAAAATTACATATTTGAATGATGATTGACAGGAAATTAGTTGGGGCTGTGCTCTAGGATTTTATTACAGCTTTTTATGTCATTGACCACAGTATTCCAATTGCAAGATGAAATGTTATGGTTTTTCCAGCCCTCTCACCTAAAAATTACATTCATTTGCGAGTGTGTCATCTTTTATTTTCAGTTTTTATAAATGAATTACTGTATGTTGTTAAAAAAGACAGCGTGGCAGCACTGGACTGTCACAAATGAGACTATGGTACTGAAGAGACAGATGTTTTCCACAGGAGTTGGTGAAGACCAAAACATAAATAAAAAAAATAAAAATAAATAAATAAATAATAATAATAATAATAATAATAATAAAAAGGCAACATCATCGTGTTGTTTTGTGATGCTTGATGTGTAATTAGGAAACACTTTGCTTACACATTTGGCACATCAACCTAATGAGCTGATAATGTGTCAGTGTGTTCACAGCTTGCTCCACTTCCCCTCAAAGGGCAAAAAATCCTAACAAAACAATAAAAAGCACATCAGTTAATACAGTTTGGTCACAGCTGTTTAGCTTTGATTAACAGAACTAGTGGTGGACTGAGCAGTTGTTTCCTCAAGTTAATGTAGCAGTATCAAAATGTAAAAATATTCCACTACAAGACCTGCATTTTGAATTGTAGCTAAAAGTATATCAGTATTATCAGGAAAATGTACTTTAATTGGCAAAAGTAAAAGTTCTCATTCTGTGGAATGGCTGGTCAAAGGTTACTTTAATACTGTTTGGTAGTTTAACCTGTAACAATACTTGATCATACAGAATGTTTTTACTGATATCTTTTGGTTGTAAAATTTGAACATCAGTGGTGGAAAAAGTATTCAGATCCTTTACTTGGTGAAAGTAGAATCACAAGCAGAATCTACTTTATTAGCCAAGTATGTGTACACATATCTACAGTACAAGTAGGCTCCATTACAGGTAAAGGACCTGCATGCAAAGAATTACTTAATTAAAAGTACAGAAGTATTGTCACCAAAATGTAGCCTACATAAAGTACCAAAAGTCAAAGAATTCATCATGGAGAAACGGTTCATAATATATCCAAGAATAAATTTGATTATTAATGTTGTAGTTTGCCAATGGGTCGCAATTTGAAACCATTTACACACCAACAAAGCACCATATTTTCTAAGTTCCTCGTACAGTTTGCATGGAAAACTTAAATCTGAAAAGTAATCAGTAACTAAAACTGTCCTATAAAAGCAGTGGAGTTAAAAATGACAATATCTTGCAATCCTTTGAAGTGAATAGAGTGAAGCAGACATAAACTATGTAAAAATGAAAATATATAAGTAACTAAACATCGTACTTAAAAACAGCATTTGAGTAAATGTACTTTGTTATTCTACCACTGCGTAATTTACAAAGTAACCAGGGGCCATAGCTGTCAAATAAATGTGATGTGATAATATCATCATTCACTTAAAAGAAATAGAAATACTCATGTCAAGTATCTGACCTCCAGATTGTACTCAAGTATTTGAGTAGATGTACTCTAACAGCTACAGATCACCACTGAATCTGCCTCATACTTCTAAAGCCTCCGTCTCAGAATTAGTCATCCTCACAGAGAATGGTTGCCATCGCTGTCACCACCATGGTCACAACCTGCTGCTGTCTGATCGTCAGCTGCTACGTCACATCCGCCTCTGCCTCACGTGCCGCCCGCTCTGTATTTAGCGGCTCTCCCCGCCCTTCGTCTGTACGTCACATGCGGCACGTCGTTCCGGGCGGAGAGAACAGAGCCACTATCTCCACAGACCTGGACGGAGGAGGGTGTGAGAGGAGAGGACACCCCCGCAGGTAACTCCGCTCTCTGCTTCTCCCCAAATATCGCTGATGTTTAATGTCACATCGTCTCTGTCTGCAGTTTGACCATCAGCGGCTTTGCTCTGATGGACATGTTTGGAGAAACATCTAAATAATTGTCCATTCTCTGTTTAACACGAGTCAGAGCATGGTCAAATCCTATTAATAGCCGTGTTTCCTGACTTAACAAATCCTAACCGCATCGTGACCATGACCACAGTTTGCTTTCTTAGCTGATCTCCCGCCTGTCGTCACTTTAACATTTAGCGTGATTTTGAAACAGTGTTGGTCAGTGATCTCTCATCCTCCGCCACCCACGCTGTGTGTCATTCAAAGCTGGAGAAGGATGCAAAGTGTAGGCTGGCTGATAACGACACGGTGGCATCCTGTGCTCTGATTCCCGGTCAGTGCTGCCGTGCAGATGGAGGCAGGACGGAGGGACCGTAGCTGCCCGTCAGCGCTGCTCCTGGAGCAGCCGAGCTGGAGGAAGAGCGCCGGCCTGCAGGACACGTTCCTGTGATCGGATCATCCTTTGCTGCATCTCAACTGTTGGAGGAAGAACACCAACCTCATTAAAGATTCTTATCCTGTATACATGGAGCCGGAGGGCGCAGGGTAGGGGCCCAGCGGGGGCCTCCGGGAGAGACCAGAGCTTCACACCTGAAGTGTAACTCCACTAAGGCTAATGGTAAGATGCTGTTACAGCTGTGCCCACCTGTCAGTTGTGCTATCATACCTGATATGTCAGCAAAATGTTCAGTCATTCTGTTTAACTCATAGCTCTGCTCTCTGTCAGTGTGGATATGAAGAGAATCTGCTGGCTGCTGCTCGCTCACTGGAAACTTACTTTCAAAGCTACATGTTAGGATCAGAGGTCATCAGCCTTCACAGGGGCCCAATGTAAAAATGAGCTGTGGGCCCCGACTGACCTCCTAGTCTCTCCAATCATTTGTCCATTAGTTATTAACTATTAAGTTTGTGAGCCGCAGTACTGATCGTTTAGCAAAATTGTTTGAACACAGTATGAAAGTAGATCATTTCATTGATAAAACAAGTTCTTTACTCAGGCCCCAACAACAAAACTGGGCCTCAAGTTTAGTGACACAGGTGTTGCCTGAATTAAAGGGGATCTGCAGTGATTATGAGAGATGCAGAGTATCCGACTAATCAGCCTGTGAAAACAACTGAATCATGTTTTCTGTGCCTTCAAATGAATTATTTCAAGTTCAACAAAACTACTGAAGTGATGTTGTCTGGGACTTGGGGACTATACATTTTGACTATGCATTATATGAAGTGTATAATTCAGTGTTTTTGGGGCTTGACCCACACTAGGAACTAAGAGTCAGAATATGAGATGAGTGAAGCTATGAGCAGATATCATGATGCTCAAAGGATGTGTCCTCATGGCTTCGGTGATTTCCTGACTTTCAGCATCGCCATGAGGTTGATGTGATGTTTTTAATGTCTCAACAACTATGAGATGGATTGTCATGAAATTTGGTTAAGACATTCATTTCCCCCTCAAAATGAATTACAGTAACGTTAGTGACCCTCTGATTTTTCATTTAGTGCCTTATCAGGTCGGAAATGCAATTTGTCCAATACTCTGTTTTTGGACTACATACTGCAAAACTAATGAGGTCCCCATCACCCTCAGCTCTGCTGTACTTTGCATCTCTAGCTAATTGGCACATATTAGCATTCTAACATGCTAAGCGATGGTGAATAGGGTAAACACTACACCTGCTGAACATCTGCATGTGAATATTGTCGTTGTGAGTATGTTGGCAAAGTGATGTCAGCATTTTGCTCACAGCAGCTCTGTGCCTCAGTACAGCTTCACACAGTTGTGAGTGTGACTGTGAACTCTCTTCATCTGTCTTCCCCAACTTTATGGAAGTGCAGTTCTAAATCCCTGAAGTGCTTTTTAACTGAATTAGCACAAACTAATTGCCGCACAGTGAACCTGGAGCTTTCTGGCTACATAAGGGTCACTTCCTAGCTGGGCCTGGTTAGTTATCCAGCCTTGTCTTAGCAGCCAGTGTTAGTGTTCTCTCTCTGTTTGGGTCATTTTTCATTACATCTAATTATTCTTGGTTCCCTTTTTCAGAAAATCAATGGATGCATGTTGGGTTCACATAGGTTCTTTTACTGAGCCATAACACATCAGGCCCATGATGCATGATGACCCCAGTGAGCTAAAGAATGTCTTGATCAGCCTGAATACATCCAGCATAGCAGCTCAGGACATTCCTGATACTAACGAAATGTGTCTCATTCACTCAAGATCAATAATCCTCAACAGTGCTCGATTTAGCTTTTACATCTCACAGAAATGTAAATAGTAGGAAGAAAAACTGAAGCGTAGGAAGACGATGCAAGGCGAAAATGTCTCTACCTTTGATCAGTCAAATGCAGTTAGGAGAAAATGTGATTTCTCCTCTTGTAACTTGTATCTGGAGACTTTGTAACACTTGTCAGATAGTGAATCGCTCTGATGCTCTAAATTCAGATTCAGAACAAAAGGAACCTAATTACAAAATCTTACCTCGTGACGCAGCGCGTGGTCGGTCATCTCAGATAAGTGCAGTGTAGTGCGCACAGATCTCTGCTGCTGTGTGTGCATGCCTGTATTTTTTCATTTTATGGGATCTGCAAAGGATTTAATCAGTCATGCTCTGTCTAATAGATGGGTTGTTCAGTGGAGCATGCTGAGAGAGCATGCTGTCCCAGAGTGAGAGAGAGATGAGAGGAGGAAGACGTGACAGTGTCTCTAAAATACAAGGCCTTGGAACACAAAGGAAAAGCGAGTTGACGTTGTCGTAAAGACGGAGCCAAGTTAGCTCTTGATTCCTGCCTCCACAGGAATCTTCAGCTTGAATTATGCACATGCAGGAGTGTGTTCCAGTGAAAGAAAGGACAAGGCCTAACTGTTGTCTGAAGGCACGTTTTGCCTTTTAACACAGAGGGAATGCTAGAACTGTCCAGGAGATGCACATCACTTATTGTATATGAGTCACTTTCTCTAAGCCTCCTCCACATTCCTGCCTCCACAGCTTGTCATTTGAGCTTGGCCAAACAATATTAAATGTAAGTGCAGTGATTCCCATTTCATCAAGCGTATTCATTGGTTTGGATTGAAAGAATAGTTTTAACATTTTTAGGAATAATGTTCATTCACTTTCTTTCTGAAAGAGTATAGAAGAGCGATACTGGTGTTGTGGATATGTGCCACCGTTTTAGACTGACAACCAAAGATTTCACCATGTTTGTCTTCTGGTTGTTACCCTCTGCGTGGTGGCCTTGACAGAGACATCACCTGGCATCAACATGAGCTCAGAATGGCTCTGTGTTGATGTCAAAATTCCACAAAGACACAAAGGATTGAATTCTTTCAGACTCTCTGCACTGTAGCTGTGGTTTCCATGTTTTTTCCATGTAAATGCGTGATGGCAGATCGTTTGTGTGTTTGTCACTCAGGGGAGAGCGACTGTGGCAATATGCCAAAGGGATGTCATGTGTGTACACTGTAATGCAAATGGACAGTTTGGTGCTTTGGACGTGAACAGAGATTTGGGTGTGGGGTTTAAGACACGTCTCAACCATAAACTGTTTGTATGCTACACTGGCTGTGTTTGCTGTGATGATGAAATATGTCACCAATACATCCGGGTGCCGCTGTGACACTGTACTGTGACTCTATACAGTATGTGTTTTTAATTGCTCTGGGATGGCAGCTGGGTTCTATGACAGGACAGAATGAGCTACTGTACATCAGTCTGCCTGCTCATTTGTACGATAAGTCCAACTCTCATCAGCCTCCTTTCCTTTCTCCTTTCTGTCTTCACTAAAAAAGCAGTGATAAACTGTGTTTTGCACTACCTGCCCTGAACCAAACAGCACACAGACAAAGCTAGCCAACTGGATCATTTAGCAGCTTAAGAGCCACACATTTTTCACAGGGGTTGGTGACCAAATGTAAGGTTGTAGGACAGCTTCTCATGGCCAGTCAGAGCAGCTCATCCTATCAGATCACTCAACAGTGACTGGCTGGGAGGGCAGCTGGGTTCCCAGAAGAGAAAAGCGTTCTTGTTTGAGTGTTATAAAAGACAATATACATATTCTCAAACAAGGTCTGATAATGTATCTTCTGTTAATTTGACTTCATATTTCAGGAGACACTGAAATCCCTGTTACCATGTTTTACATGTTTAATGATGTGCACCGAGTTATTTTAAGACAGTGATGTCAGTGCAGTTATTCAACGCTACTACTACAGTAAGCAGTGGTACAAAGACCTTCCCTGTCTGAATCTGGCAAGCTAAGAGGGTTTGCTTCAATAATGCACTCAATCTAATTATAATAATTAACATTAACATTACATGACTGTACATTTACATGACACTACAATGACAGTCAGTGTGTGTTGCTAGATCCTGGAACCATGTCAGGAG
Organism: Chaetodon auriga; assembly: GCF_051107435.1. Taxonomy (NCBI): domain Eukaryota; kingdom Metazoa; phylum Chordata; class Actinopteri; order Chaetodontiformes; family Chaetodontidae; genus Chaetodon; species Chaetodon auriga. The sequence continues at coordinate 21,177,887 of NC_135093.1, read as the reverse complement.
ATATCATTAATGCACTCATATTCAAAGAGGCTTGAGTAATTGTGCAGGGCTTTGGAAACATGCAGCACTTTCCAACCTCCAGCAGCAAGTCTGCAGGCATCATGTAGTCATTCTGGCTAGCATGAGTGAGGCTGGATGTTATGAATTCTGATGGTTCATGGCAGCATTGTTGGTAGCAGCACTGGCTGTATGTGGAGGAAATGTGATTATTTTCTTTTACAAGCATTCTTACATCTCTTTGATTATAACAGCATGTTGGCAACAGCTGAGAACAGAGAGCTACAGGGTCAGCTATTTGAGTAAATGAAGGAATAGGTCAGCATTCTGTGAAATACATGTTCTTGTTAAGAGTGAGATGAAAATATATCAATTTCATGTCTGTGTATTAAGTTTGGAACTATAGTCAGGTTATTCTGGTTAGCTTAGCATAGAGACTGGAAACTGGGCTGAACAGACTGACACCTTCAAACACTTTGAAAGCTCACTGATAAACACATTGTATTTTGTACTCGTACAGAAAAATAGTGAGCTTTGAAGGTGCTGGTAGGTGTATTTTTGAACTGAGCAGGCTAGCTCCTTCCCCTGCTTCTCATCTTTATGCCAGCTACACTAATCAAGTCCTGACTCCAGCTCTGTACACAGAGACATGAGATTGGTCTCTGGACATCTAACACTTGAGAAGATAGCATATATTTCTCAAAATGCCTTCAAACTGAATAACATTGGCAGACAAATGCACCAAGTTCTGCTTGTCTTAGATCACCACAGGGCCATCTGGACAGTTGTTAGTAACTTTGGCAGCATTAAAGCAGTTCAAATCATCTTCAAACGGCATTGTTGTTTCATTGAACAAGGGTGGTTTACTGTGTTTTGCTTTTTAATATCCATTTTTTTAATTGAAATTATTGTGTTCTATTTGAAAACGTCTGTCATTTTGCAGGATTTGAAGAGAGTGTTGTCCTTCCCACCATACCCCGGGGATTACCTGCATCCAGTGGTGTACGCCTGCACAGCAGTCATGCTGCTCTGTCTGCTCGTCTCCATCATGACTTATATTGTTCACCACAGGTGAGAAGAGCATTTATTGAAGGACAGTTTCACATTTTAAAAATCTATTTTAATACAATACTCACAGCTATTGGTTGCTGTAAAGGCCTCCATACACAAAATGGTTCTTGGATCTTCTAACAGAGTGTGAAACCTGCTTTCTGAAGGTGGAATTGGCAGGGATGGCATTTTCAGAACTTCTAAATCATTTTCATGGGAGCAGCTGAGTGCAGCACCATTAATGCCTTCAGGGAGAGATTGTCTGAAAGTTGGGATGTCATCCCCATTTGTACGATCCAGCAGGCTTTACACCTCGCCTATTGAATTTGGCCATTGGGAACACTTCAATGATTGGACAACACGTCAGTTTGTTTGAAGCATAGTGAGATCTTAAACATTCATCCTATTCATACTGGCCCTGCAGTGATTTCCACCAAGCTGTCAGAGCTGGAGTTGTAGTAATATTTTTGAAGCAGTTATGGTCTTTTAAGCAGGCTGTGATAATCATTGATTCATTTGTTTAATCTTTGCAATTGATTTGCCTGAAAGTACTTTTAGTTTGGAGCATCAAGAGTTTTTTTTTTACAGTGTGGTCAGTTGAATTCTTGGCTTTTTGTTTTTGTATTGTTGAATCTAGTGTGTTGAACCATGTGGGGGGTGGATGTACTAGGATCATTGAAAAAAGGTCATTGCAGTCAGTGCAACAATGGACTGATGCAAGCAAATGTTTTGAAATAACAGATTATTCTTTTGGCACCATTACCAGTCAGTCATCTCAGCCTGGTGAGCCTGAGGGCACAGAGCAGTGAGAGCAGTCCATTGAGCCCATTGAGCCCAGCGATATCAGTTTAAATGTTAAGGTTTTGCAGCTGAAGCGTTAAGACAGAAGACAATACGGATAAATATAAGTATGGCTTGGGCTTGGCTGCCTGGTTTTTAGTGATATAACAGGTACCTCTTTGTTTAAACATGTTCAATTTTTAATAAAGTCAGTGCACTCATCAATGTCATTTTTGAACTGACCAATCACAGCCTGGATGGGGTAGGACATTAAAAAAATGCTGACATTCTACAGCAACCTGCGGAAATGGTGAACTTATTGTTTTGTATGATTGGTTATTATTAGTTAGTATATGGCATTAACAAATTAGAGACCAGTCACCAATGTAGACCTTTTTTTTGCACAATGATTTACTGAACAAAACCTTCTTATCAGTGTTATGTTATAGAGTGACAATAGAAAAGCTGTTCAAATAGCTGTTTCTCTTAAAATGTGATTTGTCTCAACTATTTAAATGGAGTTAGAGTTAAAGCCTTGTAAAAAATTGATGTCTGTAATAGAGAACAGCAGCAATGTTTATGTGAACGGTGGTACATGATTTTAAATGTTGTGCTATTTGTTTAGCACGGTTGCTGGCTAATGTTGGGGTCTCCTCTCGCTAGTCTTACAAGTTGTAGATGGAGAATATAAGATTTTCGTTTTTTTGCTTTAATTCATCTTGGTGACTGCAATTCTGCTACTTACTAAGATTTGTAAATTCACCCATCTGTCTGTGTCATCTTCAGGAGAGATGAGTGATGGTAGAGCTGCGGGATTGTAGCTCCTTTTGGAGAGCGGTAACACTAGATTTAGATTTCGGAGAATCTTCTGAATAGGTTAATAGTTTCTTGTAGTGATGTTCTGCGAGTAAAGTAGCATGTCATCTGCGTATTAACTTATGGTTTAGCCCACTCCGGGTGATTGCACACCGTTATGTGATCTGCAGACAGCCGCAGCAGGAGAGTGGGTAACCTTGTCTTGTCACCCTGTGCTGTATGAAATTTGATTATGTTAATACATTGCATTGTATTGACAGAGCACTGTTTTTGGTCAGAACACTCGGTATCTTAGACCGTTCAGACGTAGCTGAACTTTAGAAGTCACTGTAGCGTGGAATGAGAACTGTCCATTGTGATCCCATCTCTTACAGTGGAGTCATATTAGGAAGGGCTAACCTCAGGACCAGTAGAGACAGGAAGCATGCAGCAAACCATAATTCTTTCAACATTTATATGGTGTACAAGGTATCATATTAATGTAGATTTGAAACAAGCAAGAACCTATCCGTCTTGTTAAAATTGAGGTTTAGGTTATGCTGTTAACATTTCAATTATTCTTTTCTCATAATACCAAAGTACACCAAAACACACAACCACAACTACACTTAATAATTTTTATTCATATTCAAGCATTATCTAAACATGTGACTGAACTGATGAACTTGTTTAGTATTGGTCAGCAGTGGATACATAGTGGATAAAAGGACGTCCATCTTTGTAACTTGTCACTCTATTTAATGTTTGCAGTGTGATCCGCATCAGCAGGAATGGCTGGCACACACTCCTCAACTTCCTCTTTCACACGGGGCTGACATTTGGAGTTTTTGCCGGGGGCATCAATCAGATCAACTTACCTTTTGTGTGTCAAATTGTAAGTTGTTGTTTTCCTACTTTCTCAGCAGAGTGTTTTTTCACAGCCCTTGCACAGTATGTTGGTTCTGAGACCTGAGAGCATCCTCAGTTGTTGGTCAAGCAGTTTCAGACATTAATGTCGCTGGCAGCTATAGGCTTCATTTAGAAACTCAGAGAGGCATCGGTGTCCATGGGGAAACCAGTGTTCACTGAGAATGAAGAGAAATTGCTACCATTTGCTTACTCGATGGGCTAAAATTGTTTTTGTTATTTTCCAGTTTCATTCAGGCTGCTCATGTGTAAAACATTTTTTTTGCTCAAACATACAGAACGATACCTATTAAAGTTATTCAACCTTACTGGGCTGTATTTTTTTCTCTCAATCACTTTCAAACCAGATAAAGAGTCTACAACCATGCTACCAGCTCTGTGAGGTCGTACTCAGACACAGTGTTGCTTTAAGCTAAATGGTAACATAAACATATTTAAATGTTCACAATGGCAATATTAACACGCTGATCTTTAGCAGGTATAGTTGTTACAGCTTTAAAGTGCCCCACTGTTAGTGTTGCTAAAAATCCCATTCACCAAAGGTTCAGTATTTTAAGTTCAAAGGGAAGCGAAGATAAGCACTGTGCAGTACAGCGGTGCAGAATGGCATGCACCACTCAATTAGAAAAAAAGTTATTTTTAGATCAAGTTTCCTGTACCTTCAATGTTTTCACATCTGCAAAATGATTCTGTCTTCTAACCAAAGTGAATCACAAATGAAATGTAATCATAAAATGGGTGTAGTTCAGTGCACTAGTGCAAAAAGAATTAAAGAAAGCAAATCAGCACAGTGACTGTCTGTGTTCCTTGTGATTCAGTGGACATATTGTAATGCATTTTCAACTCTGGACCTGTTCATTTGGTTGACATGCTCATTTATTCAGTCCTTAGCCACTTTATTAACATAATGTCATGACTGCTTAGTTAGCAGCATGCAAAAATAATTGAATGGAGTGCATTTTGTGGTATGGTGATTACCCATCTATCTCAGCTTCATGTACAAAACACCAATACACACACATGCTATATTGGACAATGAACTCATACTGCTTTTAATAATCTTTGTTTACATCTTCTCGTGCGTTAGGTTGGCATTGTGCTCCATTATGCTTCTTTGTCTACTATGCTGTGGCTGACGTTTACCGCTAGAAACATCTGTAAAGATGTGTCCAAGGACCCACTTCGGATCCAGGAGAGGAATGGGCCTGCCCAGACTCGCGCCAAACCAACCATCCTCAGGTAAGCTGTAAGATAGTAAGCAGGCGTTTATGTGCGCAGCAAGGCTTAGCAATGTTCTATGATTAAATGACTAATTTACAATATGTGAATTAATCATGACTGCTTCAGTGGGTTCTATCAACAACACTGCTTTTCAAAACCATCATGAAAGCTTGATGCAAGACAGCTTGAAAGCTGTTACATTGTGTTGTATTGTAAGGATTACAGCAGTGATGCCCAAAGTGCTTTTTCTCTTTTATAAGATTCTCAGCTGACTTGAAGAAAGCAAAGTTTGGAGTGTTGAGCTAACTGGTCCTTGTTCAGTTTGTCCCTGAGTGCCCTTTCAGACAGGCAGTAAGAACTTGCTGCTGCTCCTACTTGCTTACCCTGTCACACACACTATGACAGCATGAAGAGCAGTAAAAAATGTCAGTTTGTGCTTTTCGAGAAACTGTTCCAGCATGTACTAAGCCTTAAAATCACAAATTGTAAAGATCAATTTCATTTGATGACAGAGTACTTCCATGTTTTTTCTGTCCCTCTGCCCCAACTCTTGAAAGTCCTTAAGACAGCATAATACATGTACCTTTATTGCTTTATATGTATTGTAATTTTATTTTCATTGTTTTATATGTATTGACATTTTTAGATGTATTCTATAAGTGTTGTTATCAGGGTGTCATTCCAAAAGAGAGCTTTCTCTCAATGGCTTTCCCTATTTAAATAAATAAAATATAACACTTTATATTTTTTTACTTTCTTTTGCAGATTTTATCTTCTAAGTGATGGAATCCCTCTCATAATTGTTGGAGTTACAGCAGCATTTGGCATGGATAACTATGGCAGCAGGGATGATGCTCTGTAGTAAGTACCTATCACTTCTGAACAATCATGTTTTCAGTCATTGTTTAATGACTAAAATGAAAGTTTATGTTGCTGTGTGTCTTTTTCAGTTGCTGGATGGCATGGGAACCAAGCCTTGGGGGTTTCTATGCCCCCATGAGTCTTCTGGTCTTAGTCATGTCTGTGTACTTCTTGTGCACCTACATCCAGCTTAAACGCCACCCAGAGAGGAAGTACGAGCTGCGAGTTCTGAGTGAGGAGCAGCAGCAGTTATCATCCAGTGAATCAAACCATCACTGCCCCACTGATACTGGGGGAGCTTCTGGGCCTGCTGGGGACTGTCCACCATTTGCAACTGGCGTGTCAGTTCTGGCCAATGAGCACTCATTTAAATCTCAACTCCGGGCCACAGCCTTCACCCTCTTTCTGTTTCTGGCTACCTGGGCTTTAGGAGCATTGGCAGTATCACTGGGACATTTCCTGGATATGATATTCAGCTGCCTGTATGGGGCTTTTTGTGTCACTCTAGGACTCTTTCTTCTTATCCAGCACTGTGCCAAACGTGATGATGTATGGCATCGCTGGTGGGCTTGTTGCCCATCCAAGTCCAAGACAGATGATGGGAATGGGGATGGACACAGCCAGAGGCAGGAGCTTCATCAACCACACTGCCACTTGAGCTCCCCATGCTCAGGCAAGCAGCCGCTACTCTCTCCTCACCTTGTGCAGAGTTCTTATCACAAAATGACACCACCCCCCCAGAGCCCCGCACCCAATCACACAGGTTCATGCTGCGTGGCCATGATGGGTCCTGTTACCCCAAGTCCCATCTCACCTCTCGCTGAGCCAGTGCCGTCACCACGTCCACAGTCGCTTTCTGACGAGCTCCCTCGTCCCACCCTGCCTCTACAGAGCTGCCTTAATAACAGAACAAAGTCACGCTCCTTCAACCGCCCCCGCCCATGCCTTCAAGACTACCGTTCTCACATGACTTCCACCAGTATGGATGGGAGTGTGCATAGCTCCCACCTGGACAGCCCTCATGCTGCACATCACCTTGAAGGCTCACCTCTGGTTTCCAACAGCCCACACCCAGACCTTCAGCTTCCCTGCCCCAGCCCTCACTTGGATAAGCAACTGGCCTCCTGCCACAGTTTGCAACGCCAGACCTCCTGTCATAGTGTACAAGACTCAATGACTTCCTGCCACAGCCATGCACATAACATGCATGACAGCATTACTTCCTGTCACAGCCTCCTCCTGCCTTCTCATGGAGTCCACACCTGCCAGTGGCACATGTACAGCTCAGCTGATCACTCCTCCACTACAAGTTGCTGTGAGAAACCTGATCCCTTCACTTTGCAATATCAGCAAGACTCCGATACATACAGCTGCATGTCAAAGACAACAGACAAAGAAAAGGATAATCTCTGTGTAGAGGTGGAGCAGCAAGGTTTCCCAAGAAATACTTTGCCTCGGCAGCACGGCACTGTCAGCCGGCGAGGTGCCATAGGCCGAAATAGGAGCCTGCAGGAAGACGGCCTGTTTGGTTCAGATGCCACGGGAAACATACGAACTGGCCCTTGGAAGAATGAAACCACAGTGTAGTTCTCTTATGCTTATACTTGCCAGGCCTTCAGGCAGCCCTGTAACTGAATCACTCTAATTGTTTGGGTCTCAATGCCTTCAGCTTTGCCCTTAGACCACAGGTTGAGTTTTCAACGAGGCCTCATATCCCGAACTCTTTATGACAAAGTTATCTGTAAGTGTGTCACTAATCAGTTTTTATATTCAATGTTCAAATGCAAGAAAAGTTCCGTTAATGTTGAATTAATACTCTGATCCATTTAGTTTAAAGTTGCAATCAGTATTCTATGGTGGCTGGTTCAGTAGTTATAATGGTCACAGGAAGAAGGTAGTGAGTTAGACTCACTAGTGATTAGAAGCTTATTACGCATATACGATGGGGGGAAGGAGAGATGCTGACTTGGGGGAGCCAGCAATTGTATCAGGGCAGCTTCAGCTCTCAGAGGTTCTTGGTAATGTCCACCATGAAGGCCACATCACACAGACACTTTCTATCACTGAGTTCCACGACAGGTTTTCCTTCACCTCTATGAATCATTCCAGACACAGACACTTTGGAACTGTTTTACTTTATCTGGTGATAGCAGCTCTGCAGCATCAACAGGGCACTTCACAAATTCTCCTTCTGAATGAGGTTACAGCTTCTTAACTATTAGCTAACTCACCACAAAACTTGTCTGCTTTAACACTGTCTCTGTCAGAATGTGTTCTTGTGAAATCTGTTTGTTGGGCATCAGAACTCCTCTGAAGGGCGTTGACTTTATCCAAGCACATTCGTCCTTGCAGCTCATCCAGTTTAGCAGGTTTCAAGCTGTAATGATGCTAGAGATTAGCCTTTTTCATCACTGCGAGCTTGTCCCCACAAACTAACGTAGGCACACTGGCCTGCCTTTTACTTTAAAAAAAAAATAAAAATAAAAAATTTTTTTTTCCATTACTTTGGAAATCACAACACTCCACATCTGCTTTTGTTTTGTTGATAGGCGCCATGATGGATTGAAGCGATATTAACTGCTATGTGCGTGTTGATATTTTCTTTACTGCTTAAAAAAAGTAACTGCTTTATTTATATTTCTGAATTGCCTTGTGGGCCGAATCAAACAGTTCTGCACCCCTGCTCTTAAGATTACAAACGCCTATAAGCTCATTAGCTACCAAATGGCAGAAATCCAAAGCTCCATTCAACTGCTGCATATATACTCACTTGTGTTTTGGAGTAGAGCTCTTGCTGGATTTGACTCAATACAAAATGGACCAGTGGGAGAAAAATGATCCAAGGACAGTGAGACTCCATCTGAATAGCTATTTAGACCTGATCTAATATTTGGTCACCCCAAAACAAACCCCAAACAGATTCCAATAGAGAGAAAATACACCGGAAGCATAATGATGCACCAGCGGTTTACAAGCAGCCACAGTCGAAAAGCAGCATTACATTCAGTCACTGGATTAGACAGAATATAATTTGGACCCAGCCTTACTCAGGTTGCAAGGAACCAAGTCGAACTATTAAGACTTTAACTCCTGTCATTGCCTTTGACCACAGCATTGGCTTCAGAAGTGGAATTTTAACACATTATTGGGATACGACATTCAAGCTTAACAGCCAGCGTACTCAGCATCTGGCTGTGTCACACAGCCAGTGTGTCACAGCGTGGCTGCTGGAGATGATCCGTTGCTATTTCAGCCTCTCTGTGACTCGTACTGGAGCTGGACTAGCGGCTTGCGGCTCTTTTCCTCACTATGCTATCTTTAAATACCGGGTCCATGTACCCTGGAGCAGCTTGCGTCTCTGAAGTGTGAAATTAATTTGTGTATATAAATACTGTCTGAATGAGTATGACATTTGATTATGGCTCATAAATACTATTTTGACCAGCACTCAATACCAGACTGCTGACATGCACATGAAATCATTATTTTGCTATCACAACATCGCCAGACAAAAATATAGGCACTGTGAGATGAGTTATATCGAAATGTAACAGAGAAAGTTCGGAGAAACAAAAGGTTGTCATATTCATGTCCTGCCACGAAGCATCTGTTACCATCTAATTGAGCTGCAGACATCTATTTATGCTTGTAAAGCACACAAAATGTCAGCAAAACAGCTCTAAACTATATTATTAATGTGGCCGTGGAGAATAGATGCTCCGCTTCTGAAGTGTTCCCTGTGTATGTTGAAATAGTGAAGCAGCCATCAGTGAGACAGATTCAGTGCATGTTCACTTAACACCTGTTAGTTAACTCAGTGTTTCACACTCACAGCCTATATTTTCACATTTTATTAGAATCAATTTATCATTCATAAAAAATAAAACTAAAAAATGACCCCACAAGGAGAAAGTGCTGTGCCAAGCGCATCATGAGAAGTTTTCTGGGTCTGTTTTCAGAAGACTTTTTCACAGCCATTGAGGAGGAATGACCGGCATTGATCAGTATCTGCAAACCATTGGGGGTATAAAGTATTATGCAAAGAGGCAGTAAAATATCACTGATTGCACCTTTAAATACTTGGATTGACTGTTTTAAAAAGATCTATATTTGTTAATGTTATTACATTTCTTATGGCATTGCTAGACACAATATCATTTTAAATATGAGTGGTTCCACATGTGAAGACACTTTGAATCTGTGTGAGCATGTGTGTTTTTTATTTGTGCAACTGTGCATGAGTAGGTACATACAAATGTGGTGTGTTTGTGCTATATGTATTTATTATTATGGATCCACCCTTGCAGAATTTTACATTTCTGAATATCTTGATAAAGATTAATTTATGAAGCCTATGAAGATTTTCTATAGAAAAACTTTATGTATGCTGCCAAATAGACTCTTGTCTGACAAATCTTGCACTAGTATGTACTATAATAACCCTCACTTGGTGAGATAATAATTCCAAAAAAAAAGTGCAATGTGCTACAAAGCACAAACTTTGTATAGTGCCAAAATTATGTGCCAGCTTTCACTGTGATGAGAAACTACACACAACTCATTCTCAATGAGTTTTAGAGATCATATAGTTTGTAGCATCATACAAACTTGAACTCAGGTTTTAGAGGATCATCAGCAACTCTTTCAAGTCGTTCCAAAAACTTCCATGTTTTCTTCAATGAGTTGTTTCATAATGCAACATTACCAGTCAGGCCAGGCGTACTTCACTATGAATCAGGCTCATTTTCTCTTTCTTAGAGCAGATTTAAATGGGTTTGCATAGCGCTCTTCAGGCTGAAAGTCGTCTACAGAAAAACACTCATTTGCTTTCTGTCTGAGAGTGAGATGATATATATCAACCCCATTTCTTTATGTTAAGTATGAATCTTGAGCCAGGAGATGATTAGCTTAGCTTAGCATGGCATAAGGTTCCAGCATTCCCATAAAACCACAAAGTGTCATTTTTACATCTTTGTGTGTGTGTGGATTAAAGAAACCAGGCATAGTGTGCTAATTAAAGGTGTTGATGGGTGTGCTGATCACCTTCCAGCTCCAGCTCCATACACGCAGTGAAAGGTCATTCTTGACCTTGAGAGAAGTAGTTTGACACAATGATCTTAACCTAAGGTCCACCTGCTAGCTTTTTACAGAGCCTTTAACCCAATCTCACAGCCTTCATTAAGTCCAAGTTGGCCCAGCTGTCATGGAGTTGGCTTAACTTCATGATGTATGGAATTATATTTCTGTCTCATTTTTGTGCACATAATGGACATGTTTAGCATGGATTTTTTTTTGTACAAGTGCATAAATTATATTTTGTAAATAAATTGATATCAGGTCAAGAATTATTTGATTTGAGCGAACAAAAATCTGTTCTGCACTTTTATCCACATTAGTGCAAATAATAACCTCTCTGGCATTTGCCAAGTCCCCTACATCATGCATTTTAAAACAAGATATAGATATAATGTCACAGCGATGCAACTGTGGAAAGAGAGATTGGGAGTTGAGAATATTTGTCAAGCTTGATCGTAGTCAGTTTGCTCGGACCACTCTGAGCAGGCTTTTTCCAGTAAGCCCTGCTGCTCTGAGCCCTCTCAGACACACTTGGCTCATGGTGTTCCGTGGCTCATTCGGAAAGTGAAAGTGCATAAGCATTTTGAATTTAACTCAGCTAAACTCATCCTTACATTTGATTCTACTGTGTGGCCATATTCAGGCCTTCATACTGGAACTCATGTTACTTAAAATATATTGTAGGTTAAACACAGATGTTCACTTAGATGTCAACATATCCCAGTTTGATGTAGGCATAGGTGTTATCATCAAAGGACACTAACCCTCTGCCTGACGTTGATGACTGTACATGTGACGTGTTGTTGTGTCTCAGTGTTGCGACAGCTTTAAGCATCTTCTCAGTCCAGGGGCAGGGATCACCTGTTCGTGTTGAAGTGACACTGGAGGACGCTGTCCAAACATGAAACCATTTTATTGTGACATTTTTGATTTCTCACTTCTATCGTGGATTTTCTCAACAGTGTGAAGAAACAAAGTGACACCTTGTAAGACGAAGGGAGTACCAATATGAGCACTGTGTTGTCTGCACTAGAAATAAAGATTTACTGTGACACAGCACGAGTCATTGCTCTCTTTCTTCACAGGGCCGTGATGACCATCGGGAATCCTATTTTTCTTTTTTTCTTTTTTTTTTTCCAAGGAATTTGGAAGTTTCAACTTAAACTACATTCCACAATTTTCCTCGGCTCAGCAGTGTGTGTGTGTGTGTAAACCTACTCACAAGTCTGAGTAGGTTTACGCAAGTTCAATACACAATTATTTCAAAGTAAAAGGCAAAAGTGATTACTTCATCCCCGTCCTCTCATTCAGTGCTCATTTTGGAACATTTGTCGCTTGACGTTTCGTTTTGTACTGCAATTTCTGCGCTGCTTCCATAGCTTACTCTTGAAGATGTGCTGCTTCCGGTCTGGTACCTGGTTGCTGCCCTTTCATAAAGCCCTGACCTTATAGCGCCAACCATCGTCAGAGGGTCATAAGTGCTGATTGAGAGGGATTACTTAAGTGTGAGTCTATACATTGTTTTTCAGGAAAACCCTGCATAGCGTACCATTAAAAGGCCTTAAAACTTATTTTCTCAGTCAGCATCTTACTCCAAATGATCACACCCACACAAAGCTGATTGGTTGAGACTTTGAGTTTTTGACTCTTCATAAATGATAAGATGTTTTTTTTTTTTTTTTTTCTGAAATTCACCTCTGATTGTTGCTTACTTGGCCACAAATCTTCAGTCTTCAGAGCCTGTAAAAACACCTTTTTTTTGTTGAAAATGAAGTGCTTGAACTTAAGAAGTGTGCTGCTGCACAATAGCTATAGGTGGAGTTAATATGGAATATATCAAAAGCTTATAAGACAAACGTCCAAATTTGCAAAGCAAAGTGAATGTTGAATTATGAGGCACTTCAGTTTACTTACTGTGTGGAGGTCTGGGCAAACATGCAACTGATATATAGTAAATCAATTATGTATACTACACAAACAACAAAGATGGATTTAATGGAACATGGCAACACACTTTTTTAATCAAGTTACATGTAAAAAAAATTAAAAAAATAAATAAAAAATGGAAAGATGAATTTAATGCTGTCAGTTATATATGTGCTGAGCCAAAAAATAAAGATTAAGATTACAGAAGGAATATTTAACACTCAGTAGCTCGCACTAATAATGTGTTTGTGTATTTCAGTTTGTTGAGTCCAACTGAGCAACTCTTTTGGGAGTGATTCAATATTGTTAAACCATTATTCAATTCCAGAAAATGAAATCAAATAACTGTATGATATGAATTAATGAGTAATGTTTGGGATTAGTCTGTGGCCATTGATTGCGCATGTGTATACGTACACAGGAGGAGGAATGAAACACCAACACAAGAAAACTGGTGTGTTGGATAGCGGGAAAGTCCTTCTGTTGAGACCCTGATGGACAATGATAATGTTCGTCCTTCGAATGTTCTTGTTAGTTTCTGTCTCTGTTAATCTTAAACAAGTAAAATCAATGCTAAGCTGTGGGTGGCTGTGTTTTCTTTGACAGTAACATATAGGTGATGTGAACCTAAACCATCAAATACAACTACAGACTTCAGAGCTGTGAATCCATGAGCTTGTTCTGCACGACAGCCAGAGTATTCACATTGACTCAGTGGCGGTCATATTCACCCAGTGACACATTATGTGACTAAACATTTAGAAGAGACTTAATGTTTCACATTGACAATCCATGGGCTGTTCTCACTAGGATTCCATCAATGTGACTGAGAGAGAAATCAGTTGAGATAAAAAGTCTTCAGTCAGCTCCTGTTTGTCTCTGCATCTCTGACAATGATGCTTCATGTAGAGGTCTCCTCCATCCATTCCATCCCCCACACAGTGCTTTCCTCCACAGCCACGGGCCACTGGCCTGAACCACTTCAGCAGCGGAGAAGTCATAAAAATTATGCAGACATCCCTGATGTGAACATGACCTATTTTGAAGCCCTACAGAAGCCTGCAGACCTGGCTGTCTTCCTGCTGCACTGGCCCATTGCCTGCATCTGCCTACATGACATGCTATATACACATAGTTAAAGATTCAAGCTCTTTTAATTTTGTTTCACATTATGCTATTCATGCCTAATTATTGCAAATTTTCTGCACGTGTCCATTCTTTCTGCTGCACTGCCTTTCCTCTGGACATGTCTCTCCGATTTCTCTTCACACTGGACTCTTTTCCTACTTATACACAACAGATTTCTGCTTATTCTTCAGTTAACACAACATTTTTAGATTACAGTGGGCATATTGCAACATTTTCTATTTATCTGAATTTTGATTTCATTTGATGTTTGTTTAATTGATCTATTTTGTTTATTTCATTTGTTTATTTCAGTCCGCTTCAAGAAACACATCAAAGCCAGTGGATGATGCAGGGCAACGTAAATGCGAAATCCCCAGAGGGAGCGTTTCCACCACACTCAGTCAACATTACTCACACAACAGCCAGGTGCCATACACATCACTGCTGCACAACAGTTAGTATTCTGTACTTTATTACATTCTTTATTGATCACTGCAATGAAATATTGACTTGAACATGATTATACTAAAACACTTTAGTGCTGAAGTCATTAGTTGATTGGTCAATCAACCAATAGATAATTTAGTGATGATTTATTGATATTCCAAGTATTCAAAGGCAATTTTTAGTCAATTGTAATTTTCATCTCTTACCGTATATGATACTTGCCCTTAATACACTTTGTACTCTCTGCGCATATATGGTGTATATACAATGCATTGTGTCAAGGTCACTTATCTATACTGTGCAAAGGCTGTAATGACACTTACAATACTTACACAATTTCACTGCGTATGATCAATAACGTTTGTCTTTTCTTTTGAATCATCGTACCTCATTTAGGTCTTTTGAATTTTCTATTTTATCTGAGATTGCTGATTTTTATCTACTTGATCAAAAACTCTAATTCACTTAATTTGATTTTATATTCTACTTTACGATTTCAAGTGACACACTTTGTGACCTTGGTGCTCTATAAATGAAGATTATTCTTATGATAAGTTTGTATTCTTGTTTACAGTATATGGCCTGCAAGGAGCTACAACCACTACATCTGGAGATTTTACATGCTATCTCATAATGTTACTTGGAATTTCAAAATCTAACTCTAAATCTAAACAATCTGTTATTGTGAAGTTTAACTGGCAGCAGCTCCCCCAAGTCATGGTCTGATTGATGTCTAATATCACATGCCATTATTATGTCATATCATTTCCTGTTAAAACGCTGTTGATTTTTTTGGTATGCTAACTGCTCAAACAGTATACGATGTTGATTAGTATGTCGTACATACTATATAGAATTAGTATGTAGTATGGATTTGGGACATGGTGTTATACAGTGTCGGAATTCACTTAGTTTTGACAGTTTTGAAACAGCTTTGGAGGAAAAGTTTCAAGCTGAATCATGGTCAAAAATTCTATATTAATAAGAATGTGCCTGTGATGGGTGCTGCTTTCAGCTGCCATACTTTGTAATTCAAGGGGCAGTTTTTTTCTGTTATTGAAATGATTACATAAACTTAAGGATTTGCCATTGGTTTGCTGATCATCAACTTGCAGAGTATGAATAAATGGCTTGTGTGTGCTCCCTGAAGAGTGTTAGAAAAGTCCTCTGTAAATAAGAATATCCATTCACTTCCCAGTTTATTAGGTTCACTTGGCTAATATCAACAAATCTAATACAACGTCCCTGCAATAAATCCTCTGGAGTCCTTTGTACTGCTTTCTACAGAGATGTGTTTCTTCTTTAGCCTACCTTCAGTGATACAGATGTTTCAATTAAAAGCTGAACATTAGAACTGTCATGAAGGGAAGACGTATTGCAGGACTGTTGTATTAGACTGAACATAATAAACTGGGTGTATGTGATTTTTTTCACTTTTTTAAAAAATGCAGTCAACGAGACTATATAGATAATAACACATAATAATAGCACATGACATAATCTGTATGATCTGACAAATCATCCTTAAACGTTTCACGTCTCATTGAGTTGTATGTCCTTTTCCTACGCAAGTACACTGAGTGCAATGCAATGCAAACAGGAGTCTAATTCCTTTTATGTGCTCACACACTTGGCCAATAAAGACAATTCTGACTCCAGTCCAACTTACTCATTACTCCAAGGAAGCCAGTTGTAGGGCCTGACATCAGAATTATCTACAATATGCACATAATGCAGTTAGTTTATGATTAGGCCCACATAAAACTGAAACTCTTGTAAAAAGTTCTTCAACTGAGTCAAATTCATGTAGTAAAAAAAATGGAACATTTTGTCTTGTGCTGCCCTCATGTGGATCTTTTCAGGATCATCAGCATAAGACAAAAAAATAAAATAAAAACTTGTTTTCATAATGTACATTTATTAGAGGAGAGTGCACCACTACATTGAACAAAATAATACAGTACACACTGTCAACCTGCCAAAGGACATTTGAGGCACTTAGCATGACAAAAGATTCATTAAAGATGTGAAAAGCCTGTTGGACAGGAACACTTTACTGTACATGAGGAGTTCAGCATTTGAGGGTTGAAACCTACAATCTATTTGTGGCAGGGCATCATCATCCTAACAAGTGAAGGGGCAACCGACAGGGCTGGACTGTAGAAGTTGTCTTTGTGCATAAACTGAAATGGATTACAAGAATTGTTCATTTTTAATTTGAGGCTCATTGTGACAAAATAGGCTGATCTAGGAGTGTATCCCCCCTTTAATAAGTGGTTTGTAATGATCACACTGCAGAACTCACGTGTACTGTTAGAAACTCCATCAACATACTTCTTTTTGAAATTTCAAGATAAAACCAAATAGTTCTTTGGGTTGAGAGCAGCGAAGAGGAAGCAGAAAAGAGGAAACAACAGGGCTGTTTTCATACTGTGCATTTGCATCATGTAAATGAAACCATGTAATCAGTAAGAAACACACATAAACCCATCTGAAACAAACTGAAATACGAACTGGAGTTCATTTGGTGTTTGCTGAGGTTGAGTTATAAAATCAAAGAGAAAGTGGGCTGAAAAAGTGCTCAACATAACATGTTATCATTAAATTACTGCGCTAAATATGTACTCAGTTGTCTCAGACTTATGATTTGACTAATAATATCCCGAATCTCAATATAATGCTGACATGAGTTACTTCTCAGTTTCTAAAAACATCAAAAAACTTGATATCCCTTAATATAAGGATTGCAATGACAAAAGTAAAACTAAAACTAGAACCTTTAATCACTTTATATCCAGTAACTGTGCGTAAGCAGTATTATAAATTGGAGCCCTTGATTTGATGAAATTTGTTCCAAAAAGAAAAGAGAAATACTAACCACATGCACATTTCTAGGATAGGAGACCCTTTAAACAAAGTTTGAATACTATTGTCATGTTGGACATTTTGCATAACCGTCAAGTTGTGATTTTTTTTTTTTCAGAAACGGTACAGAAATTTAAGAAGATATCAGTTGCACTTTTAGCTTAAACTGTAAAGAAAAGCAGATTTCATTCCATCTGAAGGGAAAAAATATGACCAGAAGTCAGCTTTCTGCAGCTGGTTAGGCTGGTTTCATTAAAGATTAAATACCTTAAAATTTTGGGAAACAAACTTGATTGCTTTCTGTCATATCAATCTAATGTATTGAAGTGGAACTATTTTCCTGTTTTCAGTCTCATGGTGAGCTGGCCTAATCATGTACTCTAACTGTGTACTTACTGAAATAAGTCAACAATTTGGGAAATATGCTTCATGTTCTTTCAGAAAATGAGATGAGAAAATCAATATCAAGCTAATGTGCCTAATGTAAAGGGCTGGAGTCAGGTCACAGTTAGCCTAGCTTAGCATACAGACTGGAAACAGGGGGAAACCTCTAGCCTCACTCAGTCAAGATGTACTGTATATAAAATAAATACATCCACAGGTTCAAGCTCACCAGTTAACATGTTGTATCACGCTTGTTTTATCTGTAGCAAAGACATGTTGATACGACAATTCGCGGTTTTCGAGGGAGCTGCATAATGGAACCATTTCTAGACTGTCCACAACAGACTTGTAGCTTTCATGAGTATTGTTTTTAGGTCAAGCTAACAGAACTATACTAAAATCTGTGTTCACTAAGTGTATCTGACAACCTGCACTGTGGCCAGAGACATTGCAACGAAGTACTGGGCAAATAAACTGTTGGCCAAGAAATAGTTCCAAGTCCCCCTAAAACCACAAACTTTTTACTTCTCTGTGCAGATGAAATGAACCAGAGATAACATGGTAATGATTGGGCTTTAGATGTGTTTGCAGGTGCATTTTTGAACTTCGGACAGAGCCAGGCTAACTGTTTCCCTCTACTTCCAATCTTTATGCTAAGCTAGGCTAAACACAGCCTGACTCCAGCTCTGTATTCAACACTCAATCACTGAGTGATTTTAAGCTTAATTTCCAAAATATTAAAACAATTCTTTCAAAGCAGCTTGTGATAATACCCCATGAACCAAATGAAAGTTGAAAGTATGTTTCATTTCAATGGTTAAGTCACATACGTATATGAGTGGAATGTAGCTACTACTCATGATACATTTCTAGGAGTTTTACAGGAAATTATTTCAGTAAATTACCCTAATTTAGTATAAAATGCCCTGTTGCTGATTGAAGTGGTTGACTGAAATGAACATTTAGCAAATGCTGGTGAAAAGTGGACCCTGTTTAGGTCAGAACTTCAGTAACTGGAGGCTGGCTGTTTAGAACTATAATGGACTAAAAAAAAAAAAAAAGAAAGAAAAAAGAAAAAAAGAAAAGAAAAAAAAAAACATTTAAAAATGTTAGCATGGCTTGCATTGTTCACTTTTGCATATTAAATGGAACTGAACATTCATTCCAGGGCTCAACCATCATGTAATACAATCGTTAAAACCCATTTAGAAAAAGTATGTCACGTGTAACATTAAAACAAATGTATGTACAGTATACTGGACTCGATGACAGTGAGCAGATTCACAGTACAACATTGATGCAGTAAAAAGGTGACAGTTAATGCGGGGCCCAAACACATGGGTTATGTTCAGGGCTCTTACTACACTTAAAGTGTCTACAGAGCATGACAAAAAGAAAACATCACAGTAACTATTAAACCACCTCTGAAATTTTTCATAGTAACAATAAACTTTATTGAACCAAATACAGTTAAAAAATGTATGAAAATGACTTGTGTTTTTATCTGGGGTCTCTGGGTGTACTTTGTTCTATAGTAAATGTAGGTCAAAAAATGCTGTTTCACATTTTTATATACACCATAATCTAATCCTGTACAGTTTAAAAATTCTCCATTGCATTTTGTATTCCAACAAAAAGATTTAGAATTTGTGATCCAGCCAAGCCCTCTCATCTTAACAACTATCTTTGTCCTTGCTCTATTCAACACAAGCAGCAGTAACACAGTAACAAGTGGCAAACAATGTTTCCATTTCCCAAAGTCCTGTGATAATGGTCCAAGTGGCTAAAATTTTGATATTTAGTACAGTGTGGTGTAGTTACACAGGGCTCAACATTATTACTGGTCTAGTTGCATTAGCTGGTCAGATTTGGACCAGTCAGTCATATTAATTTACATTTCCACAGCATGAATTCCATCAGAACAACAGTCATGTCATACTCATCACTCCGATTTCACTCACTTCCACTTTGCTGTTTTTTGAAATTGTTGTTTAATTCCTGTCAATAAGAATATGTACTTCCTACAAAGATGTTTTATATTACAAGCCCCTCCAGTGGTTTAAACAGGCTTTTAATATGACATATCTGTAATAGTGCTTCACTGATGGAAGATAGAAAACAATCTATTGATTAATCCTAATTTTTCAAACCAAAATGGCAAACTTTGTCTCATTCCAGATTCTAAATTGTAATGATTTACAGCCTCTTTGTACGATGTGATGATAAAGTAAATAGCTTGGGGTGTCGGACAAAATAAAGACATGACATCATCTTGGTCTTTAGAAAATAGTGATTTTGTATTTTTCACTATATTCTAACACTTGATTAGTTGTGGATTAATAGGGAAGTTAACCTGAAGACAAATCAATAGAGTAAATAATCTGGCTGCAGCCCTAGTTCAACTATTGTTGGTATACCTTATTACTGACACACGGGGTATAATTACTCAATCTTTCCGATACCAATTATGAATGATCAAAAGAATGCAGCCATTTTATTTACTCCTGCATCTTAAAGTTTTGGAAATTAATGCCACATTGCATTGTGACTTTCATATTAAGTCTCTGTTGATGTTAACATTCTCCACCAAGACCTTTTTAATGCATTAACATTGTAACTCAACAAATTGCAATATGAATGCAAATTAACAGACCCTTTAAGATTTATCAGTAAATTCAGAAATCAAACGTAAATTCAAATGATTCACAACATGTGCACAAGCAACAAAAAAACAGCTTGTTGCATCAAAACTGCATAGGGATCTGTATTTCTGACAGAGAGCCATGATAACATCCCAGTTTAACAAATACAGAATTTCTCTTTTCGGCAAACCGTCTATCTGCAACACTTGTTAGACTAAAGACATTACTGTGAAAAATCTCATCTCTAGTCTTGACAAATGCATGCTACTGGTTGACAAAATCCTGACAAGGAAACTGTAAACTAATCCTGACAAGAGAATAGTGTAAAATTATGTCCCATTCAATTAAAATATCATACAAAAAGGAATAATTTGGACCAGAATGTTTTTGTCATCACAATCGCAAAACAACTGAATTTGTCTACAAGCTTTAGAGTTAAGCTATACAAATATACCTGTCCTCATGTGCAGGATAATAAAATATACAAAAGTCCCTTAAACTAGTCCTATGCTTTTTTGAAATTTATGAGCAAAAATGACAAACCAGATTAATATGAAATCACCTGAGTAATTTAAACCAACTCTGCATACAACCATTGCTGACATTGTCCACTTTCTTTAAGCTAGTCCTCTTAAAACAACTCCTAATTACAGTGTACCATTTTCACAGTTCAATTTGACCTGTGCGTGCATGATATAAATCATACTTGCAGTACATAATTTACCAGAATATGCACCTATGAAAAGATAAACTATGATTCACTTAAGAATATGTATTTACAGGAACAGAAATTGAGCAAACATATAGTGGAAGGTTATTAAAAAATATACAACTTCAACCATTTGTTCCACCTCAAAAGGACAGAATATCAACCCACCCATTAAAGGTGATGTAAAACTTTCAGAACAGTTTATTCCAGTCTCTAGTCGCCTCCATGAGGTGCCTCTGGCCATGGCCAATCCAATCTTCTTGGCTGTTGAAGAGCCGACCACAAAACCAGCAGTCAAACACCAAAGGTTCTTGTCTACAACCTGATGAAGTTTCTACCACTTCGTACTTTTTTTTGCTTTTTTTTCTTAACTTCAGTTTCAGGAGGAATCGCTCTCGGACAGAACTCCGAACTGGCCGAGGTCTTGGATCATCACTGTGAGATGATGCACCTTTGGTCAAGGAATTCTTCCCTAGAGCACTGAGCTCAGAGAGTGCTTGAACTGTGTTCTGTGACAGAGAGACCTTAGTAACAGCACCTTTATACCTGCTAACTACCTTCATGATATTGGCCACTTCAGGAATGTCAGCATCTGGATGATTGAGCACCACAACAGGTTGGTATCTACGAGGGCATTTGACCTGCTGTAGAGAACTGAAAGGGGCAAGTCTCAATGTCCTTTCAACTTCTTTGGCTACAGGCTTCCATAACACAGCAGTCTCTCTCTCAGTCAGTACTTTATTTGTGAGTCTTCTAGCTTTATGCACTGTTGCTGGAAGCTCGTCAAATAATGGTTTCCTGCGCCTTTTCCTTTGGCTTGGAGGTCGAACTGGCCTTGGGGCTAGGATAGGTTTCTCTCCTTCACACGGGGGTATCTTTACATTCATCTGAGTGGGTGAAATGCAAGATTCCTTGACATCTTTCTGTGCAGCATTTTGTATGGTGATCAATTTCTTTACTCCATTGGAGGTATTTGCATTAGTTTTGTTTGATGACACCAGAAAACACTGGGTTTGAGGTCTCGTTGCCAAAAACAAAGGTTGACTGCTTGAGGTGGGAGGGCCACTTGTAAGAAGGCTACCAGTAGGAGTGACAATTTTAAATATGACCTTGTTTCCACTACTTTCATTGGTTTGGCTACACTGAGTCACAGTCTTTGCATCTTGGTAGTTCAATACTAGTCCTGATTTGGGTGGAGAAATGTATCGGAGCAGGAATGCCTGTCGACCAGTTTGCAGAGTGCTGGGTTTGTCTGCAGTGCTCACGGGCATGGCTACAACTGGCCGTGTGTTCAGTGGGAGTTGTGTATTTGCCAGTCTGAGGCCAGGAGTACTGGGGTTTTGAACAAATGGAACAGACCTCTGCACTAAGTAGCAAGTTGGCTGTGTCTTTGCTGTTTTGTCTGTAGGTGTATTATGAGGTGTGCTTGAAAGGAGTACAGGACCCTTAAAACCTGGGCTGTTGATGAAGTAGTGATTTGAAGTGGTGCTAACACCTGGCTGAACAGCAGAGAGAAGTGTTGTCCCTTTTTCAGTAGCTCCTGCCTTTGGTGCTGGAACACCGATTTTCCTGCTGTTTGGAGTAAGGGTTACAGTAGGGTTACTTGATATTGCTGGCTTCATGTAAGATACATTGATCTGAGGATTTGCAGAATTGGTTATCAATTTGAAACCTGGAGTGGCCTTGACCTGCACTGGCATGGCAAATCTATTCTCTGTAGTCCTCAGGAGCACTTGCTGCTTACCCTCTGGTAACTGAAGAATTCGTAGAGTCGTTTTTGTTTGTTTCAAAGAATCACTGCTTGAACTAGAAGATCCAACTCTTTCCTTACTCAGTTGTTGGGTAATGATTGCATCTGAATGTTCCTCGACAAAACTACCCGACAAGGTTGAACTACTTTTTGTTTCAGACTGTTTTTTGGATACAGGAATGCTCTCCTCCTCAATTTTGATAATATTAAAGTCTTGGAGCACTGACTCAGGATTTTCATCCTCAGTGGGAGGATCGTCAGCTATGCACTCATCAACTTCAATATCACTATCTGACACCTTCTTTATGCTCTCCCGATTCTTTTCTTGAGTTAACCCCTCTCCATTGCCACTTTCTGTGGATGATTCTGGATATTCTGCCAATGTCATGCTAAACTGTGATGATTCACAAATACTTTCTTTGTCTTCTGAATGTTCATACATATCATCAGAGTTCTGGCTAGTGTTAAGTGAGGTGCTGAATG
Source organism: Chaetodon auriga (assembly GCF_051107435.1). Lineage (NCBI taxonomy): Eukaryota > Metazoa > Chordata > Actinopteri > Chaetodontiformes > Chaetodontidae > Chaetodon > Chaetodon auriga. The sequence goes on along the minus strand of NC_135093.1, from coordinate 21,154,846 downwards.
TTTCCTTGGAATAATTGTGAAAAGTAAATACTTCTTGGTTGGGTGAATTTTGTGTGCAGTTTTCCAAGCCCATGGAACTTTCTCTGTGGCAACCAGAAGTAGGTAGGGATGACTCTGATGGAGGTACTGGATTTGTCAAAAGCATTTCAAAATTTCGTTGGCCATTTTTATGCTTAATCTCAGTACTAACCTTATCACAGCTGTCCTTTTCTGGTGTATTCTGAGAAGATTGGTCACCATTTTCTATAGTGTTAGAGTAAGAGTTCTGTTTGTGTTTGTCAATGAGTTTTTCAGCTATTGTATCAGCTTCTGATAACTCATCAGCAGCCACACAGTTTTCAACACCGTTTTTGGAGATTTGTTTGGAAAGCAATGTGTCCTGAGCAACTTTTGAAGGTGAATATAAACCTGTGACCTTACCAGCACACTCTGTTGTAGTATTATTGATTTTAGAACCGCTATGGCTGGTTGCATCAGAGTTAAATGCTGCAGAGACTGAGTTGCTACCAAACTTGCCTCTCTCTGGGGAGGATGTTTGACTTGGGACAATTTCAAACTCATTTGCCATGGGATTTAACTTTTCTGCAGGAGTCATGGGCCTACTTAGTACAGCATTAGTTTCTTCCTCAACATCATCTCTGTCTGGGCTGGAATCAAGGTTGCAGACTGAGGTTTCTTCCTCCTCAATCTTTACTTTCACTGCCATAATTTCATCTTGATCCATCTGTAGGCAAGATGCACTTCTTGGTGAAACAGCAAAGCAATGTGATGTTGAGGTGTTGCTATCAGAGTATTCCCCATTCTCCATAGTAACTTTACTTTTATCCAACACAGGATTTGGTGATGAGGAGCCCATATCTTCAACTGAGGAATGGTTCTGAGCGGATGAGTCTTGCTTTGTTGTTGGTATTACTTTGAGAACTAAATGCTTTTTGCCATCAACCATCTTGAATCCCATCACTTTGGTTGTACAGTTGGGGGGGAGTGAGATTTTGTTCTTTATCATCAGAACAGTCAGTCCATTTGGATTGGTGTGACCAGCAGCATCAGAACTTGCAGAGTTGTCACACTCCTGTAACATTACTGGCAGTGACTGCTCTGTGTTATGACAGCTTTTGCTCCAATTTTTGTTGTCTTTTCTTGCTATAGTCCCATCCACAAAGAGGTGAGTCTCCTCTAAGGATATCTCTGGTTTGATTAGCCTGCCATTTTGGTTTGGTAAACTCCCAGAAAGACAGTTCAGTTTCGATATCCTCTGACCCTCCTGAGATTCACCACTCCTTTTTAGGCAAAGTTTTAAATTTGCAGATGAATTTGCTGGAGTGCCGTTGTCTTCTATACTCTTCCATACATTCCTTCTCTCAGCCTCCTCTTTGTGAACAGCTACCATGTGTTTTTTGAGGTACTCACTTCTTGCTGCCCCATATCCACAGATCTGACAAGTAAAGGGGAATGTACCCGAGTGAGCTTTCATATGCTTATGATGATCCTCTTCATTCAAACTGATATGTCTGCATTTTGAACACTTCCAAGGACTCTCATTATGATGATGGATGTGCTGGACAAATGTACCTGCATCCACAGTTGTGAATTCACACCAGTCACAATTAAACTGTCCATTTAGACTGTGACACATGATGTAGTGTCTGGTAAGCAAAAGCAGAGAGTACTGAACATCATCGTTGCAGAGCTCACATGTAACCAGAGTATTCCTGTGCTCAATCCGATGGCGTTGAAGTGCAGGGAACTCGTTCGTGACAAAACCACACAGGTCACAGGGGTATGTAGGAAGGGTTCCTTTATGAGCCGCTTGAAAATGTTTGAGGAGATCATTGGGACTATATGTGGAATTGTCTTTACAAACTGAGCATTCAAAACTCAGAATCTTTCCAGAAAAGACAGCTCCCTGCTGAGTTTTACAATGGGCTTTATTGAGAGAGAGTTTATCTTTCTTGGTGTAACTCCCATGTTCCTTAATGGAAGATTCTTCTGCATTATTGAAGAGTGACCCATCTGTCACTTCTCTGAAATGCTTATACACAAAGTCTTTCACCTTCTCTTTTTCATCTTCTCTTACCGATATGTGGCAGTTTTTGGCAGAATCATGAGGTATTGTGAAGTCTTCTTCCATAGTTGTAAACCTGCAGATGTCTGAAAGAGAAGAAATCAAATGTGTTTTCATTAATACAGGCAGAAGGATCTCAGTTATACCAAATGCATTTCATATTGCTGTAGAGCAGTATTATGTATGTACAGGGTCTTTGGTGATCAGGTTTATCATGATTTCATGCCCACTCATATCACACAAGGTTTGCTGCAGTATTTAATAGTGGAGGTGGGCCATCTTGAAATCAAGATTATATCTACTAAAATCACAAGTTAATACACCTTTATGACGTAAAACATTAAAATTCAAATAAAAACAGCAGATATGCCATTTCAGTAAAGTGAATTGCTCATGGTGTGAAAAACATCAGAATCTGATTGGCTTAAAAGTTTGCTTAACATTGTCCTGGGGGGAAACTCAGTATACCTTACCATCCAAAAAACAGTATACAGTAGTCATATGAAAAAGTTTGGGCACCTCTCTGAGGCTGCATAATAATTTACTCTGTCTTCACAAAAAATGATCACAGTGACATACCATTCATTTCCTAATAAAAGCTGATTATTGACGTGTTTTCCAGACAAAGATTTTTAGTGTAGTAATATTAAGTTGTATGAAATTAAATCAGATGCTAAAAATATTCTGTGCAAAAATCTGGGCACCCTTGTCATTTTGTTGAATACCTGTAACTACTAAACACTGATTAATTGGAACACAAAATTGGTTTGATGAGCTCATTAAGCATTGAACTTCATAGACAGGTGCATCCAATCATGAGAGAAGGTATTTAAGGTGGCCAATTTCAAGTTGTTCTTCTCTTTGACTCTCCTCTGAAGAGTGGCGAGATGGGGGCCTCAAAACAACTCTCAAATGACCTGAAAACAAGGCTACAAAAAGCTATCTCAGAGATTTCAGCTGTCAGTTTCACTGTGAGGAACATAGTGAGGAAAAGGAAGACTACAGGCACAGTTCTTGTTAAGGCCAGAAATGGCAGGCCAAGAAAAATATCAGAGAGGCAAAGGTGAAGGATGGTGAGAATGGTCAAAAACAACCCACAGACCACCTCCAAAGACCTACAAGATCATCTTGCAGCAGATGGTGTCACTGTGCATCCTTCAACAATTCAGTGCATTTTGCACAAAGAAAAGCTGTAAGGGAGAGTGATGCGGAAGAAGCCTTTTCTGAGCACATTCCACAAACAGAGTCCCTTGAGGTATGCAAAAGCACATTTGGACAAGCCAGCTTCATTTTGGAATAAGGCGCTATGGACTGATGAAACAAAGATTGAGTTATTTGGGCATAAAAAGCGGCGTTATGGATGGTGGTGAAAGAACATAGCATTCCAAGAAAAAAACACTTGCTACCCACAGTAAAATTTGGTGGAGGTTCCATCATGCTGTGGGGCTGTGTGGCCAGTGCCAGTACTGAGAATCTTGTTAAAGTTGAGGGTTGCATGGATTCCACTCAATATCAGCGAATTCTTGAGAATTATGTTCAAGAATCTGTCACAAAGTTGAAGTTACGCCGGGGCTGGATATTTCAACAAGACAACAACCCAAAACACTGCTCAAAATCTACTCAGACATTCATGCAGAGGAACAAGTGCGATGTTCTGGAATGGCCATCCCAGTCCCAAGACTTGAATATCCTTGAAAATCTGAGGATTTGAAGCGGGCTGTCCATGCTCGGAAACTATCAAACCTAACTGAACTGGAGATGTTTTGCAAGGAAGAATGGTCCAAAATACCTTCATCCAGAATCCAGATACTCATTAGAGGCTATAGGAAGCGTCTAGTGGCTGTTATTTTTGCAAAAAGAGGCTCTACTAAATGTTGATGTGATTTTTCTCTTGGGGTGCCAAAATTTATGCACTTGTCTAATTTTATTTTGATGCATATTGCACATTTTCTGTTAATCCAATAAACCTGATTTCACTGCTGAAATATTACTGTGTCCATCAGTTATTTGACAGATCAAAATGAAGTTGCTGATACAAACACCCAATGATTTATAAATGAAAATAATGGGAAATTGTCAGGGGTACCCAAACTTTTTCATACGACTGTATATAAGCCAGAAGATAATCGCACATTTTCATACTTCACCAGCTAATAAGCATTGATTTGTAGATCTTAGAAGTAGCTCAGTGTATTAGAAAAAAGAAAAGCCCAGTCTCCCACAATAAGAAATTTCTTGAGCGCTACCACTGCCATATGTAAGGATGATTACTAACATTCTGTGGATAAAACCATTTAGTTACAAATGAATAATGGGCCAAAGAACAATATGTTGAAACAGTGGGCATATTTGTTGAACGTTTACCGTTACTTAATGTTATTTATTAGTGTACTGTGAACACCGACATGTCAAACTTTGTTCGTAAAAAACATTTCAATCTCTGACTGGGAAATTTCACCAAACAAAAATAATCTGAATTGTCACCAAAAATAAATAAAAGAAAAAATATATTAGAGCACATAAAGTAAGCAATAATCTCAGTGAGCCTTTTTAAGTGTGACTCTGTATTGACAAAGAGTCAGTGAAAGGGTTTTCCATAGTTTTACGTTACAATATGAACCACAACTGAAATCTTAAGTATTACAAACATTTGGCCATTTGATCAACATTAATTAACAAACAGTTTGCTCACAGGGTCTGCTTAGCTAACAGATTGTCTTCTATGTACATACAAAGTTCCAAATTAGGACTGTGTGGGGGTAAATGGCTTCCTGTTCACTCTAGGCTGCATACCAGTGTTGTCAGTGTAGACGGAAGTGACACATTGCTTGGGAAGTATACTGCTTGGTCACTGAATGTTCAGTCAGACAGGTTAGAAGAAACAAATCCCACCAATCAGAATACTTTGAGTCCCTCCTCCATGCCTGCATGCAAATTAACTTCTTACACTCTTGCTCTCAAGCTCTTCAATATAGTGTATATCTTAAAGTGAAAAGTTGAGAGACAGCCTGTGCATTTGCCTGATTAAAACCTCTTTTTTTGTGAAAGAATTTTGCAGATTGTGCATCAGGCTTGCTATGGCATTACAATGACAGCTTATTGCTGTCTCTCTGATCTTCATCTCTGATCGCTTTCACCTCTTTTGAACCAATAGCTTGGCAAGGAACTTGTTCACCTGCTGCTGAGAGTATATTTTGTGTCTGTGATGAATGAGATAAGCTAAAAAGTAAGCAAAAAAAGAAATAAAGAAAATCCTGACTGTGAAGAACCACATTTAAAATGAATAAAGAAGTAACAGGTGAGAGCTACGTCACTGAGCATCCTCATCAAAAGTATGACTCAGATCAAAAAGAAACACCAACATGGCCGACAGTGTCCTACAGAGCACAGCATGTGGCTCATTTGCTCTGTGACCTGATAACTTCTACTGTTTATTTTGCACTATAATACACAATAGCACACAACAATGTCCAATGTAGCATCAAAACTGAATGTGATGAAGCATCCTGGTGACAAGGACAAATATAATGTATGTCGCCAATGTATGTCATAACCTAATGCTCCTACACACCCATGGTCCACACACAGGTGTTTTCACTTTATTTGATTAGACCTCTGCTTAGGACTGTGTAGGCATGTACAAGCCAGCCACTTTATTAGTTTCACCTATATGATCTAAAGCAATCCAGTACGATACCTCTGCTTTATATTCAGTGTTTAAAATGATATTTGGCTGTAGGTTAAAGTTCTCTCTGTAGCTGGTGTATGTACTTGGCCAAACAAACAATGAGTGGACTGAGAACTTTTGTAGTTCTCTAAACACCAACAGAGTGATTCATCTCCTCTCTGGTATCACATTTTAGGATTTGTACTCTCCCATTTTAACTTACATATCACATTGATAATTTCAGCTTATAAATGTTTTGAACCACTACACTGGTAACTCAGTTTATTCGGTCAATTTAACTAAAACTAATGCAGGCTTCATGAATAATGTCCAGTTTTTGTTCAAACTGTTTTTGGAGGCTGCAGTTTGTGGTTCTGTTACACTGTGTTGCATTACAAACACTCACCCTGCACTACACGTTTCAACAGCTTTCAATTACCTAATCAATAACTACACTACAACTTGCAAGTATACTTGCACTGTATTGCAATGTAATGCATGTATGAATACATGTCAACACTGGGATTTGAAAAGAAGGGAAATTTTCCAGCGCCCTGCCCTAGGCCATCCCACTGTCCTTATTACTGTCCACATATCCCTTACATTATACAAGGGTACACATAGTGTATCATAAAATCACCACTAGGCAAACACTTGATTTAAGATATCAGAGCAACAAAGTTTGGGTTAACTAGTTCCTACAAGTGACCACAATTAGGTGGTGAAAATCAGATACTGGGTTGAAAGTTAAGTGCTATGAACATCCCTGAATTATTTAAATGAAGACACAAAAGAACACAAGTTCAGCACTTAGTTTAAATATGTATTACTTGAAGGATACGTACACATCACTTACATATTATGCTTCAGTTGTGATTGTGAGAGGCTTCTGGCAGTGAGACAATTGGTAGGAGAGGGTGATTATGAAAATGGATGGCAGAGACAGTATAAATGCAGTCATTGGTGAAGTATGTTTCTGCACACTCGTGCTTAATAGATTTGCCATTCCGGCTCACGCTGCCTTTCCTCTGTGTGATACACTAAAATCTGTGTTGCATATTTTATAGCATGACCTTATCTGACCTGCAGGCAAGCCTCCTTCTATTTGGTGAGAGACTTGCATAAACTTTTAGCCTTTTTGGCAGGTACTCCATGCCTCTCACATGAATTCTCCTGGTTTTATTGGCATGTGCTTTTGAGTGAATTACTCTTTGTCAATAAACTTTTCAGCTAATGTTCTACATACTGTCACCTGCTGTAGGGGAATGTAGCAAACACCTCAAATAGCTGATTTGTGGTAAAATATTTAAACAGGAGGACAGCGGGACAGAAGGATAAAATACTAGAGAATTCCAAGATGGGTGATGGGTCAGCGGTATTTGTCCTATGTCCACCTCACTGGGTTTTACCTGGCTACCACTGCACTGTATTACATGTGTACATACGTATGTACAGTAAATATTCTCCCACTCATTTTAAGCTATTGTTGATAATTATTGTATGGTGTCCTGCTAATTATCTTTGTCTTTTTTGGTCTAAGCTGCTTTAACAGTACAGATTTTCCAGCTGTGAGTAATAACTGCTCTATCCTCTATAATCATATAATATAGCGTTCTGGTGTGTATTGTTTTAGCTGATGGTATCATATTAATCTTACGTTGGCGACTTTGCTTGCACATTAGTTCGAGTGCAACACTAGATGTTGTTGTTATTATATGTGTAATGCTATTGCCTAATTGCTTATGTATTTTGAATTTAATTGCTCTGTGTAGTTCCAATTTCAATTTTATATACATTTAACTATCTATTACTTACGCTCTCTATTTGTCTGCACTTATTTCTGTCTTTGTGCTGTTGTAACGTTCAAATTTTCCCTCTGGGCAATCAAAGGATTATCTTATAATACAGGGAGGTGTTTCTGTTATTCAGTCTTCCCTCTAGTAACCAGATAAAGCCTCATCAACAAATAAACAAAGAGGGCACAAAATAGCCAGAGCAGCTAGTCACAGGACTCTGGTAAACTGTGGCAGCTTAGCATATAGCATAACAATATACATTATTGTTTAAAAAACTGTTGTGACTCAGGAAGGCAGCAGCTCTCATCTATGTTACTTATTGACCTTATTGTGTACAATGTAAGTTTCATTAGACATTTTACCCATACAGCAAAAACAAAACTCAGAATTACTCTAATTGCAATGAAAGTTGCTAAGAGATAATATTGCATTGCCAAGCTATATCTAACAAACATGATGTGTATCACTGCATATGTTAAAGGGTCAGTTTGTCCAAATTACAATAATATTTTCTCACTTGAGATATCCATCTCTTGAGTTTCTACACCAATACAATGGATGTGAATGGAATGTATTTTGTGGTGCTCACACTACTGAAAAGAAATTATGTTTTAAAAAACCATCTCTTTTCAGAGACAATGACCCTGTCAGCTGGAATAATCTACAGATCACACTGTCAAGAGTTTTCAAAGGGACTACATGATATTCAAGAAATCTCTATGAAAAAAAGCTTCAGTGCTGTGAGCAACAAATACTATATAACATTCACTTCCATTGTATTCAGGGTGTTGCCAAAAATCTAAAATGAATACTTAAAAACCACGAAAACCATCTATATGTTAGATACAACTGGTCATAAGTGTGCCTCTAGTAGTCACACTAATAACAATAATCATATGATAATTGTTGACAAAAACATAGCACAAAACTGATGAAAATTAATGTCTACACCAGTGAAATAATTCCCAAAACACAAACCAACTGGGCAAGTTCCTCTACTTAACAAACATATTCTTTTCCACACTGAAGTTATAACTTCATTGCTGAGGTTATGTATAAATGGCAAAAATAACATTTAAGAAGCAGTCATTACCTGTATTCCTTAAGGAAAAACTCAAACATTAATGCATGTCGTGTCTGAAGAAGAGCTTGTAGTGTGGCCACGGTGCCTGTAAGACAGAAGCATAGAATTCAAATTTCTAGGTTTTAAGCTGTACAATTTAACTTTAAATACTCTTCACTATGTGTGTGATTTAAATATGGAAAATTATGTTTGAAACATGTAATTGTGAATGAACAAATGAGTGAGAATAGAACCTTTGTTTCACACCTTGTTTGGTGATATAACCCCAAATTATCAATATTGACATGTCATTATTATTAGTTTGATGTTATTGTTCAATGTTGTGAGCATTAAAAACTATCAACAGGAGGCAGAAAACACTGGCTCTGCTGAGCATCATGCAACATGAACTGCAGTTCAAGCCATGCAGAGACATATAGTCCACATACATATCACTAGCTGGATATCAAATACTGGCTTTTCACTGATAGCAAGATCAATTGAGGCAGTTGAGGCTCCTTAGCACCATTCATATTTACAAGTGCATTTGCTTTACAAATTAGTAACATTAGAGCCTAAACAGGTAAACACCCTGTACAAGATCAATTTTAAAAGTGAGAGGTGCTACATAGTTAGAATTACATGAAAAACAAACCAGTGCCTTTAGGGTCATATGCTTTATTATGGCAGAACTAATGCAGTGTTAAATGTGGAGCTGAAATTATTAGTCAACATGAATTAATTGGGAACATATTAGATAATGTAATACTCATTTAAGTCATTGTTTTCTACCAAACATGTCCAAGCTGAAGCTTCTTCTTCTTAAATGTATGGACTCACTGCTTTTCTTTGTCACTTATTATAGTACATAAAGAAATGTCGGGTTTTGGACTATTGGTTGGACAAAAGCAACAAAAAGTAATCTGAAGATGTCACTTTGTGAAAACTTCTCATCACAATTTCCCAGAACACAATTTTTTGACATTGTGTAGATTAAACAAATCATCGAGAAAAAAACGGCAGATTAATTGGTAATGAAAATAATCATTAAGTGCAGCCCGAATTAAAAGGGAACTCCACTTCTATAATACTGTTGGATTCATGTGGACAGCTAAAAATAAATGAATAAATCAATTCATAAAAAAAACCTCATAGGCAATGCAGCAGCTCCATAGCTTTTCTATACAACGCATTTCAGCTTCCCTGTCAAAACTCGGTGCCTACATTACCCTCAATGCAACTGATCACCCACAGTTTAGTCAGAGATTCAGCTGTGTTGTGCTAGTAGTGCCATTTGTCAGATTCACACAGCTCCCTCCAGGGCCACTAAGGTTTATACCACTTTTTCCACACAGGTAGTAGAAATTCCCAACACCTGGAAGCACATTTTCATGTGGAAAACCAGTGGTGCTGCCCTTTAATACCTTTGGGTTTTGGACTGTTACTCAGACAAAACAAGCAGTGTGAAGACATTACAATGGTTTTGGGAAACTGGAGCAGGCGTTTTTTTAAAACTATTTTCTGACATTTCATAGGACAACACAAAGTGTTCATCTAATTAATTACATGGAAACTTAAAAACAATACATATTTGTGGATTTGTTTAAGTACAACATGCTTTGATGTTTTTAACCCCACAGCATAGTCAACATAATTTCCACTGCATCAGCAGTGACAGGGTAATGGAAGCAGCATCAAGATAACTGAGAATCAACACAAGGAAGTATTTTTCCTGATATTTCCTGTGTTGCATATGTGCCTGGTGTAAAGGCAAATAGGTGTAATTAGATAAGGAAAATGCAACAGGGTTTGCCTTTTAAACACATAGCGTTAATTACAGGCACATTACACTTTTAAAGTATTTATGTAAGATCAGCAGGAGACCTTCATCAGCCTACAACTCCATATGTCTCTGTCAGCTGTCAACCCTGTGGATCAGGAAGCCATGTTGTGGGAAATATGGCTACCATGGTTTTATGACTTATTTGCCCCAATTACTTCAAACTTAATACCTGCTAACATTATGTTGACAAACACCTTGGCTTCTTTAAATCATTAACCTACACAACAAACTTGAAAACATGATATAGATTTCCCAAATATTATGCAAATCAAATTCAACTATGTAAGAGATAAGCTTACTTAGCTTTTATTATTACTCATAAAGGTGCATATATGAAACTAATAGTGGAATAAAGCTGAGCACGACGTTGGTGAACACCTGCACTGCAGACAGGTAGGCTACTCTAGGCCCACACCATCGAGATGGGATAGATTAAATGAAGCTTGGAGATGAGAGGAAAAGTTGCATCGTCTCATAACTGCAATTCCACTCAGCCTCAGTACCACAACACAGGGACAAGTACATGTTGTAAAAATGTCAATCTCTGCCTCAACCTTACAACGCGACATCTTAATTTAATGTATTTTTACTTTTTCGAGTGACTTGTTCCATAGTCGCTTAAGTTTAGGAAACGCGAGGGAACGCTACATTAGTGGGAGAATTACAGGCTGTAGACGGACAGCAACAAAGGACTCCTGACTATACTCTGTGATATTTTATTGGACTGTGGCATTTTTTTTTTATCTCAATACATGGACAATATATGAGCCACTTCGCGACAATGTTAGTGTCTGTGGAGTTTAATAACCAGTTATTTTACACCAAAATAAAGCCCCCACCCACGCGAAGATATACAAAGTTACACAAAATCAGTTATGTCTTACTATGAACTCGATGGAAGTTCGGGCGGCGTCCCATCCACGTCCGACATTATAAAAAGGAGGTTAAGGTAAAAAAAAACACACAGCAGAAACATTCGCCTTCCTTCTCTCCTCTCTGTGGAACCACAGCAACGGCGGCCATGACAGTCCATCCGGGTATTGCTGTGCTCTTAACACTCATGTAGGAGCGGATGAATATGTATTACTTGACAAATACCAAACTAGTGCCATGAAGGACATTTTTACGTTGAAAAAACAGTTAAAACAACTTTCACTAAAGTAAAAATATATTATATTTCAAGACCGGTCAATAAGAACATGACAGTGTTTTCGCAGCATGAGCCCTACGTCATTCGTTGCCTCTGTGTGTGTGTGTGTGTGTGTGCGTGTGTGTGTGTGTGTGTGTGTGTACTAGGTGGAAGAAGAAGCAATGAACAGCAATGGCGGGTATACGCCATTTCCTCCTGAATGTGTTATGTGTTGGCTGATGTGCCACTGAGGATGTGAAACTCATACATTTTTACCTCATCACCCAACATTATAGCATTGTGCACTGTTTTACTGCAGGTATATTTTTAGCCTTCAGTGGGTAAATTGGTTGAAGAGTGTCAGTATAATATGTTTGTCTCTGCTTGCCTTCCTCTTTTTGTCTGCGCCTGACATTATTATGTTTTGGTTGAACATTATGCAGACTGCCATAATAAGCACTTGAAATGAGACATTACCATAGAGCTGACAATCAAACTGATAGTGATAGTCTGTTCAATCATAAATACAGTACATAGGCAATGTAAATGATGTAAACATAGAAAAATTTTAAAAACATTGTTTAAACTGGTTGCCCATATACAGGCTAGGTAAAAACTGAATGTTGGACCCACTGAGCAACTCACCACAAGGTCTATATTTTAATTGTTCAGGGGTCTCATTTATAAAATTCTGCAGAGAATAAAAAATATTTTAGTTTATAAAAACTTGCCTATGCCTGGCAGTGTGTAATTTCCTTTTATAAATCCCAAACCAACTTCGAATTGGTGGGACATCCACAAGCCCAACACATGACCTAATTCACCCCCACAATTATCTATGAATTGTTAAAGAAATATCCTTAATTAATATTGATGTTCATATAAAGGTCATTGATAATCCCAATGTAGGCTATGTCCGTGCAAAAAATGGCAATGTCAGAGTGCAAAGCTAAGAGGAGAAATTTCTTAGACTGTGAGATTGAGACTCTGGCATTATAAACAAAGGGAATTTGTTGAGTGGCAACATGTTGTAGCTGCTGTCAATGCTGCCGGCTCTGAGAGCTGAACCATGTTGGAGGTGAAGGAGTATTCCGACGATAAAGTTAATGCATCACTCTACACAGGCAAATTATAAGTGCCACAGGTGGGAGCACAGGGACACCGAAGCTCTCTCCCTTTGATTAAGGCATGGCATTAATTGTCTGGCAAGCATCAATCGCCAGTGTGGTAACAGAGAGTCAGGGTGACACAGACATGGCTGAAGATGAGACCACAGGTGAACCAGGTAGACAACCCAATGCTCTATGTACAGTGCACCAAACCTAATCAACATTTCACGTTTGTTTTCATGTTAAAAGGCACTGAAGCATACAATGGCATCAGACAGCAGCTGCGTGGGGTCGAGGGACTTCAGTTTGGCATACTTCACCCGGCACGACTTTGTATCACTTACAATGGAGTGGAGAAAACCTTTACTTCGCCAGATGAAGCCCAGAAACACATCACACAAAACATCACAAAACAAGTGACAGCTGCCCGCTAATGGCCACCTCTCACTGTTATTTCTGACTGTATCTCCAGGAGATACTTACAGCAATATTTCACCTTCTGATGTGAGTTCAGATATAAATAATGGAAGGTTAGAGTGAGTTAATTAAAACCTTATTTCAAAGGGTTATTCCACATATATTGATGTTGACGCCGTTTTTCATGTTCTGTTGAGTTTAGCATTTAGCTTAGTAGTTTCCCTAGCATAAGCACATTGTGTGGATTTTGTTACTTGGGGAGAGGGATCAACCCAGTTGGGATGGGTGGAATGACAGGGGGAAAGAGGGACTTGAAGGTGTTTTTGTACACAGGTTTGATTTTTTCTTTTTACTTTTACTTTTATTCATTCTTTTTTGATTTATGTAAAGATAAGGGCCTAATATATAAATCATTTTCAGTATTCAATTATAATCACTATTTCTGGTCATGGCACAGAATGTAACTACAGGAGGGATGGCTACATACCCTATTTCGTTTGTTAGCTGGAATGTTAAGGGGATGAACCATCCTGTGAAACGTAAGAGAGTCCTGACACATCTACATCAGTTAAAGGTGGACATTGTTTTCCTCCAGGAAACTCACCTAAAAATATCTGACCACCCTACGCTTGCGTACTAGATGGGTTGGTGAGGTCTATCATTCAAAGCTTCAGTCTAAATCAAGAGGGGCAGCATTTCTTATTAGTAAACATGTGCCCTTTATCTCCTCCCAGGTCAATGCAGACCCTATGGGATGATATATCATCGTTACAGGCAAATTATGTAACACCCCAGTTATTTTAGCCAGTGTTTATGCTCCTAAGCTGGATGACGCCACATTCTTCACTAATTTCTTTTCCCGATTACCTGATCTAAATGAACACCACTTGATAATTGGTGGAGACATGAATTGCGTGTTAGCCCCCAGATTGGACCATAGCTCAGATAAGACTATACCAACCTCTAAAGCGCCCCTCTCAATCCAACTGTTCCTTGACACTTATGGGATAGCTGATGTTTGCTGTACTCTTAATCCCACTGCTCGCAAATACTCTTTCTTTTCAGCTGTTCACAAAACATTTTCATGTATTGATTACATTTTAATGGATAAATGTCTTCTTCCTTCTGAATGCGACTATCATGCGATCATAAACTAAGGCTTAACCTACCATTCACAAAATCTACTTACAGACCCTGGCGACTGAACCCACTTTTACTTTCAGATAAAAATTTTTCAGATTTTATTTCATCACAGATTGATATTTTTCTAGAAACTAATCAAACGCCAGATATGTCATCATCAACAGTGTGGGAAGCGCTTAAAGCATATTTAAGAGGCCAGATTATTTCATACAATGCCCAGCTAAGAAAAAACAGAAATAATCGTATAAATGAATTGATGATTAAAATTGGTCACCTTGACTCACAACTGGCAACATCCCCATCAGCTGATGGCATTAAAGAACCCTTACTCCTTCAAAAAGAATTTGATCTGTTAACCACACAAAAAGCTGAGAACCTTTTAGTTAGATCTCACCATACATACTATGAGCATGGCAATAAAATGGGAAGGATCCTTGCATATCAGCTTTGCCAAAAGGCAGCAAGTCAGGCAATCCTAGAGATCAGGGATGAATCTGGTATGGTATGCACAGATCACTCTGCCATCAACTCATGCTTCATGAGGTTTTACCGCTGTTTATATACATCTGAATCACTGAGAGATCATCATTTAATTAAATCAGTCCTCCAAAATATTGAAATCCCTCAGATAGACCTAGTGAAAGCAGCTGAGTTAGAGTCTCCATTTTCAGTTGGAGAAATTGAGATGGCCATTAAGAGTATACAATGTGGAAAATCCCCTGGCCCAGATGGGTATCCATCAGAATTTTTAAAAAAAAATTCAAATCAATTGGCTCCCATTTAAACTCTGTGTATAATGACTCCCTATCAGTTGGTTCACTCCCTGAAACGTTACGACAAGCTACCATATCACTTATTCTGAAAAAAGGAAAAAATCAAGATGAATGTGGATCCTATCGTCCTATTTCATTGCTCAATGTAGAGCAGCAAAATCCTTGAAAAAATGATAGCTGGCCATCTTGAAACAATCTTTCCAACCATAATCTCATTAGACAAGATGGGCTTCATAAAACATCAACAATCCTTCTCCAATATCAGGTGCCTGTATAATATTATTTATGGTCCCTCTCCACCTGACAAACCAGAAATGGTTATATCTCTGGATGCCGAAAAGGCCTTTGATCGGGTGGAGTGGGACTATTTATTTTGTACCCTTGAGAGATTTGGATTTGGGACAAATTTTCTATCCTGGATAAAAATTTTATACAGTTCTCCAATGGCAGCAATATGTACAAATAATAATATATCAACTTCTTTTTTGTTAACACGAGGAACAAGACAGGGATGCCCGCTCTCCCCTCCTTTTTGCAATCACAATTGAAAAGTTAGCTATAGCCTTACGCAGCAATAAAGACATCAAAGGTATCACAAGGGCAGGGTTAGAACATAAAGTCTCGCTATATGCAGACGATATGCTACTTTATTTGTCTGACCCATCCTCATCTCTTCCTATAGTACTTAATATCTTACGTGAATTGGCAAAATCTCTGGTTAATGCACAAAAAAGTGAACTGATGCCTATAAACTTGGCAGCAAAAGAATCCCAGTTTATTCGTAATGCACCATTCAAAGTGTGCATGGACAAAATAAAATATCTTGGTGTTTGGATCACACACAAATTTAAAGATCTTTTCTCAGTAAATTTCCCCCCTCTCCTGTCTTCTCTTAAGGAAGATATTGATCGTTGGGATTTGCTGTCCTTATCTCTGGCAGGAAGAATTAACACTATCAAGATGAATTTCTTGCCTAAGCTTCTCTATATGTTTCAGTGTATACCAGTTTTCTTAACTAAAACAATCTTCATCTCCCTAGATAGACAGCTTTCTTCTTTCATTTGGAATAAAAAGAACCCACGAATATGCAAAATTAGAGACTCCGCG
Source organism: Chaetodon auriga (assembly GCF_051107435.1). Taxonomy (NCBI): domain Eukaryota; kingdom Metazoa; phylum Chordata; class Actinopteri; order Chaetodontiformes; family Chaetodontidae; genus Chaetodon; species Chaetodon auriga. The sequence goes on along the minus strand of NC_135093.1, from coordinate 21,138,734 downwards.
GGGGGGGGGCTTGGGCTACCAAAATTTCAGTTCTACTATTGGGAAGCTAATACCAAAATGATTTCCAATTGAATGGGAAAAAATGAAGTAACAGCTGTGCCAGACTAATTCTAGAGAGAGAGACTCTTGTAAGAACACCTCATTATTTGCTTTACTATGCTCTAGTTTGCCATACCGAGAGCCTATTACCAGATATACCTCTAATCCAGTTGTTATTCATTCTTTAAAAATATGGAAGCAATTCAGAAAATCCTTTGATATACGTAAATTCTCAATACTTGCTCCAATTGTAAAAAAAAACATACATTCCTGCTGTCTTTGACAGAAGCCTCTTTTGGTTCCTGGCTCAGTCATGGGATCTGTTCATTTAGAGACATGTTCATAAATGGTTTATTTGCTTCTTTTGACCATATTGTTCAGAGATTCAATATCTCCAGGTCACAGTTCTTCAGATACTTTCAAATTCACAGCTTCATATCTTCAAATATCACTGAATTCCCTTCACAGCCACCAGATACACTTATAGACTCATTAAAAGACATCATATCATCTAAAATAGTAAAGATAGGTGACATATATTCTTTATTAATGAGAGAAAATATGACAAGCCTTAACTCTCTTAAGAGTCAATGGGAGGGGGATCTGGGTATGGAAATTTCTGAATCCATTTGGTCAAAGATGATTGGTGGAATATACTCATCTTCCATATGTATGAATCATACTGTTTATGCAGTTCAAAATCTTTCAGCGACTGCATTAGACCAAAGTTAAACTGTCTCAATTCACACCCAATATAGATCCTCTTTGTGAACGTTGTAAACAAGGCCAGGCAACTCTAATCCACATGTTTTGGGAATGTTCCATATTATTTACTTTTTGGCAATTAATATTTAACACGCTTTCCAAAATCAATGATAAACCCTTGGAACCTTCGGCCTCCCTTGTTTTATTTGGTGTGGTAACACAAAATCTTATCTTAAATCACAATACCATCAGTCTTTTGTCTTTCACCACGCTGGTGGCCAGATGACAAATTTTGATCAGATGGAAAGATAGTAACCCTCCAACATTTGCACAATGGATTAGAGATATGTTATACTTTATTAAGCTGGAAAAGATTAGACATTCTGTTTGGGGGTCAGTTGACAAGTTTGCATTGGTGTGGCAACCTTTCCTTACACATGTTGATGCTCTAGGCTCTGATAACTTTATGGATGAGTAAAACCTTTGATATATATGTATGTAATTAGGAGTCCTGCAAACAGTTATGATATGCCTTAATGTTGTGTCTTAATGTCCACATTTCTCTGCCTTCCTCCTGCGCTTGTGTTTTTTTTACATGTCAGTGCCCTTGATAATTATATAATTATTATGATTATTATTGTTTTTATCATTTCTTGTTATTTTATTTTATTATTTATTTTTACGTATTGAATAGTGACTTATTTATTATCCTTGTATAATTAAGTTATATACCCTCTGAATGTTACCGTGGGTGGGGGGAGGGGGGATATCTACTTGTCAAAATGTTTTAAACAGTGAATTGTCTAAGCTGTATTAACAAAAAGTAGAAATAAACATTGTTCAAACAAAAAAAGGCACCGAAGACTTTGTAAGATTTTAAAAGTTATCAACTTTTTAATAAAGGGATATGTATTCACTTTTTGATTATGGTTATCATTCAGTGGGCGATTGGAGGTGAGGAGGTGGCGGAAGATGACTGAGTGTCACATCCCAGCATCCCCAGTGCGTCCTGTCCCCTCAGCCAGTCCCATAAGCCACGTGTTGGCACCAGTGCTGTATCCTGAATGATGCCATGTTACAGGCGTGATGTTGGGATTGGCAGTTCTCCTCCCTCCTTTTCCCTTTGTATTATGTTCCCCTTCGACTTTGTCTCCTGTCTGTCTCTCCCCGTCTGTGATTGTGTGTGTGTGTGTGTGTGTGTGTGTGTGTGTGTGTTTGCGTGTGTGTTTGTGTGTGTGTGTGTGTGTGTGTGTGTGTGTGTGTGTGTGTGTTTATTTACATACAACTGGCAGGGTGTGGCTGACAGGTTTGCCCTCTCTGCTTGCCACACCTCCTCCTCTCCTGATCATACAATCAAATCATCTGTTAATCCAGGTGGCAACAACTGAGACTCCCATTCCTGCTTTTGTATTTTTGTGTGTACTTTTGTCTGCTTGTCTGCAAGTCTGACTCCAGTCTTTTTATGTGCCTCAAGTTTATACCCAGAGACTGCTCCAGCTGCACCCTGCAAGTTTGTCTGTTGTGAGTAATCTGGATTTGGACTCATTATCTGCTTGTTCGCTCTCAGCCCATTCACCTACAATAGTACAAGATCATCTGGACTCCTCTGTTGTACATTTTGAACATTTAATTAATCATTATGTAACTCTTACCTGCCTCTATATCTGTTTCAGCATTTGCGTCCAGTGTCTCTAGAGCAAATCATAACAGAACAATTCGACCAGTATGGACCCAGCTAACCCAGACATAGAAATTAAGATCCTTAAGCAAGCCCTGTGTCATCAAGGAAACCTGCTAGGACAACACCGACAATTACTGGATATAATCTGTGAATAGTCACTTCAGTTCATAGTTGAGGTGGATGATACCATCACTGGGGTAGGTGCAGTTCTGTCCCAACATTCTGATCCAGAACAGAAGCCCCAACCCTGTACCTTCTTTTTTCAGAAATTAACCCCTGCTGAGTGTAATTACAATATGGGAGCTCCTGGCTGTAAAGATGGTGTTGGAGGAGGGATGCCATTGGCTGGAGGGCTTGGAGCAACTGTTCATGGTCTGGACAGACCACAAGAACTTCTCCTGCATAAAATCAACAAAGAGACTCAATTCCCACCAGATGCGGTGACCCCTGTTCTTAAGTCGGCTCAACTTCACCTTTACCTACCATCCTGGTTCTAGAAATGTCAGGCCCAACGACAGCACAGTGCTGACAAGACCGGTGGAAACCCTGACACCATCATCCCCACATCCTGTGTGGTGGCTACAGTAACCTGGGGGATGGAGCCCATGGTCAGGGAAGCCCATCGGCTTCAGCCTGGTGCAGCTAATAGCCCCCTAACCATTTGTTTGTTCCCGAGTGCATTTCCAGGTTCTGCAGTGAGTCCACATGTCCCAGTTTGCCTGTCACCCTGGGATCAACTGCAACCTCAGCCTGACATTTCTGGTAGCCTAGGAACAGCCCTCTGCCTGTTGCTGGCTGCCAATAGTCACATACCACTTCAGACTTCATCAAGGTTTTGCCTCCATCCCAAGGCAACACAGTCATTCTCACTATTGTCAACCATTTCTTGAAAGCTGTGCATTTTGTCGCTTTACCCAAACTCCCTTCTGCCAAGGAGATGGTTTGCCATGTTTTGTGTCTCCATGGTATCCCTGTTGATACTGTTTCAGACAGAGGCCATCAGTTCATGTCTCAGGCTTGGAAGGAGTTCTGTTGGGTTTTGGAGTATCAGTCATTCTCTCCTCTGACTTCCACCTGACAAAGCAACAGCCAGACGGAGAGGCCCAAACAGGCGCTGGAATCCACATTCGGGAGTGTCACAGCCTCTAACCCCTCTTCATGGTCCACCCATCTCCCCCGCATTGAGAATGCGCACAATCCCCTCACTGGTTCTGCTACAGGTGTCTTCCCTTTTGAGGCTTTTGGGGGGGATATGTCTTTCTGTCCCCCGTCTGTGATTGCTAATCATACTATCAACCCATCTGCAACCACAGTATTTAAACAATGGTTCTGCACTGAGTATTCATCAAATCAAGCATTAATGTATGTGGTAACAACTGAGACTCCCGTTCATGCTTTTGTGCATGCTTTTGTCTGCTTGCCTGCAATTCTGACTCCTGTCTTTTTTTGTGCCTCGGGTTCATACCTGCTCCAGCAATAGTGTTGGATCATCTGGACTCTTCTGTTGTACATTTCGAACATTTATTAAATCATTGTTTAAGTACAGCATTTGGGTCCAGTTTCTCTAGAGCAAATCCTAACACAAGAATGGATACATTTGTAGCAATTGACAACGTCACTGGTAGAATTTAGAGATATAACCACAGTTTTGTCTGAAATTTGTTCCACTCTTAAAGAACTTGTGAAAAAACAAAAACGTTGTATCATGCATTGCAGCTTACCCATTATTTCACAGATTATGCATGACATTCACATGCAGTTGCAGAGCAGTAGCAATTGGCTGATGGATGAGGGTCAGGGCCATTGGGCAAATTGAAGGGGGTTGGGGGAGTACATTACCCTATGTTTTGCAATACAGAACATGCCCTGACAATGTGGCAGACTTTGTTGGGCGGTGCCATCTTCTGCATCCAGGCATCACTATCACCCTTTCAACGGCCCAATGTCACACCCAGCCCAAAGCTTACCATCCACTTAGATGACATTCTGATCTTCTCCTGGACCTTGGCTGAGCATGTTCTCCGTGTGCAGATGGTGCTGCAGCAGTTACTGGAGAACTCTCTCTATGTTAAGGGGGAGAAGTGCAAATTCCACGCCCCCTCAGTCTCCTTCTTAGGATAGATCATCTTGCCCAGCAACATCCAGATGGACCCTGCTAAGGTCTCTGCTGTCACCTCCTGGCTAGTGCCCACCAACCAGAAGGAGCTCCAGAGATTCTTGGGATTCGCCAACCTCTACCATCCCGTCAATCAAAACGACAGCACCTTTGCTGCCCCAGCCCTGACCTCCTCCAAGATTGCATTCCAGTGGTCACCAGAAGCCAACTGAGCCTTCCAAGTCTTCATATCCAGTTTCATATCCTTGAACCTGATTGCCAGTTTGTGGTCGAAGTAGATGCCTCTGATGTGGGGGTGTGTGCCGTCCTGTCACAGAGGTCAGCCAAGGACCAGAAGCTCCACCCCTGCACCTTCTTCTTGTGGCGGCTCTCCCCAGCAGAAAGAAATTACAAGAATTATTGTTATTGTAAACTTTGTACTGGTTCTTTTTACATCAAGTGGTGAGCACTATGTTACGCCAAGGAGGCAACAGCAGCTTTTTAATTGGAACAAGATTGTCCTATTTTTATTACACCCGTTCTTAGGCACAGACACCAATAGCTCTTTTTTAAAATACGCCAAATTAAAAAGAGGCATCCCTTAAAAGTCTCTAAAATGGGCCAAACAATCTTCAAAACACGGGTTAAAATCGGTTAAAAGTCTGGCTAAAACAAAGGTACAAGGCTCGATTTAAAACAGATTTAAAACAAAAACCGGCGGCCGTCCTGCTCCTAGCTCGGCACCGTCGCCACGCCACTCTCTGGCTTCCTCCTCCACTCACTCCGTAGAAGGACGGACCATCGGCCAGGATACCTGGAACAAAAAAAACCCACAGTGGCAGTGGGGGGGTACACAACACGGTACACTAAGACGCCTCCCTTTCGCGTGCCAGAGTGTTACTGGGTTCCAAAGGGTACTTACGCGCTAGGCAGAACTCCTCACTCTACCGCTGCCGTAAGGTCATGTTGTAACACTCTGGACTTCGTCGGCTCGGCTGCTGCCACCACCTCCTGTCACGGTCTCTGGTCCGCGGCCGTCTCAGGCGTAGCCCTCTCAGGCGGTCTCCCCACTGCTTCCTCTGTCAGTTTCATCCTTCTCTTCATATTTGCCGCTCATGTCTGCACCGTCTGATGCCTTCTCTCCACCTGCTCTCCTCTCGCTCCTCGTTTCCGTGTGTGCCCGTCACGTCCCTCCTCTTCACATCCAATTGGTTGCTCACTGCTCCATTCCTCAATCCTATTGGCCAGTCTATACAACAGGTAATGCACTTCACAGGTACAGGTTATCAATCTAATGACACAGAGTGCCCCGGCCGGAAGTAAAACAAACTCAAAATCACTTCAAGCTAAAACCATGCAATAAAACATAATAAAAACACCACTACAAACTAGCACACAATAAAATCATGAAGGAGAAAAAAAATAACATCATACACAATAAAATAGAATGGTTGCACAAAAAATAACTTATACTTCTGCCATGCGACATTTATAAAACAATCGTTTTGCATGAAGACAAAAAATGTTAGGGAAGCAAATAAATAAGATTAGGAATGTGTGACCGATGCCCTTCTTTCCTGTTTGCTTGTTATCTGTTAATACCAGCTTAACATCCTTGACACCAAATAAGAGTAGAGTAGATGTGAGACCCAGATCCACATCAATACTGCCAGTATACTCCATCAGAAGCACTTGTTGGGTGGTTGAACAGCTTCAGAAACCCCTTCCCCAACTCCTCTCTGACAGGTTCCCTGGCTGATAACTCTCCTAACCTAACAATCCAAGATTCACATCCACATCCTATAGTGATTGGTGAGCTGTGTGGTGGTGAGAAAGTGAGCAGAGTTTGGATGTCTCTTTAAACTCTTTTTATTCTTCTCTGTCCATGTGAACAAATTAGTGCAACACTTTGAATGCCTTTCAGGAGATATTGTCTATGAACACATTTGCTTTCTGACATGGTGGAGCAACAAGTTGTATTATATATTGTATTAAATCAATAAAGATACGTTCATGACTCACCAATCCAAAATTATGCAAATCTAATAGTCTGGAAAATGACCCAGTGCACATGAATTATTAGTTATACACCTCAGACCTGAACGCTATTGTATAAGTGTAGTCTAATCTGATATCATAACCTGACTGTTCCATGAAAGACATTCAGTATGACGTTCAGTCTTTTTTTGATCATGCCAATAGAATTGTGTCACTCATGTAATCCATTTTGTTTCACTTGGTTTAACAGAGGTGGAGGAAGCATTCAGTTCCTTTGTTTAAGTAAAACAATAAAAGTAAATTCTGTTATAAGTAAAGTACGGCATTCACAATCCTGTGGGTACGCAGTCCTGCGGATGATTTTGCTCTATTCTACTATCTAAAGGTTGTGGTAACCAAAATATCCAGCAATGAGCTAACAAAGACAGGAAAGAAGAAAACTGCTAGCTTCTAAATGCAGATGTGAATACAGAATTTAAAAAACTTGTACTTGAAATGTACTCAATACATTTGTTAGACCTCAATGATGCATACAGTGTGTTTTGATGAGTAACACTAAATCAGAATCAGAATCAGAAAAAGCTTTATTGCCAAGTACGCTTTTACACATATGAGGAATTTGTTCTGGTGAAATTGGTGCATGACACATCTACTAAAATAAGAGCATAAAATATAACAATTTAAAATACACGTCTGTTTTTTGTTGTTTGCTATTTTCCAGAAACACAGTCTGTTTTTCAGAAAGAAGTCCAAGTTGAGCGTTAATGTAACGCATGGAGTTGTATTTATATCAATGTGACAAAATGAGTCCAAGGTGGAATGTGAAGAGTGTCGGGGGGGTTCCGGGCCTTGTTGGTAAGGCTGACAGCAGACGGGAAAAAACTGTTCTTGTGGCGTGAGGTTTTGGTCCTGATGGACCGCAGCCTCCTGCCAGAGGGGAGTGACTCAAAGAGTTTGTGTCCGGGGTGAGAGGGATCAGCCACAATCTTTTCTGCACGCCTCAGGGTCCTGGAGGCGTACAGGTCCTGAAGAGATGGGAGATTGCAGCCAATCACCTTCTCTGCAGACCGAATGACACGCTGCAGTCTGTCCTTGTCCTTGGCGGTGGCAGCAGCATACCAGACAGTGATGGAGGAGGTGAGGATGGACTCAATAATGGCTGTGTAGAAGTGCACCTTTGGCAGGCTGAATTTCTTCAGCTGCCGTAGGAAGTACATCCTCTGCTGTGCTTTCCTGATGAGGGAGCTGATGTTCGGCTCCCACTTGAGGTCCTGGGAGATGATAGTTCCCAGGAAGCGGAAAGACTCCACAGTGTCAATAGTGGAGTCACAGAGGGTGATGGGGGCAGGTGAGGCTGAGTTCTTCCTGTAGTCCACAACCATCTCCACTGTCTTTAGAGCATTGAGCTCCAGGTTGTTCTGATTGCACCAGGTCACCAGGTGGTCAACCTCCCACCTGTAGGCGGACTCGTCGCCATCAGAGATGAGTCCGATGAGGGTGGTGTCGTCCGCAAACTTCAGGAGCTTGACAGACTGGTGACTGGAGGTGTAGCTGTTTGTGTACAGGGAGAAGAGCAGAGGAGAAAGAACACAGCCCTGGGGGGACTGGGGGGACGTGTTTCCCCAGCTTCACGCACTGTTTCCTGTCAGACAGGAAGTCTGTAATCCACCTGCAGGTGGAGTCAGGCACACTCAGCTGGGAGAGCTTCTCCTGAAGCAGAGTTGGGATGATGGCGTTGAAGGCAGAGCTGAAATCCACAAACAGGATCCTAGCGTAGGTTCCTGCGGAGTCCAGGTGCTGGAGGATGAAGTGGAGGGCCAAGTTGACTGCATCGTCTACAGACCTGTTGGCTCTGTAGGCAAACTGCAGGGGGTCCAGGAGAGGGTCAGTGATGTCTCTGAGGTGTGAGGGCACAAGGCGCTCAAAGGACTTCATGACCACAGAGGTCAGGGCGAAGGGTCTGAAGTCATTAAGTCCTGTGGTCCTCCTTGGCTTCTTGGGAACAGGGATGATGGTTGAAGACTTGAAGCAGGCTGGCACGTGACATGTCTTCAATGAGGTGTTAAAAATGTCTGTGAATACTGGAGACAGCTGATCAGCGCAGTGCTTCAAGGCAGATGGGGAGACAGAATCCGGTCCATCTGCTTTCCGGGGGTTCTGTCTCCTGAAGAGTTTGTTGACGTCCCTTTCATGGAAGGAAAGAGTCGTCACTGAGGTGGGGGGGGGGGGCCTTTGAGGTGGGCATTGGTGGAGGTGACTGGAGCTGGAGCTGTTCAGAGGTGTCGTGGGGGATGGTTGCTGGACTGTCCCTTTGTCTTTCAAAGCGGCAGTAGAACTGGTTCAGGTCGTAAATCTATCTTTTAGATAGTTTACAAGAAAACTCTACAGGGCACCTATAAAGGTGGGGAGAGTCATTCTGGAGAAACAGTATTCCAGCCAATAAGCAACAGGTGGCATTCATGCTCGTGCACAGGACAAGGGGAGGGGGTGAGGAGACAAGGGGAGCGAGGGAGACTATAAATCTAGCATATTATCAAGCATACAAAAACAAGATCATGTTGTCTATATACATAACATCAGCAATATTCTAAAATAGCTCAATCATAACTCAATACAATATTAACTCATGAACTTGTAGAGCAAATTCCCCTGACAACAAAAAGAGCATGTGTGTCCAGATACATAACAATGTGACGGTAACAGTTTACCAAGACCACCACTGTGAAACTGTAGAAGCTGACAAAACTCAAAGAAATACAGCAACCAGCTGCATAGTCTTTTTGAATTTACACAACTTTTGAGCAGTTAGATGTGTCAACTCAGTTTAAAAAGTTATACTGATTGTTTCATAAAATAATGTTAAAATATCTAGATTTGATTTCTATTTGCATTTATTTTTCACGAGCAAAGCAGTTTCAGGTTTGATCCCTGCATGTGCCTTACTGCCAGATGACTGCAACTTTTACTCAACTGCTAACAGCCACATCCAAACAAGGATGTCATGTTGTGACATGTTGGTTTAAAATCCGTGGCTGATTTGTGTTAGGAAGAGAGAGAGTAGGGAGAGGTTGGAGCTGGCACACATCTTCAACATAGTATTGTAGAGAGATGACCATGAGACTCATCTGAGACACATGTTTAAACAGACACAAACAAACCTCCCTCATAACTTTCAACAAATTAGTAAAAGTTGTATTGTATCAGTTCTAAAATGGATCCACAACTACACAACACAAGATATCAGAACTTTCTCACTTTATAATGAATCACAGCTCAGGAATGTAAGTAAACAGTCACCCAATTCTTACATTTAATGCTGAACATATATATGTACCAAAGAGAGACAACTTCTGTTGTGATATGGTGCTCTATAAATAAAATTTAATTGAACTGAATTTAATTTGTACAGTAAGTCTTAACAGTTTGTAATCCCTATTTATGCCAAAATCCAAACATTATTTTTCATTTCCTTGAGCACCATCAATGAACTGCTGTTCAGCTGCGTTGTCTTGCATTAGTACTATACCTTTATATAGTACTAAAGGTATAGTACTAATGCAACATGAGATTACATAAAGCAATGACACATCAAACCAAAACATAACTACTAACTTGATAGCACCACGGGTTAAGGGACAATTGTGAGGGTGGGTAAATAGACAATTCAAGTATAGCTTGGTGCTGATTGGTCTAGAAAGCACTCTTGTCCACTTAGAAACATCCCCATGAGTGAATTTCAAATGTAAAAGACGTGGCATTGATGGCCACTATCACTTCCTCTTAATTTGTTGTGTTCTTAAAGTGGTGAGAAACTGGAGGAACTACATGATGAACTTTCTCCTCTGTAACGTCCTGATGACTGTGGACCGATCAAGGGGTGTTTTTATCAGACATTGAACTGCTCTCCTCTTCCTAGCGATCTTTAACCTTTACATATGCACAGTACATACTTGGACTCATTAACTGAAATGACTGACTGATTGTTAAGTTTCACCTTGACTTGCTATGGTCAAATGCAGTTGAAGTCACAGTGAAAGTGTGACTGATGATAGCATGAACTCTCACATGATCTGTGAGAGTTCACATACTCACCACACATTCTTCTTTTAGAAATAGTAGTTTGTGTGAGGGAAGTGGCATATATTTTGTGCATTCACAAATGTATTGTGTGCATCTTTATTTCATTGGTGGGGGAGCCACAGTGGGACAATGGTTAACACTTCCTCATCTCGTTGAGTTTATATGTTCCTCTAGTGCTTGCATGGGTTTTCTGTGGGTGCTCTAGTTTCCTCTCACAGTCCAAAGACAAGCCGCTTAGTGACTTGTAATTGGTGACTCTAAATTGCCCTTTGGTATGAATATGAGTATAAATATTGTCTGTCTGTGTTTCAGCCCTGTAAATGACTGTTGACGTCCAGTGTGCCTTTCACTCAGTGTCAGCAGAGATTGGCTCCAGCCCCACCCTTCAAAGAATGTAAGTAAGTGGGTATATCTGACAGATGGATAGATACATCATTGGTATTGTCACTGATGGTGCAGAGGGTAATGCCCTGCAGCTGTTGATTAATTTGTGAAAGACTATTTATGGAAATGGTTGTTATTGAAAAGGAGACCAAACAGCTAATGTCTGGATCAGACTAGACAATTTTTTTGTCAGTGACGATGGTCCCCGTGTCAGATCTAACAATCACAGCCCATAAACTCTTGCTCTTGATTAAGTGCTCCCACTATTCCTCTCTTTCGTTGTCCCACCTGACAGCAGCAACCTCAGCATCCGTCCTCCTCCTCCTGTTCGCCATGTTTACCTGACAGAGAGAGCACCTCATTGGTTCGATGCTCAGGAACATGTCGGTATAGTATGTCACACTACACAGGTATAGACGCGGGATTGTCGTTCACGATTGACCACGACACTGGTAATTGGTCAGCCACAACAAAAATCGTCTCAAATTCGGGCTAGATACATGTCGTCTGATCCAGGCATAAGAGAAACCTCGCTGGATCTTCAATTCCACTCCATGAGACACAATACGCTGTTTTTCTGGAATCACAGAGGTTACTTTCACAGACTGTGAATCTGCGATTTCTGACTGAACAGTTAAAAATGACTTAAATGAAACAACTAAGGGCATCACTTTTTCCTGTGTTCACAAACTGGGAAAAGTTTCAAAGACAAAGAACTTGGTAGAAGAAGGGGCAGGGAACTCTGGAATACATAATTTGCAAATTCCTCCAGAGATAAATGCATGACAGAAAATTCTTCATCCAATCACAAAGGAGCACCATAGACCAAATGCACGTTCTTCACTGATTATTGTTGTACATAATCAACCCATTGTGTAAAGACTAAGAAGTTACTTCTTGGATATTTTAGATCTGTGTGTGGCCAGATGGGCTGTCTGGCCCTGGACTGATGATGTTTGGTTTTGTTTTTGTTTTTCTTGCTTCTTTGCTTTCTGTAGGAAACTGGTATGCTCACTTCACTTGCTATTGCTAAGGAAAGGATTGCATTTTGCACATGAATGTTTACAGCTTTCCTATTAAAATGCATGAGGTTTATGATTAAATAAAGAATAATAAAGTGCATATTTTAGCCATAACTGAAATGCATATAGATGATGCAACTAGTGACGAACAGATTCACATAGAAAAATTCAATATGGTATGAGATGAGATGAGGTGAAGAGATAGAAAGATGTATGGAGGAGGAATGGAGTGGAATGGAACTGGGCTTCCATTCAGACAAGCAGAACTATGAAATGTTCCCCAATTGTGCACTTAGATTAAATCACAAAATGAAGGCTTCATTTTGCAAGAATGCATTCAGGGAATGTAAAAATGATTGAAAGAATACATGAAATATTAATACAAGGACTGCTTGGAACATCTGTCTCTCCTCCATCCAATGCTAGCTTTCATGGGCACATGCTAATAATATTTTGTAACATAACAATGACTCTGTAGTAGAAACAAGACAAGAAATTGACATTAAATTAAAAAAAAAAAGGTTGTACTGTTATGGTTGAGGCAAAGGAAGGCCAGGACCCAGTTGCAGAGACGTAGAAAACCAAAAATTTATTGACACAAAGCACAAACAAAAAATCACCTGAGGCAGGGAAAACGCATACAAGCGAGCAAACAGAAAATCACCACTACGGGGAAAAAGGTACAAAAAACAAAGATGACAAGAAAAGGTATTTGCTGAAAGAAAGTAACAAAATAAAGAAACTCAAAATTCACCAATTACTGGGAAGGTCAATCTACAAAAACGCTGAACAAAAGGCAACTATGAAAAATCAGTGATTTTTACTAGGGGTTAAAGGAACGCAGGAGGCAGGAGGAGCAAGGCGAGAGAACGCGAGATAACTCTGCTGCGAGCTGCATGTGACCTGGAACTAAGGGAATAGTCCGGCACAGGAGTTGAGCATGAGGTGGCTTAAGAAGGCGAGCTGATTAGCTGCTGAGATGCAGATGTATCTCATGAAGCTCGCTCACAGAGTAATTCGGCCCCGCCTCTCTCCCACTCCAACCTGCTGAGTGAGAGTGAAAGAAAAAGACACAATATCAAAAGGAGAAACTGACTCGAGACCACAGCCATAACATGTACATCTTAGAAGGGTACTAGGACTGATAAATACACCCAGTGTGTCAAACAGTTATGCCACATAAACGCGTACACAAATCAGACAGATAAAGATAGGTGTGACAATTGTGTGATGCGGCTGTCTCCCAACAAAATATCAACTTTTGAAAATATTGAAAATATTGTGAAACAATTGTACATCCCAGATAATTGATAGATCCCACTCCTGGCACCATGTTTCCTCTGTTGGATTTGGTGATCTTAAAATGTGTTCAGGTTTTCCTACAGAAAACAAACTATTTGGTCAGGAAGACACAGACACACATGCACACACTGAAGTACACACTTAAGTACACGTTTACATGCACATGCTCATTTGCTTGCACGTACTGTATGTGCTACTCATATAGAAGTGGACATTCTACTGCTACTGTTGTTGCTTGAATGTTTGAATGTTTTGTCTGCTGCATTATGTATGGGGCTAATTGTTAGTTTTAAGTGTTCTACTTTACAATTGTTCACTTTGATAGCAGCATTGCTGTTGTTGACTCAAAGGAGTGTTCCTCATTCATCTCCCAGCCTGGACAGTGACCTTTCACTCACATCTTTGACCTTATCACAATGAAATATTGCATAAAGCCAAAATAATGCAGAATTCATTCTTTTTATTTTTTCATAAATTACACTGCTCTCAGACCTTATGCATCCTCTTCATATACATGTAATGTATACAGAAACATTTATTGCACATGAAAAGGTTAAAACGTATTCAAGTTGCTGCTGAGAGTAGCTATCATGCTGGCCAGCAGAGCAGGACATCAATGAAAGAAACACAAAATGTGTCTAACAATCTTTTTTTTTTTTTAAACAATTTATTACTTTACAATGATAAAGTCATTAGTTCTGAACCAAAATGTGATAGCTGTAATTCAATGCACTATACCCATCCTTCATGACATGGCTTTCAACCACAAAGATGTTATCAACCAGATGATGAGAAAATTCACACACACACACACACACACACACACACACACACACACACACTCACTCACACACATATATATCTGGTATTTCTGGTATGATATGGCATCACTGAACATACATTGAAATTACATATGTAAGTTTACAATGACATTCTTCTCCTGCCCATCAACACTGCTGTACAAATGTATACTGAGATTGAGTTTCTACTGAGAGGATAAATCTGATTGGACAGTCAGGATGTAGAATTACAAACAGCTTTGTAGTAGTGCGTAAAAGTCCATGTAGAGAGTGCTGATATTGAGGTGTGACCATCTACTGTGGCATTTAAAAGAATGTGTCCATGGCTGTTGTCTGGCAGAACCCAGATTTCTGTCACTTTTCAACATAGCATTTTGAAGTTGGTGTAATATTTGTACAGTATAACCAGAATATATAACTGAGTGTCCTCAAGTGCTGCTAATCAATGCCAGTCACTCTCATCCTCTCTTACTCCCTGGCCAAATTCCAAGAAAAAAAAAAAACAAAACACATTACAAACCTCAAATCTCTATACCAAAGGACAAGCCTCTGAATTTGTTTTAAATAATAAAACATATTTAGATATTTTTTTTAATGGTCAATGGTCAAAAAACACAAAGTAATGAACAATCATTACCGGATGGTGACCAAATCTTTTGGAGTGTACCAAAATATTAGGGCTTTGTGTCTTGCCCAAGGATATTTTGGCATGTGGACTGCCGAGGCCAGGGATCAAACCACTAACCTCCTGATGGTGGATGACCGCTCTACCTCCTGAGCCACAGCTGCCTCTTCTAAATGTGCATGTTATTGTAGTGCCACTTGTCTAATGCACTCAAAGTTTACAACCATTTGTGGCGAATGATCTATGCTATTCCAACAAGAAATAGGCCAATAATCACATTAGGTTAACATTATAGCATAGCATTTGTGGAGAGATTTATGATTGGAGTTATAATTAGTAATAGTTAGTGTGGAGGAACAACTTTTTTCCAAAATCTTTGCTGTTTTTCAACTAAACATACAAGTGATGAGATGACACATCTGACTGCACTCCAGTGTTTGGCCTGAACAGTGTTCCTGCAGATGAACTCTGTCATGTTGTAGTTGAGGTTTGCCTTGCAGCTTTACATCCTCCTGACCCTTGTGCTGTTGTCTCCATTGTTCCCAAACTGCGTTCACAGAAAGCTATTGCAAACAAGTTGTCAGGTCTGATAAATCTGAATGCCGAACAGTCTGAAGCTATAATCCATAAGATTTGAATTATATCAGTCACATCATTGATACTATTTACTGTAGGACATGGGTGATGTTGAACTCTGCTTCCACATTGTTTTCGGTGTTGCTGTCAGAGTCCAGGATTCAAATCCACAAATTCATACCCACACACAAGTAATTCACAGGATGCATTCATGTACTGGGCATGACGTGGAGGACAAAAGCCTGTACATGCATTCTTCATGTGATTTGAGAATGACAATGACTGATGTTAAATTCAGTATTACCATGTCTGAAGACACTGCTGCTTGTTTTATTAAAACATGACACCATTAATGCTATGAGCCCATGTCTGTTTAAACAGATGAACCAGTTATCTGTTGGATTTATGACTAATACCTGGCCAAGGTGTGTTTGCTTCCCCTTGTGGTCAATAAATGTGTACTTAACAGAACCCTGGGACCTGTATTCTTTTGTTTTCAACAGCAGTGAAGGTGATGGTCATTGTGGCTTGTGCCAGTGCCTCAGTCAACAGTCTTCATCACATCACATCTTACTTAGTATGTGGTATGGATTTCAATGAAGGGGGAGAAGATGATCAACATCTTATTGCTCATTAAACAGTGTAGGCTTACTGTTTGCCTTCACCATTCTGCTGATAAATGAGGCATTCCTTATTTTATTTAAATGTAGGGGTACAGACTGCACAGACAGTATGGTGTTATTCCACCTGATGTACACTGTATGTAATGTGTCAGAATCGTGGTGATCCCAACAACATTCCATTTTTGTGTCTGGTGACCCTGCAGCAGCATCCTTTCATGACTGTGTTGCCCTTTATCAGACAGCTGGACAGGACAGCTAGTAAGGCAACAGGCTAACAGAGCGGGTGAAACTGATCGAACTGGAAAAATAAATAAATGAAACAAGATGTCCAGAGTGGGCTCAGCTGCACATACATTGGGCCGCATTTGTCCTTCATCTTTCTCTTCAGTCCTCTTCATAGTCTTTTGTCTTTGACTCACTGCTGGTGCCCAAAGTCGGGGAAAACAAGCATTTCAAGTCCACTGGGTCAAATCTTCATGCCAAGCTTGGCTTTCTGTGGAAAGAAAACATTATACAGGTTAGGTGCCTTATACCTGTCTATCATCTGACTATAAACAGAGCAAAGATGCATAAACAAGAATACAGAAAACGAAAGTCTTCACTGTGAAGTAAGAACTAATTAACATTTAGGTTAACCACTGACAGAGAGATATTAGTGCTCAGAACTTATTTCAATTTTCAGTGGAAGTTTGGGGTTTCCTGCCTTCAATACTGGTAGCACAATTTCACATCATGTTTCATAATTAGTTATCACTGACTGCTATCTTTCCCTAACATTAACTGTTCAAGAGACTCTGCAAGCGATACTGAACTTAACCATGTGACTTTCACTAGCTACTTTTTCCCTTACGTAACAGCTGAGTGAGTAGCTGCAGCAAATTAGTCTTCATTAGTCCTGCAGATGAAAAATGAGATGGAGAAAAAAGCAACTACAGCAGTAAAAGTTCAGTTTAATGAGTGGTTTCAGTTTAAATATTTAGGTGAGGTGAAGGTTCAATGTTATTGTGATACTGGAGCTTAAATCATCAGTCATTAGCTGTTCAGCAAAACTGGTGGTGCAGTTTTATTAAATTATATTATTATATACTGCTTATGAATTCTAAATAGGGAGACCTAAAATAAAGTGTTGCAGATATTTCTCAAAGCTTTATTGTCAGTTGTTCTTTGTATGTTACAAAGCAGAGGAAATATCAATGGATTTCTGACCTTCAGGTTCCTTAAATTACAAACAGGGGTCAAAGGTCAACTTACAATGCCAGAGGCGTGTTTGGGTTTGACACTGTAGGCAGCCTTCTCCTTGGCCTGTCGGAAACACTCTTCTGCTGCTTTTAACCTGCAGAGCATACAATGTTAATACAGCTGATATGAATACACCACCTTAATTAACCACTTAACCACGGTCAAATTTAATGTCATGGTGGTAATCCATTTGGCTGGTCTTAATTTTGCATTCAAGGCATTTAAACCAAAAGAAAGAAAGACAAAAAGAAAGAATAAGAAAAGCAGATCCTAGATCAACATGTGTTCCTGTACCTCTCCTTGAGAATGACTTTGTTCTCCTTTTTCCACTGGTCCTTGAAGTCAGATGAGAACTCATGCCAGATGCAGAAGACAGTGTTGGGTGAAACCTCCTTCTCTCCTGCCTTGGCCTTCACTGAGAAGAACACTGTGAGCTCCAGGAACCTGACAGGAAACAATAATCCTAAATTTACTTATTGGCATTCCCTTTTTTTCCCCAAGCAGAGGGAAAACACGACACTGGTGCCAAAAAGTTAAACTGTGCAGACGTTTCAGTGACTGTGCACCCGAGCAACTGTGAAGACCAGGAGACCTGCAGCTTCAGTCATTTTCACTGGCCTATAGACGATGGAGAAACATCATGTAGAGTCTATGATGTCCCAGTAACACCTGAAAGAACTTTTTGAAGCTGTAATTTGAGTTTACGCTAACAAGTATATTTGTCAGTCAGTGGCGCACAAAACTTCTAACCTTGTAAAAGAGTGGAATTAACAGGGGCCAAGCAAACAGTAACCATCACAGCTAGCACATAGTGTCATGATCTGGCCTGTTCAGTTTTGCCACTTCCTGTTTATTTTGAAGTACTCCCTCGCCTGTGAGATTTTACTTTACTTTCTATGTTTTCCCACCCCTGTGATTGTCTCATTTATGTCTCCTGTCTCTGATTAGTCCCCCCCCCCCCCCCCCTATTTAAGTGAGTGTGTTTCCCTTTGTCCTTGGAGGTTCATCCCTTGTATGTGGTGAACCTGTTCCTTGTCAGTTTGTAGAGTATTTCCTGTAAGAGTATTTCCTAGATTACCTGTTTGTAGATCTGCACCTTGTTGATCCCCTCGAACTTGCTTTTGTTTTTTGGACTGTTGGACACTGGTTCCCTTTTTTCATTGGAGGTTTTGCTGGTTGTATGAACATTTTGATTTTGATTCTCACCAGCTTCACCTACCCATAAATCCTTTGTTGCCTTAAAATAATTTTGTAAACTTTTTGTCTGGTCTGCATATTGGGTTCACTTCCTGTTTTTTTTCCTGGCCCCACATTATAACACATAGGTTGCCAGACCTGTCAATCAAAACAAATATGGCTAAAAAGTATCCTAAAAGTGAAGTTCATTTAGACCCAACAGTAATAATGAATATATACCACAAATGGATGCAGATGAGTGTTTCCATTTAATACCATATTACACTTTTTTACTGCACTACATTTACCTGACAGCTGCAGGCTAGTTTTTAAATTTGACATTTATTTCAAATCATTTTACATCGAAAAATATCAGATCATAATATACAAGGCATTGTTCAAGATTAACCAAGTCGTAACCCCTTATATTAAATCAGTGTCTGTTTTCATATGTCCATGAGTTGTTAGCTGTTCCACCAAAGAGACAGTTCCCCTCTAGACTTTAAATTATTTTTAGTTATTTCTTGAGATGGTGAAAATATCCAGTATTTCACAAAAAAGAAAAATTACCAGAAATTGCATATCAGATTTTTTTTTTTTAACTTCCCATTCCCATTAATCATCTCACAACCCCTCAAATTTATTATTGGTTACCATCTGAAGGGGCTAGAACCCCAGGTTGGGAACAAGTGGACTAAACTGTTTCTAAATTAGTTAAAAGGAAATCCACCTGTTCAGCTCCACCACTGAAATGCTGGGTTATGAATGATACACCAGCATTAACTTTTACTTCTGAAACTTTAAGTACTATTTGGCTGGTAGACTTATTCTACTTATATAGGATTTTAAATGCAGGACCTATACTTGTTATGGAGAATTTTACAGGCATGTACTTCTTCCACCACTACTAATATGAGAGAAAGGAATAATTCATGATAAACTGTGCAGTCCCTGCAAAAAAGGAAAAAATGCAGAACATTGAAAAAACATAGCACAGAGAGGCTAATTACTTCTCTCTGATTATCATTCATACCATAAATCCAATAGAGGCAATTAAAAACACTTGCCAGCAATCAAAGATTTGAGCACAGTTCATCCATAGTTTGGGGTAATGCACTCACTAAATAAATCTAAATCTAAATAAATCTTGCTTTACAATTGAAACAAGTAGGGGAAGCTGCTGCCTGGTCACAGATGAAACCATAAGCCTTCTAGCAGTGAGGATTCATTTTGTGAGTGCTGATGACGACTCAACACGTGATAAACAGGAAATAATGCACACCCTTTGGAGTGTCTTGGCCACAGTCATATGTTAAGATCACACCTCTCCTCAGTACTCACTGGTACTCAGGCTCTCAGTCATGTAAATAGCTGAAATAAAATGGGAGGGAGGGGTTCTTACAGTTTGTGAGTGCTGCTGAGTTGAGCTTCCAGGGCCTCCAGTTCACTTTTCGCTAAGAAAGACAGAATAATAAAAGGGTCAATACAAAAGATTAAACATGAGAAAGTATTTAGACTTGTTGCAGGCAGCTGCTGCCAAGCAGTCTGTCCTGTAAACTTAACACTAATTCATGTCAAACACACGAAAATGTATTTTCTATTTTTGGGGGTCAAACAACTCATAATACAGAGTATTGTTTGACCTTACTTGCAACTGGATGTGTCTTGTCAACAAAAAAGATCCACTGCTGTTTCTTCAACAAGAGAGCTACAAGACTTTTTTTTCATTACAGTTGGCCACTGTGCCGTATGCAGCTTTTGTAATCCATCTATGGTTTTGTCCAAACGCATCATCGTCAACATTAATTGAACCTCCTCACTCACCCTTTCTGCCTCCCTACATAAAGGACACATTACTCCCTGCATTGGTGCTGAACTTTAGCCCTGGACATAAATTGTTAGGTGTAGATTTATCTATTATGAAAGTATTTCCTCAGGCTTAAGGGCTGTTTTGTCAGTTACCTTGTGCAAGGAAGTCGTCCATCTTGTCTTTAAAAGGCTGGAGGTTATCCTCATCTGAAACCTTGCACACCTTTTCCACTTCTGATGTACATGCTGATGAAATGATGGAGACAAAAAAAGTCAGGAGTACGTTTCATGTAAAATACAAATAGACAGATAATGCAGTAATACAGTACATAGTTACCAAGGGTGGTTAGACACCTTGATGCTGTGTTTTAAAAAGCCTTAAGGATAAAATCATGATATTGTGATTACATCCTGGAGCTATTTAAACCACTATAGTTTAAAATAAATTAAAACTCCGGCATCCCCAGTGATAACATCAAAAATGACACTGGCAGATAGCTATGCATGGCGGACTGGGTACAGCTGAGGTGGTAGCAGCTGCATCTTTGGATTGGCGATTAAGGACTGCAATGTAACCTCTCCTCCAGTGAAGGAGACATGAGTATTTGGTTTGTATCTGTGAGAGTACATGTAGTTCAGGATAACCTGGACTTTTCAGAGGCCACAGAGTGACTGAGCTAATTATGATGTAAACTGTATACTCTGTGTGTGTGTGTGTGTGTGTGTGTGTGTGTGTGTGTGTGTGTGTGTGTGTTACCTCTCAAGTCCTTCCTGAGACGAGTCAGGTCTTTCTGAAAGTCTTCAAACTTCATCTGTGAAGCCTGGAACAGGTCGTGAGGCTCAGGGAGTGGGTACACACATGTCTCTCTACCAGCATCCTGATGATGGACAGACAGGCAGACACACACAAACAAGAACAGTTAATCAGAAATCTGTTACTCTTTTAGGACCACCACAAACATCTTCTTTAACTTAATAGCTGCCAATGTAATAAATATGAAGTGAGCATTACAGCAGTTTGAAACAACACTAGAGGCATGTGGAAATATGGTGAAAAAGATTTGCATACAGAATGTCTGAATATGTGTACCATGAGACAGACTGTGGTTTTTGTCTTGGGTTTGCTTTTTTCTTCGTAGTAGCTCTGAATATGAGGTATGTATGAGAGGAAGACTGATATGAGAGCCTACAGACAAAATAAGCAAAGGACAAAGATAAGAGTCTAAGAGTTACAGTATAGGAGGAAGTATAATAACCAAAAAGCTTACCTCATCAAAGTGTCTGAGGTAGTATGCAACAATGTAAGACAGAAGACTTTTCATGCTGTCCTGCACGTGGAGAAAAGAAAAACAAGGCAATTTCACAGGAGTGGAGTGGTGTTTCCAGTGGTTTAGTCCCATGTGAGCAAAAGCAAGCAGCTGCACACCATACATACCAATACAATGTTAAAATGTCAACTATTCTTTGATACTGTGTTTTAATGGTAATATTACACTCTGTACACACCTCTAGACAAGACCATATAAAAGTCTTTTCTCTGTTTGCCTTTTTTGACAGGAAATACAGACAGAGACAGGAAACATGAGGGGGAGGGATATGACTTGCAACAAAGGTACATGGCTGTAATTGAACCTTGGATGTTGCTGTTATATATGACATCTTAATTTTTAGGCTACGGGGCACCTGGATCACTGTTATTTATACTCTAGTCCAGCTTAATGTCTTTTGTTTACTTTTTTTTATCTAGTTAAATTTAATATGTTTTTGAGTGCACCACACACACACAAAAATATTGTGATTATCTTATTATGTACTACTGCCTCAAGGCTATGAGAGAAGCCATAAAGGCATGTATTTTACGTTACAATGCCTTTTGATAATAATGGTGGACTTAGGCAGTCTGAGGGGCATGCACAAAAAAAAACCCCCCAAAAAAGGGCACCATTGGATTCATGCATTTATGGTGAAACAGTTCCAAACCCTGGATAAGATTACATTTTTTAAAGTAAAACTACTTCTCTGTAGTAACAACACACAGGGAAATATGAAGAATCTTCGTATTTTAGAGGCATGTTGAGGCCAATTCATTTTCTAGCATGTGTGGCAGCCTGTATGGCACTGCATCATGTTTACTCCACTGGAAGGGCATCAAGAGGTGGTCATCCTCCTAAGTCCACCAGTGGCTAGACTGTCACCTTTCACATCACTGATCAACAGAGCTGTCAGTCACTGTGTTACTGCTTTTACACCAGACATTTAACATAAAGTATGGTTAATATGATGCAGTAGGCTGGAAAAAATCTCATGGCCTCCAGTGTTGCTGCTTGCAGCTTTTTCAGTATCATCAACCTGTAGAGTGCCTGTAGTTCTAGAAGCCACAGCATTAGATGCATGCACCACCAGTTTTCGTCCCTTTTAAAAATGTTACTAACAACACTGTAATATTACAATACATCCCCAGTTTTAGACCGTTTATTGAGGTTTTCTCAAAACATGAGCCACACCTCAATTATTAATAATAATCATTGTGTCTGCTTCTTTGTTAAATGACATTTACTTGACTGAATGAAGGCCAAAGACACACTGGACACATGAAAAGAAAAAAGTCAAAATAAGAAATTAAAATGTGATTATAAACAAATGTTATCAGCATTTGCTGGAGATACTGAAAATAAAAGTCCTGTATTTGAAATCTAACTTTAGGAAGTTCTTCATGTAGATGTAACAGTGAATGAACAAAATCTGCAATGTGTCATTGCTATTGATAAAATTGCTGAATGCTGAAGCCAGCCAACTACCTCAGTTATAGCTGTTTCCAGTGCATTAAAAAAGATAGGCTGACATTCATTGACGGTAGCTAACAAACGTTAGCTTAGTAACATTAAGTCAACCACTGTGTGGGGTTATCACAACGTTAACCTTAAAATTCAAATTAGCTGAGGCCTCGTTAGGTTTAACCAACACTGTTGAGAGAAAGGCTTAACCCTGATCCTCTCTCTACGTGGCTCTGGGTATAATGTAGCCACTGACTGTCATCTAAACTTGCATATGTACATCTAAAACTCTGGATCTTGAACTGCTGCATCTAGAACAGCTGGGGGTTTTTGGCTGTGAAGGCAGAAGTCTCTCAGCTTTCTCAATAACCGCTTATTCAAACAACTTCAGACTCAACACTGGGCTTCCTCTGGTCCTCAGCGATACACCCGCCAAGTGTGAGGTCAGTCAGATGAACGGTTATGGAGAAATTCAAAGAATCAGACATACATACTGAGAGAGATACCTTCCTTTATAGTTAGATAAAGCAGTTGAGTAAGATTAGTTCATAACTCATAGAAATGACTGTGTCCATAAATAAAGAGCCAATGTAAAAATGTTAGATTGATGGAAAATCTATATGTTAACACATGATTTTTAAAATGCGCAAATATAATCAGCCCAAAAACAACATGTAAGGGGTATAAGCTCCAAGGTCCCGGGTAAAAGAGCAGCATTTTAATATGTTCCAGCATCTTTCACTCCTTACTCACACTGCTTTTGACATCTTTGAGTTTGGGCAGGATGTCGAGGGTGAAGCCATCAGCTTGGCCTCTGGTTCGATTACCACCATTCATAAAGTTACCAAAGGCCAGAACCAGACCTAGAACCTGCTTCACTGTCTCACTGTCCTGCAACACCTGCAGAGGAGACAGAGTTACAAAGTAAAGGTAAGGGGAAATCAACAGAAGAATGACACAAAGTGTTGAAAAAATGCTAAAAAGTTTGAACATATTTAAGAGATGCTTTCCATATGGGGCAAGCACATAGTTTTTTGGAAACATTCACACTAAATCCCTAGAAGCTATTATTGTTTTTAACATGAAATACAAAGCTTTATAAAGAGAGCACCATTTGCAAATTCAGCTGAGTGAACCCAGAGAAGCTGGGTCAGTGTCACTGCTCAGAGCTCAACTCACTGCTGATACTCCATATTTGATTAGCTCTTCTGAGTATGCAAACGCTTAAGTGCAGAGCTGGAGCCAGGACATGGTTAGCCTAATTTAGCTGAACAACTGGAAATAAGGTGAAGCTGGTACTCAGGCTTTGTCCATAGTTTAAAACACACCTACCAACACCTCTAAAGTTCACTGATTAATTTGTTGTATTGTTTGGTTAAATGTTAAAAATTGTGGTCTGAGTGGTAATTCTGTTCTTGATGCATTGATCATGTGCAGTCTAGCCATCATTGTGAGATTGGCAGTTTTAGTATCATCAGGTTTCGGGATGCAAGTTTCCCATAATCCATAAATTGTGTGAAATCAGATTATAACTTCTCTCAGTAGCTTAAGTCATAATGTAATCAGTTCTCTCTTGTCAAGAATCATCTTACAGTACCAACCAAGTCAGGCAACAAGATGATTAGCCTCAAAATCCCTACAGCCTCCATTCTCCGCCTGCATGACCTGCAGTGTGTTTGTTTTTCTCATGTTGGAGTTTGACCCACCTTGCATAACCTCTGCAGTATGTCCAGTTTTCTTGTTATGGACGACATGCACTCAGAGAAGCTGGACTGGAAGAGGATGCAAAAGACTCTGCCAGAGAAGTTTGGGATCAGGGAGAGCTGATAGAGGAATCTGCAACAGGAGAGGAAATACCAGCCGCTTCAGATCCCATGACCTATGACCTCTGCCATTTCTCTACTCACTGTGTGTTTCTTCACAGATTGACACACAGCATTCACCATGATGGAGTATCACAGGAATAACACCAACTCACTGCTCAGGTTTATCCAGAGGTTTGGCGTTCTCCTTGTCTTTTGAGGACTTGATGTGCTTTTCAATCTTGTCCAGCTCTTCCTGTTGTGCCCTCTGAGGGAGAGACACAAAAGACTGACTCCACCTGTGTCCACATTCACAAAATTCACCCTAACAGTAGAGAGGATACACCAAGGGTATTCAAACTCTGACACTGTGGGCCCTCCCCTAGATAAAAACTTAGACAGCTTATTCATTATGGAGATAAAGTAAAGCTAAAGATAATGTCATCTCTGAAAGTGAAAGCCGCACTGAATCTACAAGGATGTGTATCATGTCTATGTGTTCAGAGTTATGTACTGTAAAGTAGCTTAATCAGTAGTAGCTGCAACAGCTAACTGTGTTAGCAGGTCAAACTACAATAGTTAACTTCCTTTTTTTGTTTGTTATTTAGAACACCAGCATGTGCCTGTCTTTATCACCTCACACCATTGTTGGAAGTGAATAATCTAGCAGTTAGTAAACAAGAAAATGTACTATAACTATACACAGGAGTGCCTGGAAAATCAATGGTGATACCAAGTACATTAGTCTGGTAAAATAAATGTCAACATGTACTACAGAAGCAGTCAATCAGTTACCAGCAACCTAAAGGAATGTGCTGGTACAAACCACCACTGAAAACTGGAAAACAAGGAAGCAAATGCCCAGACTTTCTGTCCAAGAAAGTATACGCAAACAAACCAGGAGTCAAAGCTGGATTACCAGCAGGGCATTTAAGCATTGGGGTTTTAAGGGCCTCAGACCCCTGCACACTCCCAAAGCTCTCAGATTGATTCTGATTCTGTGTAAATCAAGACAAGTAAAATAAAATGACTGTGGAGAGTTTGTATTGCTCACATTTTCATACAGTGCCTGCAGGGTCTCCAGATCAACTACTGTGTTGTCCAAGTTCAAAACAGCTTAAAGACAGAGAGAGGGAGAGATCACAGGTCACAATGGTGAACAATGATCACTCTATTCATTAACAG
Source organism: Chaetodon auriga (assembly GCF_051107435.1). NCBI lineage: Eukaryota > Metazoa > Chordata > Actinopteri > Chaetodontiformes > Chaetodontidae > Chaetodon > Chaetodon auriga. Next base: position 21,112,819 of record NC_135093.1, on the reverse strand, counting down.
TGTTCTTTTATTTTATACACTATGATGAAGGAAAATGGAAAGCTCCAGGAAAAGGCAGGCGGGAAAAGACGAAATAATGTAGAAGCAGAAAGAACGATGAGGAGCGAGAAGACAGATGTGAAGGCTCAGTCTATACCTCAGTGTTTAGGTCATAGGTCAGTTTCATTCTAATACTTATGGAAAGAAGACATTTAACTACATTGATTCTCTGCTAAAATGTTTTGATGACATGCAAAACAAAATATCAGAAACAGAAGCACAGAGCATCACATATAAACATGTGCGCATCAATAAATCCTGTCAGCCAGTGTTTGGTGCAAAGAGTAATACTGCAAAATGTCCAGTCCAAAAAGCAGAAAAAACATAGTTTTGTCCTCAAGACTTTTAAATATGAGACATAATGACTTGCTGAGACAGATCTTATCTCAGTGTATCTAGATGGAAAACACCTATCTAATGGTCCGGTGTTCAATGCAACATTCAAGCATAGGAAACCTGTATAACTGTATGTAGATATAAAACTATTACAATTAACTAAAGCTAACATGCTGATGAACTTACCATGCTGGATATCTTTCATGTCAAGATGCAGAGAGGACATGAGTATTCCTACTGCCTGAGAACGCTTGTTGTTTAGGAGCTTCATAACCTATAAAACACACAAACATGAGGTCAGATCCAAACTCTCAAATGTAGCTATGCTATTGCAGAGCATCCTGTGTGTCACAGGCCATGCTGCTGTGCAATCAATTTTGCTGCATGTTCGCTGATATGTTACTGAAGGTTATGCTGTAACTGTAAAAATGGCTGTTAAACTACTAAGAGTTGGCAGTAAAGGATAAAATAATCTGTAAATCATATATGAAATCATCCTCTGGGGACCATGAATATCCACAGAAATGATACATTTTGCAGATGAAAATAATGTACTGTGAAATGTCTTAAAATGTCATACATGATTATGGAAACTCTTCATATAACATTATATTGTCTGTATGATATGGATTTTGTTTTACTTATTTATTTATTTTTTTATAATATCAAGCATACCATATCACACTTTTAAGACAGACATGGAGAAATGAATACTAAAAATCTATGACTGGTTGTCGTTGCCCTTATAATTGTGATAATAGTACTTGTGCATCCAAACACACAGACCTGTTTAGCCTTGGACTTGGTGATTGTGTCAGAGAGCGGCTGCTTCTTCACCTTCACAGCTGTTTTAGAGAACAACTCTACAAACTCTTCGAAGTCCACTTCAGGCTCCTCAATATTCTCCCACACCAAAGAAGAAGAAACCTCCCTGAAAAGCACAACAGAAGATATGAAAAAAAAATGAAAATATGATTATTCTCCCCGTCTTTCTGGCCTCAAAATTGTGTTACAATATGAATAGATTTGTATGAAGCATGAATGTGATCCATTGAAAAATTAACAGGAAATCTGATAAAATCCGATGAAATCAACATCATGATGTGTTAAAATCCAGTCTAAACATTAGAGTAGTAGACGACTCACACATAACATTTCAAAATTAGCTTTGTTTGTAGAATGTAGAACAACTCTGTGTGTTACATCCTGTTCTTCCTATCACACTTATTTTGAACATTTAAGAAAAGAGAGCTTGTTTCTCAAGGAATTTCTAATATGTTTTTTGTTAAAATATTCAATGGGCTGTATTTCAGCCTTGACACCTCCAAGTACTGTGATGCTGATGGGTGGGTTTGAGCATGGGAGGCACAAGAAACTGTACAATTTATAGAGAACAATGGTGGTCAGTAAAGGCTGCTCTTACACACTGACCCCTCTTTGATCAGGCTGTGCCATTATAGCCAGTCATGCATTATTTCACTTAACTATATGTTTTATACAGACAGTTGCTCTTCATTTATTATTAGTGTTGGGTACTTGATGAGAAAACAGTTCATTATGGAAAGTTACTCCTCCTTTAAACCGTGTACATAGTTTGGCATGTTTTACTCCTTCAAACCGATGTTATTCACATGATTGCCCAATGTTTCCTAAAGCACATCACAAAAATGTGCTTCAGAAATTCACTGAAGTAAAAAGTATATCTTATTTTTACCAAACTTACTTTACCTTATTGTTGGGCTCTTTAAATTCAGTGAAGGATGTGAATTTTAAAAAGTCTTTAAAAAGTCTACAGCTGAACATATAAGAGGCAGAGGCTCTGAAATATAGGTTATCAGAGAGGGAGAACAAACCCAGAGGCCACACAAGCAGACATAGACATGGCCAAAAGGGACATTTTTTCTTGTCTGGAGCTGTCAAAAAATGCTCCTCTCTTAGAAAATATGGATACAAACACAGCGTGAAGTGGGTGTGAATGTTGGATCGTTGGTTTCGGAAAGGTACAGAATCCCACACAGTTTACAGTGACATTTGTAAACACCACTGATGTGCATTCAATTTATAGTTGAGCAACAACTATAAAGTAACTTTCTAACATAACTTTCCAAACAGGACAAACTGTTGACTTAAATGAAAAGGTTTGTGAGAGTCTATATTTTTCTGTTTTTAATCAAATCTCATGTCTAGACCAAAACCAATTGTAAATGTATCCTACCAAGAAGTATTGTCAAAGCCTAGTAAAGTATATGTCCTTCCTCTGTGCTATAAGCTATTAGAGGTGACACTGTTGCACTCTGTTAGATGTTTCTTCATTACCATTAACACACACACTGCAGCCCATTTTGTTCAGTCACACCATCGTGCTACCCCAAATATTCAGGATTAATCCACTGCTGTAAATAGTCCCCACCAACTGCACTGTTTAATCTTGTTTGCTAAACAGCAACTACAATAACTTCTTGTCTTAGGAAATTACTGAGCCTCTTTTTAAAAACGAAACTATGTATTTGTAAGATGTTTTTGAAGATTTACATCTTCAGTAGGAAACCAATAGTTCTAATAGTTATCTTTCGGGTTATCATGTCTACAGGTGATTTTAGTAGAACACCATTGGGATTTTAGCACCAAACTCAAACGAGATAAAAACCATTTTAAAAACTGTGACCTCTTGTTGCATCAGATGTTTTCACTATGAAGAAGAGATGTTTTGACTCCAAATGCAAGTAACTTTAACCAAACTGCAGCACCATCTTGAGGATATCTGGGCTACAACATCTTTACTTTTTGCTGTGCAGCTGGATCCTGGTCCAATAGAGGGGCTTCATGGGTCTGGGAGGCTCCACCACAGCCTTCCTGGGTGGTTTCTCTTGGGTCAGACCCAGAGCATACAGTCCCAATGGTAAAGGAGGAGGCAGGGAGCCCAGAGCCCCTGGAAGTGCGGGAGGAACACAGATGGCTCCTGGTGGAGGAGGAGGAGGTCCACAGCCTGGAGGTGGTGGTGGTGGTGGTGGTGGTGGTGGCGGGGGTGGGCCTCCCATTCCTGGCAATGGAGGAGGAGGTGGAGCAATGCCACCGGGGAGAGGAGGAGGAGGGGGTGGGGGTGGAGCAAGCCCACCAGGAAGCGGAGGAGGAGGTGGGGGTGGAGCAAGCCCACCAGGAAGCGGAGGAGGAGGAGGAGGTAGGGGTGGAGCAATGCCACTAGGAAGTGGAGGAGGCGGTGGGGGTGGAGGTGGAGGTGGAAGAACTGCTGAACCAGGAGGTAATGGTGGTGGAGGTGGAGGAGCTGGCATTGAGCCTCCTGGTAATGGTGGAGGAGGAGGTGGAGGAGGTGCAACAGTCTGTCCTGGTACAGGATGAGCAGGTACTGCTCCTCCTGGAAGGGGTGGAGGTGGAGGAGGCTGCAGCTGACATGAACACTGGACACCATCCTGCCTGGGTGGAGGCTGCAGGAAGCCGTTGACTTCACCCGGCTCACTACAAGGCACTTTGAACTTAAAGCTGTCATCCATGGGTGAGGTCTGCACTGACTTGGCCTCCAAGCAGCCCAGAGCGGGAGATGTTTCAGTCTGCAGGTGAGCATCACACACCACCCTCAGCAGGCTATCCTCTCCTCCACACTCCCTGTCTGTGGTGGATGTGGTGGGTTTCATACTGTCTCTGTCCAGCAGAGGGGGCTGTCGCTCCAGCTCAGCAATCTTAGTCCTGAGGTCCTCTATGGTTTGTTCCAGCTGTTGGATGACATTGACGTGTTTTTCTTTCAGTTTTGTTGAAGAAAGGACACATTCCTCCTGCAAATCAAAAGAAATCATGAGGTAGAGCAAAAATGAGAGAAGCACTGTTTTTAGTAGAATGTGCTTTTAGAATCAGCAAATGAAGAATCACAAACACAAATAAACACTGACCCCATTAGCTCAATAAAACACACAGAGGATACAGGCTAGAAAATACAGGATGAATATCTACCTAACACAAACATACGACAGAGTCCCAGGGCTACTCTTTGGGGCAAATTGTGATTTTGAGACAAACTCAACAAACTAATGTTTGGAGGGGGGAAAAAAACAGCTGAAAATAAAGTTACTATTTTGAGAATGTCACAGTACTGTCAATGTTACTATAATTAAGTCATTTATTTACTTGATGACAAAAGGTCATCTCTCATAATATGAGATAAGATTGTGTTGTAATCTTCCAGAAAATGCTATTACATTAAATATTTTGGAAAAAGTAATTATAGTATGTAAATAGAATTATGACTTTATGAAAATCAAGTCATAAAATTTACAGAAAATGCTCTAATTTGAGAATATCAGAACAGAATGTACACCCCAATTAGAGTGGTTCTATTAGATTACATGTCTGTGTTTTGGCATTGCTTGTCTGTCCATACAGTTCATATTTTCATGTAAATTAGCTGTGTTTTGACTGCAATGTCATTTTCCTGTGACAGGTATAAAGCTCTGATCTTTATGTCCTAGATATGTTCATATCTGTACTGAATTTATGAGTGAGAACACCAATGGAACCAAACTAAAATATTTCACTTTCCAGCAAATCACTCCTAAGATATATAATTATATGAATCACCAGGACAAATTTCTGTCAGATCAAGATTAATTAAAATTTGAGGGAAAGATGTCCTATAAAGTGTGATTAGGACTTCCTCGGGTACTTGTTTGCATTGACTATGTAGTTATTTTGGCCATGCTAGTGGCATGCAATGTCTTTCAGCTATAATCTACCAATTTGGTCCAGTATCAATTCTCTCAATAACTTTTGAATGGATGCCATAAAACTGTGGGCCCAAGAGGATGGACCCTAATGGGTTTGGTTATCTCCTCACCCTTCACTAGCAACATCATCAGGTCAGCTGTAGGCTACTTTGTGTTTTGTTAGCAAATGTTGGCGTATTCACATGTCAAACTCAGGCTGGTGAACATGATAAACATGTTAAACTTCTCCATCCTGTGTAACATCAACATATTAGCATTGCCCGTGTGAGCATGTTAGCATGCTGACTTTAGCAATTAGCTCTAAGCGTTGCTGTGCCGAAGTACAGCCTCACAGAGCTGCTAGCATGGCTGTACTCTTTGTCTTGTTAAAGTAACTTCACCAGGTCTAATAGTCTTGCTCTCTGCCAGCTGCCACACCCTGTGTAGCAGCAGTGATACACTGAGACCACTATTGTACCAAAGCTACATCACATCTGGTACACAAGCAAATCATTACACCCAGCTATGATGTCGGGTGTGATCAGAACAGACACATCCTCCAACATATAGAAGCCAGTGCAGCTATGTTTTTCCTCCAGTGTAGACTTTCTAGTTATCTTTTAATAAAACTTTTCATAATGAACTTTAATAAATTAATATAAAAAAATAAATAAATAGATATTTCTTCATGTGATAACATGACATCAGCGGAGTTCAATTCAATTAGCTTCTCAGATAGTGGACAGGCCGTACTTCAGTCTAAGTGCTCTGTATAAAGTATTGCTTATTGAAACTGAAAGCACTGGGCTCTCAGAGCATTTGTAACCAAATCTTGCATTCCACACTACAGTGTGTTCATGGTTTTTCATTCAAATCTATCACACTCCCTACTGTCCATTGAGACATAACTGCAGAAGAAAACATAGAATATACAATAGACACTATGAAACACTGTACAGAATTCACTTTGTGCTCTGTACACTAGTCTGTTTTCTGCTGACATTTTGCTGAAAATAATTTTAGCCTCAGGTTTCAAGTAGAACAGAGAAAATGAAAGTGACTGACCTCTTGGCTTTCCTTCTGTTGTTGCCTCAAATCCAGGATGGCTGCATGGTGTTCTGAGCAAATAAATACATCAGCAGGTCAGCACAACACAGTACAATAGACACCTTTCTGAAGGTGCATAAGTTTCCTGTAGGTAACTGTGAACCATATATATGTATGAAGTTACATATTACATAGGTTGATCAAACTTACATACAGTATAGGCATTATATTGATTGATTTATGGGCATTTAACTCAGCACCAGTATTTCCCAGTGATATTGTGAACAGCCAGTCATACTAGGCAGCATCATCCTTTTTTATTAGGTCAAAATACATTGTAATCATAATCTGATCTCCTGACTTTGAATATCTTCTTGAGCCAATTAGCTGTAGCTGGTCCTTAGTATCTTAATCATTTGAGTAACATTTTACATATACAGCACTGCAAATAAGCTGCGCACCTCAAGCTATGTCCCTTCAAGGTTTTATTGAATGTTTACCACCCTGAAATTGTCACAGTCACTGTGTTGTTCATGCATAATGGACACTTTTTTTTTTTTAAAGAAGAAATGCAATTTTACACTATAAAATGTGTAGCCAGATCCTTTTGTTTGAGTAATTAAAAATGAAAGAGCTTTATGTTTTTTATATACACATCATCACAAATAAAGCCACTGAAACAGTGCAGCTATTGTGCTAAGACAGACTGGGCTCAAGGATAAGCTAAAGTAAGGGGCCAAAGTGGAAACCAGTATTGTACTTAGGGAGCAGGTCAGCATTTTTACCAACTAGGACACTCCACTCACCATGGAGTGACAGGTTTGTTTCAAGTTACGATATTATCAAACTGGCAGACGAATCTTTGCCTGGGGTCTAACAACATGTCAATCTGCTAGCATTTGCATATTCTTTGGTTTAGAGTCACCACAAAAATACAGCCCACAATATACAGAAGTTCTGACTCACCTTGATTGTCCTCTAAAATGGCAAAACATGAAGGTGATGATCCCCCAGTCAGATGAAGATAGGAAAAGGGGGAAAAGGAATAAAGAAGCAGACAAAGATCAAGGTCTTTGCAAAAAAATGAATGGAGATCAGGAATCAGTGAGTTTTACATACATGGATATCTTGGCTTTGACGCCAGTAACAATGTTCTCTTTTCCTACTAGCCAACACTTTGCCTTTTTACCTCTCTATGTGTACTTCCCCTGTTAGAAGGTGAAGGACTACTGAAAACAAGATACCAATGTCAGAGAAAAATACTGATAACACACGTCTCTCAAAGGCACTTTAAAATATATGCCACATGCACACACACATATTAACACACTAATGGGACAGCCATCGGGAGTAATTTGGGGTTCTGTATCTTGCCCAAGGACACTTCAACATGCAGACTGGAGAAGTCAGGCATTGAACCATCGACCTTCTGACAACCTGCTCCATCTCCTGAACCACAGTTGCCCTTGAATCAAGTCAAGCTGATTCTTGGAAACCTCTGAACAACACTGAAACTGCCAATCTGTAGCAAAGACCATTGTTAAGTTTGTCCACCTTGTTTGTATGTAGCTCAAGACACAATGTCTTTGTATTACAGCCATAGATAAGCAACTACAATCTACACTGCGTGTACAGTCTAAACACTGTTGACTGTAAACCCTGAACAGGTTATAAGAAATGAAAAGTGGGTACAACACAACTAGTCCAGAACGTTATCAGTGGATGCAGATTCTGAAGAAATCCCAAAGTGTTATCACTTTTAAAGTCATAAATGTCAGACTCATGTCAATTATTTACTGCTAACAAAGATAAGAGCTACAAATTAGGAAGACACAGGCCGGCTAGTCAACGAGACAGCTTATGATATATACAATCGAGTATGTGCAATTGTTGTTCTTACCTGCCTCTGTGAATTTGAGTCCAGTCTTACTGTCTCCATCTGGCCTGGCTGGAGGCCAGGGGCCCTTCAGCTGCCCCGGTAGTTTCCCGTCAAAAGGATCCAGAGAGTGAGTTGGCTGATTGACTGCTGCCCATGTATACAGCTGGTCATGCTGGAGAAGCAAAGCTATTTTAAATGGTTTATATTTCATGACAATTGACATTCAATCCAATCATCTCTGTGACCATGATAGTAAAAGAGTGGATTAGATGTTGCTAATACACCATGCTTCTTTGCTAATGCATAGACAACCACAACTGGCCACACAACTGCAACTGGCCAAATCAATCAGAATCAATCAGAAGCCGACTGACGTACTGTAGGTAGGCTCTGCCTCACCACATTGCAGATGTCAGTACTGGTGTGCACAAATGCTGGACTACATTACAAGAAACTGATGATGATTTGAGAATTCATATTGAAACTCTGTAACATAAAACAGGTCTTTCACAAATTGAATTATAATGCCTTATTAACATTACATTGTAATGGAATGTTAAAGTTTAAACACAAGTCCTCTATCATTGTGAACATAAAAAAAACTTGCAACAAACATAACCTGCGTACAAAGTTGGGGAAAAATGTGGCCTAGGATTTGACTACATACATCAAACTTGGCTGATGTTGTGGAGGTGATGTGGGCGGTGCTGCCTCCCAGCTGCTCTCTGAAGCAGTCAGTGAATGGCAGCAGGAGACCCATGGCCAGGATCCTGGAGCACAGCCTCTCAGCCTCCTCTGGCTCCTCCTGCTGCTGCTGCAAGAACAGCTTCTCCAGTAGAGTTCGACCTGGAAAGACAGTGATGAAAACAAAGGCTTATGCTTGTATACTGTGAGTGACAACCTGGGAACCACAAGTACTTATGAATAGTAAAACTGATTGCTTCATTGAATCCTTACAAGCAAAGTAAGTTCCACTATGAGTTCAAGATTTTACAATTTTTCTTTTCCTGTTTGAATCCTGCAAAACTTGAGGTTTGTTTTAAAATTTAAAACCTTCCTTCATAATCCATTAGTGCTTACAGTGTCTGCCAGCTTTCATTTAGAATGCAATGGACTTTTTGGTTGGACCTGAGCCACAGCCAATGGAGACAAAAGCAGGACTAAGAGACTGAATATTGGACTTACATTCATCAGGTGAACATAAACATGGCTCTAAATTAATGATCATATTTTTCGGTGTCCGCTGATCGCAAATAAATAACTGTTTGCTAACAAGTTCACCATATCAACTTAAAAGGTGATGATATGTCAGTGTTGTGTTCATAACCTGTTTCTGCTGCTCCAAGTAGCCAGAAAAATAGTTATTGTAGGTTTAAGGTTATGGTACACCATCTGAAATTCTTTATGCTTTGCAGAAGCAGACCAAGAGATATCATCTCTTTTACTCCATACATCCTTCTTTCTTGTCAAACCCTGTTGTCTACATTACCCACAATGCAAAGTGCTCACCAACATTTGGTGTGAGATTCAGAAATGTTACACCAGCAACAGCTAATGTAGCCTCAAGCAGAGACGGAAGTTGCAGGCTGGTGACATCACTTAAGGACATTTACCAGATGTCATAAAGCTCCCTCTGGAGACACAAAAGACTTAATACAACTTTTTACAGATATGCAGTAATACTTTACACCTGCAAATCTGTGGAGTTCACTCTAAGAAATAAACTCCCTGCTGAAAGATGACTGTAATCTTAGAACACTAGGGATTTAGACTAACAGTCAGTACATGTGTTCTCTGATTTTCTACCTGATTATACACAATAATCTGGTTTCTTATGTGAATTTAAATGTATAGTATGTCCAGTCTCCCTCTTACCCCTCAAAAGACAATGCATCCCAACCTTCCAGCCCTGTAATCTGCTACCATTCATAAATTTGAATGTGTATAAAATGCCCAAGCGGTTGATTTCTGTAAATCCTGCTTCTTGACTCAAATGTATGTAAAACAAGGATATGGCTGTTAATTTAAGGAACAGCACACAAGCAGACAATGATCAATGAAGAAAGGTTGAGCTTGTTTCCAACTAAAAATACCTTAATGCATTTATTGATAGAAAACTGCTTAACAGTACTTAACAGTGCTACCAACAGTATGACAAAGTGGACTCATGGACAGAGTCACACCTGCCATGTATTGATCTTATATTGAATGAAGCTCTAGCTAAAGGTCAGTCAGGAAGACAATTCTCGTGCATGCTTAGGCCAGTGGTTTATTTCTCAAACCATCCTGCATTCACTTCTCCTACGCATGATTGCTCATAATTTCCTTGCTGTCAATACAGATATCAGCTATTCTCATCAGCTGGTCACATCTATCCAATAGCTTAGCAACACACCTTCATTGTTAGTCTATCGTCTTGCAGCTGTCTTTTTAAATATGATTCTCTCTTTGCTTTAGTTCATCCACGCTGCTGTTATATGCACCCCTCTACCTCCCCATCACCACGCAGTCTCAGTCATCACCACCACCGGTGTCTGGACTCAATGGAGTGATTTATCTTGCTGCTGTTTAGGGCAATGTCCCTTGATTACAAGATCTCCCTGTGGAGTCTGACTTTCTGATAAGACTTAATTATCACATATAATCTGCCATAATAAAGAGTTATCTTTACTTCATTCATGTGTCTCTCTTGAATGAAATCCCTTGAAATGTTTTCACTGACTTGCAGGCATAGAATACTCAGTGTTACAATAAACACAAATTTCAACTAGAGGAGATTATTCGTCTTCCTCAGAACTATTGAGGTGGACCAGCTCAGTCTCTCCACTTTGTCCATCTTACCAGAGGCTACTAGTACTTTGGATGACCAGTGCCATCCTCTAAAGGCTGACTTCAGGCTGCTCACCTTGCAATTCAAAAATCAGAAGACATCAAGGTCAAGCATACTTTTTTGCCATTAATGCACACCTACTTTCTTCTTCTCTGGAGGAAACAATAAACAGAGACCATTCTGTACTGACCTGTGAAGACATCCTGAAAGCCACAGGTAGCAACCTGTCCACAGGAGGATCTTCTGGTAGCACAGATGGGTTGGCTTCCTCCTCCTCTATAGCCCATCAGATATTCTCCTGAACCTCCAGAGCCTCCTCCATCCTCCTCTCTGCTCCTTAGCCTCCTCTCTAGCTCCTCCGTCCAGTCAGCCGAGCGACTCAGAGACCCAGCAAGGCTCCGAGAGCGCTTCCTACGGACTTGATGATCCTCAACCATCGTTCTGTCAACATTTACATTTCTAGTTAGCTTTACTTTGATAGTACATCAGATACTTAGAGCACAATATAATGATAAAATAAAAATACATACATTTTTCAAGCAGCCAATGGTTTTCATTCATTTACGCATGTGTAAAAATCAACTTAAAAAAAAACACAGAAGACCTTATTGCTGTCTAAGGTATGTTTTTGTTTTTTTTGTTTTTTTTGTTTTTTTTTACAATGCAAGTGATTTCATTCATTTGAAAAGTCTACACTGCATTTTCACACAATTATGTGGCTTTGACAGCAACAAAAGCAGGCATCATGCTAAGTGTCAAGGAATGCGTATCACAGGGACATTTTGTCTTTACAAGTTTACTTTAACACTATATGGAGGTTAGTGAAAACAAATGGCTGTGTGGCTGTGGAAAAGGCAGGAAAGTCAGAATACAAGATAATATTAGATGCTTTGAAGAAATGCCATCAGTATAGACAGGTATACTAAAAAGGGCTTTTCAGACATTCTTCAGCTTCATCTATCTGTTACGTTTGTGTTCTGTAAGGCTTCATTCAGATATGACAGCACATCCACAGGAAGAGCCGCACACTCGGCCAATATTCTCTCTCAGGGTATGCCAATGATGGATTTTAAAACTTATTTTGCTGTTGAAGCATTAATTAATGACCATCATGAACATTAGGAACTCTTACCCCCGCTTGTCACAGTGAATCCACTGATACATGCCACATCAATTTCATCATTTAATGTTATTAGAGGGTGAATCCTGCTGCCTATTTTAAAATATCCAACAGTGACCAAGCACTGAATGACAGTGCTTATGCAGAAATGAGACCAATATTTTAAATTGCGATCAGATTAAGGTAAAGGGGTGAATATCTCAGTTTTTGGTAAATAAGATAACTCATGTAAAACACTGTTGTGATAATTTTCACATTCTGAGATGGTGTGCATGAGGCTGTATTGAGAGCAATACTCAGTAGTCCCTGTCTAATGGCTTCTTTAAATGATGTTAAATCAAGTGTAACAACAGTGTATTTGTTTACGTACAATATTTCATGGGTTTACAAATGACATTACAGCCCTGGATTACAGCCCTGTTCAGGACTGAATCACCCATAGCATGGAGGCTAGAGTAACACTGGTCCCAGTTGCTACAATATCAGATCTGAGCATTTTTTGGCTTTGGTCAGAATTACCAGAGACACATTTGCCACACCCAAATGATTCGTCCTCATCCTCAAAGTATATCTTAACAAAAGTGAAATACTGTTTGAGAATATTAACAAGAAAACAGATCAAATCTCTATGTTACCTTATAGTAAACTTCTGAATGGTGTATGTTTTCTAATGGTACTGCAGAAATATTAACTAACTTCCTCGAATCGCAAAAGAAGAATATTGCTGTTCTTTTATTCCCATGACTTTTACATGGAGGATCAACTGATCAGCAGATCAAATGGTCAGGCTAGGGACCTGAGGCCGCTTAGCTTTAGCCTCAGTCTTTTTTGGATCATTACTCAGATTTTATCATGTATGTAGTGTAGTAGTAGTAGTAGTTTTGATCCAAATTCAACACAAAATGCTACTTTTAATGACTACTGCAGTCTCAAAATTATTCAACCCCTTCATGACAAGCATCTTCAATACTTAGTAGAGCACCCTTTTGCTGTTATGACCTGCTGCAAATTTGATGCATAGCCAGACACCAGGTTCTGACAGCGTTCCTTAGCCCATTTCTCATGGGCAATAGCCTCCAGTTCAGTAATATTCTTGGGTGTGCATTTTGCAACCGCCTTCTTCAAATCCCACCAGAGATTTTCTATGGGGTTCAAGTCAGGCGACTGTGACAGCCACTCTAGAATCTTCCATTTCCTCTTCTGAAACCAAGCCTTAGTGGACTTTGAGCTATGCTTGGGATCATTGTCCTTTTGGAATGTCCAATGACGGCCAAGCTTCAGCTTCCTCACAGATGGCATGATGTCTTTTCCTAAGATTTCCTGACACTTGACTGAATCCATCGTGCCCACCACATGCTGCAGGTTTCCAGTGCCAGAGGCAGCAAAGCAGCCCCAAAGCATCACTGAGCCACTGCCATGCGTCACTGTGGGCAGGGTGTTCTTTTCAGCATATGCTTCATTCTTCTTCCTCCAGACAGACCACTGTTCCATAGGCCCGAAAAGTTACAGTTTTGTTTCATTGCTCCAAAGAATAGAATTCCAAGACTTCTGTGGCTTATTTATATGGTTTTGAGCATATTGGAGCCAACTTTTATTGTGCTTTTGTGTCAGTAGTGGTGTACTTTGTTGAGTCCGGGCATGGAGCCCTTCAGTGTTTAGTATGCGCCTTACTGTGCAAACTGAAACCACAGTGCCTGCTGCCACCAAGTCTTGCTGCAGGTGTTTTGCAGTCACTTGAGGGTTTTTGACCACTTGCCTCCTCAGGAATCTGGTGGCAGCCGCTGATAGTTTCCTCTTTCTGCCACGTCCAGGTAGTACAGCCATTGTTCCTTTAACTTTGAACTTGCAAACTATGCTTCCAACTGTATCTCTAGGAACATTCAGAGCTTTTGCTATCTTTTTGTAGCCTTTTCCTTGTTTGTGCAAGGCAATGATCTCTGAACTTTTGGACAATTCTTTTCATTCTATTTAATTCGTTCTATCTCAAGCACACCTGAACTAATGAAGCCCTTGATTAGTTGCACTAAGTGTGCTTGAAACAGGGGGTTGGGTAATTTTGAGTAGTTGGAGGAGGTGTGCTTGAGACAAGGGGTTGAATGATTTTGAGACTGCAGTGGTGATTAAAAGTAGCATTTCTTTCTGTTGAATTTGGATAAAAATCATGGTAATATTAGTTTTATTAAACTATTTCAACTGTTCTTGTCTACTTTGTTGCAAACAACTGAAAAATTGTACATTTTGCCAATAAGCCTAATATGCAATGGGGGTTGGATAATTTTGATTGCAACTGTAGCTAGCTGCAGCCGATTAAATCTGCCAGCAACAGTAATAATTTAAGAAAAATAGATGGTCACTGACCAACAACTTTGAACACTTTTTGTCTATTTTGATGGTGGATCTGCCACCATGATTGTTAACTCCATATGTTCAGTGTGGAATTGGACTGCTTGAAAAGGCATAGCAGGGCTTAGTGATGAGTGATCAGTTCCTGCTTATTACATCTTGGTTTTATTTTATAGCTTTGGGTATTACTTCTATCAGATATGACAACATTGTTTTTCATTTCCAACTTCTTTTGCCATTTTATGTACCAAGTTTGACAAACTAGGGGTTTGTTTAAAACCTGTCTAATCATCAGACTCCTCAGGCTTGTTGCCATGTCTGTCTTCTTTTATCAATACTGCATTCTAAGACTTCAACAATTAACTTGGTTATTATTTACCAATAGGAGAGATGCCCAAGTTGCAGTAAATAGTAATACCCTTCAATCAAACAAACTGAATCCACTTTATCTGCAACCCTGATTAACATCACCTGATGATAGTTCAAAACCAAATTCATTAAAAGTGCTGGTATACTGTCATGTCAAAGGTAAAACAAAAGTTTTAAATTCATAATAAACATGCTGCAACACCACAGATACCTGTGGAGGTGATGATGGGCTCTGCGCGGGGACAAGGGACTGTGGGAGGGGGACAGGGCTGGGGACTGTCCTGGGGAGCTGAGCTGTCTGGTGGTTGTCTTGATGTAGGAGGGGAAGATGGGAGGGTAGGGTTTCACCACAGGGCTAGAGGAGTTAGATGAGTGGGTGGACCTGAGGAGTCGTTTGGCCAATGTGGGGCTCTCCTGGGGAGGCAGTGTGGTGAAGCACACACTGCTCCTCCTACTGTGTTGCTGATTGGAAGGGGAGGCCCTGGTGCTGGCTGCAGCAGAGAGGTTGGATTCAGATTCAGCACTCAGGCAGTCCTCAAGGGACTCTGCACTGGTACCGGAGCCCAAGTGACCCTCGCCTTCTTCAAACATAGTCCCTGAGCTCAGCCCTTCAGTGGGTTCAGGAGTTTTGTTGTGGCTGTCTGTGGGTGGAGGACTGAGATTTACATCCACCACAGGCTCTCTGTCATCCTCCTGTCGGGTTTCACCTCTTGCTTCCTCCTTCCCCCCTGGGGTTTTCCCATGACTGTCAAATGTGAGATCAGGGAAGCTGTTACCACTGGTTGTTATGGTAACCGGGCTGACTGCTGCCCCCCCAGCAGTAGCCATGGTGATGGCTGTGTGAGGGGGCTGCTGCAGCCAAGCATGCTGGTCTTTTGTGCCTGTGGCAACACAAAGAGAGGCTTCTGTCTCCCTCTCCCACTGCCCCTTCCCATTTAGCTCCGGATGCTCCACCTCTTCCTTTTCTTTCTCCTCCTTCCTCTCGTGCACCTCTGTGTGGAGGGGGATGTGTAGTGTTGGTGGCTGGTCCATGTGCTTGACAGAGCCAGATAGAGTAGCCGTCTCTAGGAATGACAGAGCATCAGACCCCAGTTCTAATTCTGGGGTCAGGTCAAGCATCTCAGGAGGACTTACTTGAACTACCCCATTACTCTGCTTCTTCCTCCCTTCTCCTCCTCCCCAGCTCAAATCTTTTTCTCCTTCTTTCGCTGTTTCCACAATTGAGTTAACTCCCCCATGCTGCTGGTGCTGGAGCCTTATAGCAAGCTGGATATCTGCTAGCAAATCCTCGTGGTCAGCTGCTGAGTGGAAGCTGTAGATATCTGTGTCGGACCCCGAGCTCCCTCCCTTCTGCCCTCCATCCTCTGTGGGAGATGTTGCTGCTGTCGAGGCTTTCCGCTGCATCTCTTGCTTCTGCTCTCCTCCATTTCCATCCTTTCTCCCTTGCTCCAGTTTCTTTTTCTTCTCATGATAAGCAGCCTCAGTGTCTGACTGTCCGAGCTCATCTGCAGACATTTCAGGTGTTTTTGTGCTGTCCAGTTCGTCATGTTGAGATGCTAAAACGTCCTCCTTTGAGCCTGTTACTGACGAACATGCATCTCCTTTCCCTTTCAGATTGCCCTTTCTTTTCCGGATGGAGAAAACAGAGGACTTGGACTCAGATTTGTTTTTCTTCTTTCCTGGTACTGTGCCATGCATGCCCCCTCCTCCTCCTCCTCCACTGCTGCCTGCTCCTTTACCTCCATGCTTACCGAGTTTCTTTCCTCCCTTTTTTGTCGTGTCCCCTCCTCCCTCTCTCCATCCTTCATCCAGTGAAGGGTAGCTTCCATTACCCGATGCTGCTGCAGCTTTCTTTTGCTTAGCCTCCTGGTTGCCCATGTCGGTGAAGAGTGTCGGATGGCTTCTTCCTCTCCTCTCAGGTCATACCTGGGAGAGCTCCTCCTGCCTAGGGGAGCCTTTAGATGCCTGTGCCTGGGGAAGGTAACCGTTTTAGCCTAATCTGTGGATGCGCGTCTGGTGGAGGAGGAGGAGCTGCTGCTGATGGTGATTTTTTTTTTTTTTTCAGCTCTGTTGTGCGATGATCTTCCTCGTTGTTTTCCGGTGACGAAGGCTGGCGTGGCAGTGATGTTGACGCTGATGCAAGAGAGGGATACAGCTCCCTTTTCCTCCTCCCCTTTCCCTGTCTTACCCCCCTCCCCCCTTCCTCTTCTCCATCTGCTGAAACTAGTGACGCAGGCACTGCATGCTCAGTGGAGATGTCACAGGGAGGCAGACTGGGAGAGATGAAGAGGGACTGGGATGGGGACACAAAGACAAGCCTGCTGGAAAAAAGGTGGTGAGGATAGAAATGCACACCCTGCTGTACAGACTCCTGCCTACATTACCCATAGTGCTGAGTGTGGGCTTGGCTTCAATAAAGGGACCTCTTCTGCAGCTCTCCATCACTGCAGGATACTGGTTCTTCAAAGCCCAAAACAGCCTTCATTTTCTGTTTAACAGTTAACACAAACACTACTGATTATTCATATAAAATTATCAGTGAGATATTTTCTTTAATTAACAAAATGGTCATTCAACAATGGTTTTAGGTTTATAATTTTTCATCGATTTTCATGCTGATTTTATTGAAAAACACTATCTATCTTTAAGATCAATTTAGTTGAAATGATAAAAGGTCCCCTCAGTAGCTGTTCTGAAGCTTACCACCACATCGCATGTTCTTCCTCAGCAGACAGAGTTTGCTCATTTGTCTTGGTAATGTAATTGTTCAGTTATGAATTTCTTACCCATGTTAGCTCTTTTTATCATGGGGGATCAGTTTAATTTTTCTATATGAAGTTTTATATGCCAAAGGTCCTTCGTATAATGGGAGTCATTCCATTTTTTTTCTGATGCTTGTTAACAACTGAAGTGAACCAAAGGGTGACAGCTGTGTGCTATCATAAAATGATTATACAGTTCATAAGGAATTTTCATACCCCATGTCAACTTTAAGTGATTAAACCTCAAACATAACTCGGTCACAAAATACAGTAATTAAGTCATTTATGAACTTAAGCACCCCTTAAATACTGAACACAGTATGTTGAAAAAACTGTGTGGACAGTTGAATAATAGAGGCCAAAGACCAAGAGTGGCCAACATAAGGCTACAGTTTATAATGGTGATATCAACCATTCAGCTGAATGTCATTGCTAAGATGCTATTTTATATCTAACGCAAAACGTCAAAGTGCAGACAATACAAGACAATAGACTAGAAGAACCTTAACTCATGTAAAAGCAGTTTAATTAGAATCATGCATCTTTAATGTAGACTTCTTTTGGAGTTACCCCGGCCAAGCACAACACCTCATCCACCCTTTTCCTGTCACTTTATTGCTGGTAGATCCTTAAACAAAGAAAAATATTGATTACTATGTTCGAAGATGATAAAATCGGATTTCATCGTGTTCTCTTTACTGTTCTTTGCCTTTACACCATAAAACTGCAGTGGGTGAAATATTTTTTGTTTAGTTTTGCACTAATGTGTAGAAAAAAAAATAAATATCATTTTTAGTTGTTTAATAAATATTTCAGTTATTGTAAAAACAAAAAACCTGACATCAGTCTTGAATGTCATATATGGCAAAATCTTTCATGATTGTCATGTGTACAACATGTATTCTAGCCATTTAATAAAGTCAGTTTGACAATAACAATTTGGCAGTTTCATCTTAAAGCCACATGATGGTGTTATTGTACCATTATTACAGATCCAGAGTTGCAATAGTGTCACACAATTTTTCAGAATCTTTTAGAATATTTTCAGCAATCATGAATAAATATTTGAAAGGTTATAATTTCATTTTATTGACTTTAAACTTACATATATACATGTGAACTACAATCTGCAATGGGGGCAATGCAAAAAAATGACTTTCTGTACAGAGCTGAGTGGGACATTAAAGGTGCCCAGTGGAGTTTTATTGTAAACAAACAAAGGTTATGTTAACCTACCATTTTACTCACCAAAACACATCTTTTGTATCTTTGAACTCTAACAAACATGTCCAGGCCATGAATTTCCTCATAAAACATTTGCAAAGCAGATTTTTAAAGCATTTTGAATCCTTTATTGTTTACATCCATGTTGACAAGCTAACAGCCTTCTTTAATATCGGTCGTTAATAGAACTGTGTGAGGAATGTGCTTCATAAGCATGAATGAGATAAACAAAAGGGGACAAACTCATAGAAAAACAGTTCCATTGCACTACTGGAGGTGTAAACTCCACAGGAAACCTTTAACACAGTGAATGCACGAGTGCAAAGTATTTATTCTTTGTTTTCAAAACCATGTGTAAATTATTTCACAGCAGCAGGCAACTCTAAGAAATATTCTCATATTCTTATCAATGTGAAAAGAACAGAGGTGGATCAGAAAGGATGATGTGGTCTGAAGTGTTTGATACCATCTGGCAAAAGAGAAACATGACTGTTAATAAAAAAAGTTAATACTGGATACATAGAGGGAGAACACAGGTTGTCCATTGGTCTGTGGAAACTGAGGAAAAACATACAGTTCATATTTATTTAGTTCAGTCACTCACCCTGAACACAGCTCACCACAATAAATTGTGTTTAGAATTGCTTTGTTAATGTTTAGTCAGTTTAAAGTTGACCATCATGATGTGCAATACACTATACCATGTCCCTTTGTAGACCACATACTAAGTCTAACAGTGTTTTGAAAATACATGCATCGTTGGTATTACATTGACACAGGAAAATAACAAAACGTATTCATAAAAAGTCATCATGCAGACTTAATCATAGAATTTCTGAGTGTGCTGTCTATGAACGACACAGAATACACCGAATGAAAATGAAGAAACTACTAATTGATGGACAATCTTTTTCTTGCTTTTTCTAAGATTTCAAGGTGAAATAGGCAACAGCATTACAAGCTTTGCAAGTTGACTGACACACATCATTTCATGTTGAGTAATTTATTTCTTGTGTTATAACCAACAGAACAGGGAATTGTTAACTCAGTTGGGGTTAGATCATGAAAACCTGCCCATTTTCTTCCCTGCCACTGGCAGCTTAAATTGTGCTTTGTCATGTTTTGTCCATAGGTACCAACACTGCTGTTGCAATAAACACGGCCCTCCTAACATGCATGCCACATTTGACGTGACGCTGTTACATTATTTCCAAATGTGCACTGGGCATTCATGTTATTGCACTTCTATATTTTCACAGATGTGCACACAATAAACCGGACAAAAGTCAGTGTCACACAGTGTTGTGTTTTTCAGTTGACAATACATCGCTGTGAACACCTGTGAGCATAAACACCTGTCAAAAACACAATACAGTTCAAGAGAAACACAAACTCCATCCTTCAAAATGACCATAAAGACTCCATATAACAGTTTCAACAAATAAGCCAGGTGTACCAAATGATTTGGCAACTGACTGTGTGTCATGGCTGACATCCAGGTTTTCCTTTTTAGCAATGCAATATTTCAATAGAGAGTAAACTGGCTACCAAATCTCTAATAAACATTATTTATTCTCTTTGTAAGAAAAACAAAGTTAACCTTGTAGTTCCATAACTACAATGTCATTACCAAAACTGAGAAGCTGTGATGCTTTTTACTGGGAGCTCTTGGCGCTCATTGAACTGGGTTTTTACACTCTTTACTGATTTATTTTCACTGACTGCAGAAATGTAATTACCCTACTTAAAATCTTTCAAAATAAAAAAGCTCTATTTTTTTTAATTATATGGCATATGTAAGCTGAACTAAATTATCCAGGTAACATCAGCTTTAAAAAAAGACAAACGCTGGGTTACTTTTATTTTGCCACAAGGCTCTTACGGTTGTACATCCCTCGAGAAGTTCATTTCTTTACACCATACCGTTATTATATTATTCCATCGTCAGAGCAGAAAATAATTAATACATCTCCGCTTGTATTTATAGTGAAAAAGTCTAAAACATAATGAACATTATACTGTTCTTTTTTCTTCTTCTTCTTCTTCTTTTTTTTTTTTTCTTTTTTTTTTTTTTTTCTTTTGCAATTGACAAATTGAGGTGCGGATAGCACCTCCAGAGGCTCATGGATAAATTTAAATGGTTTATCAACTTGGAGCAGAAATCTGCCCATTAGATTTTGGTAATTGTTGTGTACAAGTGCACACTGTGGCCTGGAAGCAAAGTTCACTGGCCCACCAAAAACCTCCAATTCATCCTCTGGGGACCAGAGACCAGATCTTTGGGCCCTCTGCTTGCTTGGCAAAACTTCCTGTAAGGTTAAATTAAGCTTTGGTTAGCAAATTCAGTTCAGGATGTTTTCCCGGAAATTTGAGGTTTGTATGCTGCATTCCAATCAGGAAAACATATCTTTAGAGACAGAGCCACCAAATAATTTGTCACTCTACATTTGGTCTTTTTTCTTGAAAGCCACAGCCTTCCTCTGATTGAAATTAGGCTTGTTCTTCTTTTGATTCCACTGGCACATCAAAATATCCCTGAAAGTTGTCCGGAAGGTCTTGTTACACAGGGCATAGCACATGGGGTTGACTGTGCTGTTGACATAGCACAACCAGTAGCCCAGAGCCCAAAGAGTTTCTGGAATACAGTCCTGGCAGAAAGTGTTGACCAACACCATGATGTTGTATGGTAACCATGTCGTAATGAAGGCAAACAGGATGGCGCTGAGTGTCCGTGCTGCTTTCTTCTCATTTGCTTTTTTTTCATTCTTGCGCTTGTTAATCTCTGTCTTGGCCTTTGAGGCAAAGCGTTTGGCCATTGCTGCATCTTTCATAGTGATGGCTGCAGGTGATTGGTCAGCAGGTGATGAGGTGGCAGGGTTTGATTGTGACCCTTTTCCACTTTTGTTGGATGTTGATTGATGTTTATCCTTGTTTTTCTTCATCTTTCTACATTTCTTACCATCTAGATAGATAGATAGATAGATAGATAGATAGATAGATAGATTAGACATTATGTTTATATCATTTTTATGTAAATCATGCAAACAAGACCGCTTAGTAGAGTTATATCCCACCTGTTGGAGACCTTGATGGGCCTGCCCCATCAGCCTCTTCCTCTGAACCTGACTGGTCCCCATATGTCCCAGCTTCATTGTTGTTAAAGCTGTCACAGCTGCTCTGCTCTGCCTCTCCCACTGTAGTTGTTGTGGTGTTGACTGACTTTTTGGATGCATGGAAACCTGGCAATAGTGATGAAAACCAAAAGCATAACGCGCCACACCTCCCTCTGCTTCTCATTCCTCCTGATACGCTGACATTGTCCTTGTTGTTCTTCTCTGAAGCGGACTGATTTAGTTCATAGCTGCTGCAGCTTTGAGAGCTCATTTGGCGTAGCATGGCTGATGAGTCCTTCTGGCTGTTAGTTGCACTTTCTCCACCAGCTTTTCCACTACCACCCCCCGCCCCAGATCCCTTGAGACCTTGTACATCTTTTGCACGCTTCTCTGTTTCCTGATAGATCTTCCAAAACAGGAATGCCATAATAGTTACTGGCAAGTAGAATGCAGCAATGGCAGTGCAGAATGTAATGATGGGCTCAGACAGGAACTGGATGTAGCACTCATTAGGCTGGACTGTTCGCTCACCCACAATGTACTGCCAGAACAAGATGGCTGGGGCCCAGAGAATGAAAGAGATGGACCAGGCTAATCCAATCATGGTCATGGCCCGCTTGGTCGTACGCTTGGCCCGGTAGGTCAAAGGTCTGGTCACAGAGAAGTACCTAAGAGATACAGAAAGAAAACAGGCAACTGTATACATACAGAGTAACTGTAATTATGTCATGCAATAGTGTCTTTCTTGATAGTACCACTGTCAACAGTCATTCTATTTAAGCTTCTACATAAGGGACTTTACATATACCCCATTTTCCTATGGCTCTCAACATTATATCACGTAGAAATCTATGCTTTGTGTGATTTGGATACTCTGAGCCATTCAAAGGTAGAACACTGTACACCGCTAAGTAATCAGAATAACGCCTTCTAATATTCCAGTAGATATGAGCCTTCATAGGTGTCCTATCTTATTTTATTATATTGGTTTTTCATGAGGGTAGCACCAACAGTAAATGAGGGTGCATCAAAGGACTTTTAATTACGTTTATCAACAAACAAACAAACAAAAAAAATCATGTTATGCTACCTGTCAAAGCTGATGACAAGCAGGTTCATGACTGAGGCGTTACTGGCCACGTAGTCTATCGCAAGCCACAAGTCACAGACCACTGGCCCCAGAGCCCACTGGTCCATGATGATGTAGGTGGTATACAGGTTCATTGACAGTGTACCAATGGTCAGGTCAGCAAATGCTAGGCTAAGCAGATAGTAGTTGTTCACTGTCTTCAGTGCCTTATTGATCTTAAATGACACCAACACTAGGATGTTGCCAACAACAGTGAGAAGAGAAAGTGATCCAGTGAGGAAGACAATGATGATGACCTGAAGATGAGGAGGTCAGAAGAGAAAGAACAGAGAGAATGGTTAGGTGCATTACAATGTGTAAGATACTGATTTTTGTAATAAGGACTCAAATCCTCAAAAGACAAACCTAGTTTATTGTTCATGTTCTGAAAATCAAGTGTGAATAGTGTTGACTTTCAAAAAATCAACAAAAACCACATATTAAAAATGTGTAGATGTTAGGGGGCTTTGAATTATCTTTATTAATAAAACAGTTTTCGTGAAGAAAATGCACTGGGCAGCAAATGCCACTGAATTGGATTATTGACAGATTGTCGGAACCTTAGCCATATCAAATTGAAATTATCTGGACTGCTGGATACTATCATGGTAAGTTTGGAATATATGGTTTTGGGTATTTACTTAAAGCGGCTCAGTTCAATACTGGAACACCATTATGCAGAGGAAAATAAGTAATAAGTAATCTTGTGCTGAGTCTCTAGTGAATATCAGCATCTACAGGAATTTGTATTTGATTTTTAAAAATTAATCTGTTGGCTGACACAAATTTCCAAAAAATTTCTTAATTGAATTTCTAGCTTTGGGAATGTCTGAAGACAAGTATTACAACTTCAGGAGTCATGATGTAAACCATGTCAGAGCACAAAATCTGCTGCTTTACTTGTATTAAATGATGCTGTCAGTGCCTTGAAGAAGTAGTAACATTCTGCTGCATTATAATTTTCAAAACTATCCTTCAAGGTTTAGATGAAAATTGCATTCAATGATGCTATAACTATCTGTCAGGAAGAGTGCTGTTAAAGTAGGGTCATCTTGTGTTCACCATGTACAGTAAGTAATTTCTGCCACTCACACCGAAACTGACATTTTTATGTATATATGATACTCATACTCATCTCTTAATCTGGCAATTGCAAATTTATAGTCATCTTTTCATCATCATCATCTCTTATAAAACATAATGAGAATGGATGGAGGATTGACTAAAATTTAACCTTAGTACTTAACAGAGAAAGAATCAAGTCATTAATTAATTAATTTAGACATCTCTCATAGCTTTCCTTAGATGCAAAGTTTATCTTGGAGCACCAACTGTAAACGACTGGTTCAAATGAGCCATAAATTCCCTGGAGCTTTGGAGTAATCATGTGAAGAGTGCAGCTGAATGTTTGTCTGGTGGTTAGAATTCTTCACTACTGAAGCCATGGAATTTACACAGGATTACCCTGCCAGCTCTTTTGGAGTGCTTGCAATCTAGAGTGTACACATGTCTCATCTCTGCATATTTAGGTGGTAAACCGTATGAGGTATCTATTACCAACATTTATATGTGTCTAAAACTCTCATTATATCTCATTATGAAGGAGAACAGCTGATTGTTACCTGCCAGATAGTATGTCCTCCTAATGGGTCAAAATCCTCTGCTGGCAGCATTAATGTCCCGTTACCTGGTGAATCAGTGAAGTTTCCTCCTTGCCTTGAGACATAACTGACATTATGCTGCCCGAACCCACCAACACTGTCAGATAATATGGCCAACTCTTGGTAAGAGGAGCCACCTGAAAATGTGGAGAAACAAGTAGCTTAAGCTTAAACCATTAAGATTAGTTCAAATCTTTTTCATCACTGGGCGCCCCTATAGCTCAGTTGGCAGGGTTTGCACCTCATGTATTGAGGCTATCACTCCTCTGCAATGGCCGCAGGTTTGGCTCCGACCTGAGGCTCATTTGCTGTGTGTTGTCCCCTTTCTCTGCCTTCTTTCCTATCACACCTTCAGCTGTCTCCATCATAAAGGCTAAAAAGCCCCCCCCCAAAAAAAAAAAAAATAAAATAAAATCTTTTTCATCAGTTTCATGTACTTGTACTTTTTTTGTACTGCTGATTGTATCCTCCATTTTTTTTAATTCATCAGCTCTTACTACTTCTAACAACTGCTTTTACTTCTTACCCTGCCTTCCTGATTTTATTTTTCATATACTTTGTATAATCTCTTTGGTTTCTTGCTCCACTCTACATATCGTTTTATTAAATGGTTTCACAAAGACAATTTAAAATGTGCACAAATTTCACAATCTGTATTACTTAGTTGTTATAAAGATACTAAGTGCTGTAGACAGTACCTAAGTGGGCGGGCTCAGCTATGATGGTGGTATCAGGCTGGTCTCTCATACCAGGAAAACTGTTGCTAAGGAAGTGCATAGAATTAGAGCTGGAGGTCAGGTTCATGATGACCAATGGGCATCTGGAAGAAAAGAGGAGAAAATAGATTTTCACATGCATAAATTAAGGATTAACGTGTTTAGATTTGGGGCAAAAAGCTGACTTATTTGATTAATTCAAAGATGAAGTTACTATTTCAATCAGCAGAGAAAGCAAGAGAGCACACATTACTGTCAGCGGGCAGATTGTGTTAAACTGGAGCAAAAGGCCACAAGCCACTTTTTAGCCACCGGCACACACACACACACACACACACACACACACACACACACACACACACACACACACACACACACACACACACACATATGCCACACATATACCTGTACTGCCCAGTGATTATATGACTTGGTATTAACACCAAGTCATAACCTTCTGTGTTATAGATTTGTTTTGGATGTTCATCAAATGGAATTATTGAATGTTCACAAGGCTGTCACATACATTTTATCACAAACCCTCATAAAAAAAAACAGGTTAGAACTAAGAAACTATAACATTTATACTGTATTAAAAATGTGTTTATACAGTATAATTTGCCATTTTAAAGAAATGCAACTCAGATGGTGGTAAACCAGTCATAAGGTAAACTAACATTGTCACAAAGACCAGGTTATTAAGAGGCTATGGTAGTGGTTATTACAAATGCATTATTTTATTAATTTATTTATTATTAGAAGCCAGAATATAAGTGCAATATGCAGCCAAATATAACACTTCTGCTGTTATTTTGGTGACAGTAACGCAAAAGTAATCAGTAATGCATTACTCTACAGACAGTCATTTTGTAAAGTAACTTATTGAATTCAAATGAAAGTAGCTGATAAAATGTAAAGCACTAAAGCACTTGCCCAACACTGATGGCAAGTAGGACCGAACCCTGGACCCATGTATCCCAATAGAAGGTGACTCACTGCACCAGTGGGGAGTTTTGCACACCTTTTCAAAAGTTGAGACAATGACATCACATCTGGGGCATTTTTGTCTGTTTAAATTCAAAAAGCATTCAGTAGTCAAAATGTTGGTGATAAAATTCAGTCAAAATCACATATCATCCTGCTGGTTTCGGGTGCATTGGTTTGATGTTTGACCAAACAATTTGCGAAATAGACAATGCTGTGCATACAATACTAATTACATTAAGAAATTGAACATCAGTGGCAGACTGGTGGTCTGACATATCTGAACACCATTAAAAAAATGCGATATCTATCACATTTTCTTCATGTGGCTTTTTGAATTGTCAGTGAAACCTAAAGGTTTGACGTTACTTGCAGTTAAAAACAGAGGAAGAAGGAGGTAGAGGTAGTGGGTTTGCAGCATCAATCAGCAGACTGGGAGCACCTGTGTGTGTCTGCTTTTATTTCACCTTCAACTCTACTGAGTTCTGCCCTGCGTTGTGCATGGGTGCGAGAGAAAGTGAGTCCATTTGCAACTGATGAACATTAAAGTGAGCTACATTCATTTCTGGGAGGGTTGTACAGCACCTGGCATGCTGGCATGGCTGACACAACAGGCAATACAGATGCAGAATAATTGAAGAAGTTTTAAGAACAAATCAGTACAGATTCAAAAAGAAAAAATCTCACATTTATTTCTGAATCAGAGGCTCTAAATCCCACCCTGCCTTTGTAACCGAGTTGCACCCCAAGGCTCAGTGCGTGGGCACATATTTGGGTGACATAATCCACCATCATCCATTTAGGTGTCACCTCTCATTGGTTGGTTCGGCTGGAATGGTGGTAAAGGGGGTACTGCAGGAAACCCCTGCATGCAATGTCCTCCCTGTGAAGATCTTAGCTGACTCCATATATCACAGAGGTGCAGTGTAGTACATGGCTGTGTGCTGATCTCCCCAGGCCAACAGTCACAAGCAGTGACTAACCCAAACCTAACTGCAGTGTAGTGCAAAAATGAGTATTATGAACTGGGTGAAAAATGAGGCAAAAAGTCACAACTATGTATGTGTAGAGTATATTCAAATTGTGTCACAAAGAGCTCACCAAGTCAAATAATTCATTTTTTTTATTAGTCAACAGTCACGGGAGTGTTGTGGTTATTATAGTTACTGTGTGGTCGTGCAGTGGAGCTGCCAAAATAGATGCAGTAGGAAATAAGCTCAACATTCCTCTGTTTTAACTGCTCTTCTGCTGATATATCAGGGAACATGCACCCCCCCCCCCCCCCCCCCCCCCCCCCACACACACACACACACACACACACACACACACACACAGAGTTTGGTTTTCATCACCTTTGGGGGACATTAGTGACTCGTTCATTTCCTGGAGATTTACCCTAACCATAACAAGAACCACTACTTGGCAAACCATTACCCTTACGCTAACCTTAACCTAAACCTAACCTTACCTTACCTTAACCTTACCCTAACCTTAACCTAAGTTTTCACCCTAAAATTTAATTATTTACATTATGGGGACCTGCATTTTGTCCCCACAACTATAGCAAGTCCGCACAATGTGACCGTGTAAACAGATTTATGTTCCCACAACATGAATACTACATGGCCACACACATACACACACACACACACACACACACACACACACACACAATTCATTCAGGTCACAAAGTAATCGGATATGGGAAATGGGATCGCTTTTAACAGCACTGTATCATCAGAGGGTCGTCCTTGTATCCTTGGTATGAGGGACACTATGCACACTGGCTCCTCAGTCTGTCTGACTAATGCAGTCGGCTGCCTCCAGCTAACACACATATTTTCATTTGTTGTGTATCCTGTTCAGTTGCCAATGATCACAGTCTCTCTGTTCATTTGTGTTACGCTTTTGCACATGGACAACTGCTGACAACTATATACAAACAAAATGTACAGTCACAGCGGCCCAATGAATTTTGACTTAAAATGACGTATTTCTCCTGCCAACCCGTTCTCATTCCCAGGTCATCAAACACAAACACTTTGTCAGACCCCTCAGAATGTCATACAGATGCACAAGGCACAAGGCATCTGTATGAGGTGTACTGAACTTTCACCTAACTCCAATTGAAACCCATCCGTGGCAAAGATAGACAGTTAGAACAAATGCTCTGTCCACTCACTCCAACATAACCACTGTGCTGTAAGATGTTGTGAGTATCAGTCCCATTTGAGACCTACTTGTGGGAGCAAACATCAAGATACATTCTTTGTATGCTTGCACTGGTAATAAGATTCTGATTATAATTGAATATTTTTTGGGCTATGCTGACATATAATCCCAAAACAAAGAATCATTAAGATACAAATAATCTCCACAGTTGTGTAAATAGTAGCCTTTACATTCTGTCAGAAGCCTGCTGGATATGTTTAGATGCTTCGGTATCATTGCAGCTGGGTTTCTTCCTTTCAAAGCTCTTATTAGTAAAATTAGTCTAAAACATTCATCCAAAGCATACACAAAGTACATTCAAAGCTGTTCTTGAACCATATGGAGTAGATGAATGGTTTTGGGCTCTTTTGAAAGGCAACACACTGAAGTTTTATCGGCAATAGTTTCACTAGAAGTACTGAGTGTTGAGTATATCATTAAACCCTTAACATTAGGAATTGACAGAGAGGAAAATACTTCCATGTAGCGGGTCCTCAGTTCTCCAATGCTTACAGCATCCCATCGTGCCACAGTCAGGTTAATACTGGAGTGAATGCAAGACAAGTTGAATTACATTGGAGTTAGGGGAAAGCCCGGTTCATCTCATACAGACAGTATGGAGTACCTTCTGTGCCTGTGTGAGATGCTGAGGGGTGTGGCAAAACCTTGGTATCTGATGACCTGGGAATGAGAATGTGTTGTTCCTACTTTTACTTAAAGTGCTGGCGTACCTGTACTCGCTCCCGCTGCAGTGGAATCTGTATTTTCTTTCACAATGAAAATGATTCAAAACATCCTTCATGTTTTGTCCCCAAAATCATTTCTGACTCCAGACTATCAACCAAGGAAGCATAGTGTGCACCTTCATGGTGCTAGATGAAGAGAAAAAGTAGTCCAACAGTGTTAAATCCTCAGTTTCCATTGCATTGCTGATTCTGGCATAGATTAGCATAGCCTGTAAAGAATAGATGACATTACTAATACAGGCTGTACTAATTAAAGCCAGAATCATCATATCTCCTCAGAAAATGTCTTCAGTCCATGCCTTTAGCTCTGATGTATGATGTTGGAGAAGAGAAAGATTTGATTTAAGACTTTTAGCTGAAAGGCTACATTCCGACACAAATAAAACACACATTAACAGTATGGAGCCCCAAAGTGTTCAATATTAAAAGAATGAAAATACATTATTAAATAAATAAAATTTCAAATACAGTAATTGTGTAAAATATTAAATGAAACATGAAATTGTGAAATAATTGAAGAAATGATTAAAACTCATTACTGAAATGTTATTTCATCATTAATTTTCATAAGACCCATTTATTGGATACCATTTGCCAAGTCAGGGATACTTGGAGGAGAAACAACTGGTTCATTGTCTTATGCCGGGATCAGGTGACGCAATGTTTTTGTCTTTGACAATGGTCACCATCTCAGATCTAACCATCACAGTGCCATAAACCCTTGCCGTGTGACTGGCAAGACTACATGTACGACCCTAACCAATCACAGCACTTCTTATTTCATGATCACCCACGAGTTTAGACGTCATCAGGCAGGCAGGTGAAGCAACTGTCAGTTACGGCAACAGAAGTGTTGTGTGCAACTCTGTGTGTCTTGTGTCACAGGAAAAGAAAAGAAAGAAAGAATGGCTGTGGTTGCAGGAAAACATTAAAAGCAAGAAAAGCTTTGGGCCATTCGGTCATTATTTACACATCATAGCATCCGGTTAAAAATTAAGACAGGCAGCAGGCTTGGCTGTGTTGGCCACATCAAACAGGATACCAACATTGCACTGCAAGTGTTAATTGTCACTGTAATTTTTTCCTTTTCTGAAAGCAATTTCAATGTGTGATGCTGTTCAAACTCCACAGCACTCTGTCAACACAAAAATTCAGCTGGAGTGAATACGATGCTTCAGCAGTATGTGTTGGACAAATGTTTGACAAAAACTATGCTACGTGTCATCCCCTCTCTCTGTACCCCCTTTCCTGTCGTGCTTTCCACCTGTCTCTATCATAAAGGCTGAAAAGCCCAAAATAATAATAATTTAAAAAAAAACTACATCCATCCCTAATTACCTGTTAAGATGCAGTTACTCCATGAAGCTTTCATATAAAAAAACAGCCTCATACAGAGTTCCCTGTTAAGATATAGTTCCTGTCTCTTATCTTATCCTGTCTGAGGCTTTTATTATGAACAACAACTAGGTCTATTCCTAGTTTCTTGTTACGATACAGTTGGCATGGGTATGGTATGCCATTTTTATTTTGAACAACCTCATCCTTAGTACCCTGTTAAGATACAATTACTGTCTGGGGTTTTTATTTAGAAAATTTAGGTTCTTAAGTTTCCTGTTAACAAGCAATCAACACTGGGGGCTTTTATTTTGAAAAGCCTAGGTCATTATGACTTTCCTTTTATAATAAGGGGACCATCTTGGGTTTTAGTGACACTGTGTGTGTGTGTGTGTGTGTGTGTGTGTGTGTGTGTGTGTGTGAGTGTGCATGTGTGTATGCATGTGTGTCTGTGTTAGTATGGGAATGTATGTGTTTGTGTGTAAGTTTGCTGTCTGTGTAAAAATCCCCTCGAAGATTGAAAAAAGTTTTGTGTGTGTGTATGCACATGTGAATGTGTGCGTGTGTGTCCATGTAGTATTCACATTGTGAGAACATAAATCTGTTTACACAGTCACATTGTGGGGACTCTCAAAACACAATTCCCCATAATGTAAATCATTAAAATCATTAAATATTAGGGTGAAGACTTGGGTTATGGTTAGGGTAAGTCTACATGAAGTTAATGTAATGTTTCCGAAAATGATGGAAACACAGCTTTCTGTGGCTGAAAGTTGGCAGAAGTACTTAGCAATGAAAAATGTGTTGACAAACAAAGTCAAGAGAATAATAAAGAGCAAAGATAACAATAGTGTGAGAGCTGTGTTCAAGCTCTTACACTAATTACAGCCCGTGATGACTCTTTCAGTGTGCTGTACATATAGGCATGTTTGCATTGCTTACAGATAGACTTGAAAATATGTAAACCAAATAAGGAAATATCCCTCCTGGCCTACTTGACCAATTTCTGCATGGAAAAAAAAAAAAAATGCTGGCCTAAACAGAAATAAGTTTATTGTTTCTTTTATACTTCTCAGTCATGAAAGCCACAGGAGATGTGTTATACTCAGCAGATCTGCATGAAAAATGTAAGCAGTATGTAAGCGGGAATTGCTACCATCAAATACTGGAGCATGAAAAATCCTTCTGGAGCACTGGTTCACTTGGTTTATCATGATATCCCTACAATGTTCCTATGATATTGGGGCAATGCCATTTGATTTGTCAGAAATTTGGCATCTAGTGTTGACCAACTAGTGTAAAACTGCAAGGACTACCAAAAAAAACTTACATACGTCTCTGGATTTTTTTCACAAAAAAGCAAAAACAAAATCCTAGTGACTTTTTTCATGCAGTAAAGAAAAGAGAATAATTAAATGGAGTGTGCATTTCAGCCAGGAATTGATACAAAACAACCTAAATCCTTGTGGTAAATCATACATCTTAGCTTGAGAACCTACCCACATCACAAACCAGGTTACTCACAGAAAGCATTTAAGCTCATTTTTCACACTTCATCCTCCTGTCTCTGTTGGCTTCATTTAGCCACAGATGGTGATGAAAGAGACCTATGACATCTCGGTATATGAAGGGCACGGGAGCTAAAAGTATTTCATCCAATGCTTTTAACTATGAACAACATATCTCAACATCTTTCACACAAAAAACTGGGCTACTCACCAGATCTTAAGGGTTTCTCAATAGTAACACGCACACACACACACACACACACACACATATATATGATAAACTATATAAACTACTGAGTTGCAAATGCAAATATGCTTTACTGTCGAAGAAACCTATTATGTCGCACATGTTTTCAACAACATTACTGTCTCTCTCGTGCTCTCTCAAACAAATAGACTGAACAATATATATTTGATACTATCATAAAGTTTTGGGGTATTTTTGTGATTTAAACAAACCTCAACAAATCTAAAGGCACATTTAAGGTAAAGATCAAGATTTTAAGAGTGTGATGAATTTCATCTATTTTCAAAAGAAGTAATGAATGTTAGAACACTGTGTTCTGACTTTCTGTCCATATGAGCATGTGTGCTGCTGCAGTACTTCATACACTATATTTAACAATTCAAGAAAGGAACAGCCAAATGGTGAGTTTTCAAATGAAATGCACTTACCAGTCCACTCTGGTTCACAGTATCCAATATGATATCCTGCTGGGAAGCTCAGCTCTGCTCATAAAGCATGCTTCTCTCTGCTGTGTCTCTGACTGGCCAGTTGGTGTGGAACTGGAACCTACAGCTCCACCTCTGACAACTGCTTTGCTACTGTCTGCAGTGGAACCTCTCAGGTTTGTTACATTACAGAGGGGGGCCCTGGTGGATGTGACAAGCTGAAGCACCCTGTGACAAAGGTGATAATTTGTTCAAAAAAATACAGCTGTACAAATACATAGGCTTACACACACATACACACACACACACACATACACACACACACACACACACACACACACACACTCACAGATAAGTCATAGATCATAAATGAGCTGAAAATCTGTATCTGTGAAATAAAACCATTTCAGGAAACAAAACTCAAAACAAGAATGGAAATGTAAAGTAGCTGATGAGGCAGAGCCTGGTTCAGATGCTGTGCTTCTGAAATGCCTGCAGTGGATATTTGAGCTGAGACGGAGCTGTGACAAAGTCTCAGTACAGCCAGAATACAGCACAGGTCTGATGAAGTGATGCAAACAGAACTGATTCAAAACAACATACTGTGAAGGCCTGCTTCTTTTTAAGAGCCTAAGAAATCACAAGATGCATTGGTGAATATACAGCCTCAAGACTTAAGGCCATTTTCTGTGGTTGACAGCGATGGATTTCAGAGGCTAGTAAATACACCAGAGTCAAAGTATACACTTCAATCAAGGCCACACTTAAGTTGCACAGTGATACTTGCTCTGTATCAAGACACAAAGCAAAAGTGACACAGAGGCTCAAAAAAGCACAGGTGGACCTCACATGCTACACAGAGCTACGTTATGGTCATAGTTCATGTTACGACCAGGATGGGAAATGAAAAGTTTTCTCCTACAGACACAACGTCTTTTCCAATCACACACTGGACTCAACATTGCTGACATTTTGAAATCTGCTGTTTTGGGGTGAGAGCTCAACATGAAGAATAACAACAACCATCACGGTATTGCTGTCTTTCAGGCAATGCACGAAATATGGACAAAGGGCAAGAGAGGCCAGACTGTCCCCACACAAAATGTTTTTGCACACACTTTGAAGCTCGCCTCCAAGTCATAGCTAGCTACTTTAGTTAATGAAAGAAGGAAAGCAGAAGCACTTTAAGTTAAAAACAAATTTTATATGAATAAAAAATGCTGCACATACTAATTTATTCAAAAAAGGGCCTTTACTTCAAGTTATTTTTCATTCTTTCTTACTTTCTTTCTTTTTAATATCACATTAAATATCAAATTGTGGACTTTATATCAAGGTGTTATAAAGTCCACAAAGTCCATAAAGTTTTTACAGGTGATGATAAGGGAAGAATGAAAACAACTAAATAAATAGCTTGTAATTGATATTTTGAAGTCAGCTATGTATTCCACAGTTGAAGTGAGTAGAAGTGGGGGAACTTCCAGGGGGAGGTTGTTACCTAGGTGAGGATGTGTCTGTGTGTGTGTATATGTAGGAGATCGTCCTAGATAAGGAAGGGTGTGTGTGTGTGTTTGGATGTTTCTACGAGAGGTATTGACTTGTGTGTTTTAGTGATCCTGGTCAAGTGGGTGAGTGATAGTAATTGAATAAGAGTATAGTAATAGTAATAGTAAAGAGTGTAACATGAGGAACTATTTTTCCACTTGATTAAACTTAGTAGAATCTGCCCTAAATGGATACATAAAATTTTCAGATTTTGACAAAGACAACCAACATTCTCTTAGTAGAGCTACAACACACATGAGGTACTGTAATACAGTACCTCATGTGTGTTGTCTCTCTCTCTCCAGAGGCCCAGCCTGACCCCCAATCCCCCCATCCTCTCCTTAACAGCAGATCAGGTGAGGAAAGACATCAGGAAAATTAATGGGAGGAAAGCTACTGGCCCAGATGACATCAGCTCCAGAATGCACAGCGACTGTGCAGATCAGCTCTGCGGGGTCGTTTTGCATATCTTCAACACAATCCTCAGTCTGGAGAGGGTTCCAGCCCTGTGGAAAACTTCCTGTGTGGTTTCAATCCCAAAGATTGCGCATCTCAGAGAGCCCAACCACTTCAGTCCGGTAGCCTTAGCTTCTCACCTTGGAGAGGATCATAGTGAACTATCTCTGTCACCTGGTGAGCAGCAAGCTGGACCTCCTACAGTTTGCATCTCAACCAGGCATTGGTGTGGAAGACGCAGTGATCTGCCTGCTTCACAGATCCATTTCTCACCTGGAGAACACTGGGAGCACTGTGAGAATCATGTTTTGACTTCTCCAATGCTTTCAACACAATGTAACCATCACTGCTCAGGGGGAAGCTGGAAGGAGCTGGAGCAGACTGCCCCCTGGCTGTGTGGACCATCAAATACCCCACCAACAGCCCACAGTACGTAAGGCTTCACAACTGTGTGTCTGATATGTAAGTCTACAGCACAGGGGCTCCGCAGTTTACAATGCTATCTCCTTTCCTCTTCACCCTCTTAGTCCATGGGCCAGACCAGATATCTGAGAAAAGAAAATGTGTGACAAAATCAAGGAATCAACCACAAAACACATAAGACGGAAGCTGGAGAGTGAATTTGCCGGAGTGAATTTGCCGGAGCCTTACACATCATCTCCGATGCAAAGGGAAAACTCTTCCTCTTCCAGGAAGAGTACTCTCCAGCTTCCGTCTTATGTGTTTTGTGGTTGATTCCTTGATTTTGTCTATTCCTTGGGAGTTCATTGAAGACACCAGTCTAGAAGTGAGACTAGACATTGTTATCACACACGGATTGCCAAAGACCTCTGTCCTGATGAAGAAGAACAGCTCATTGTATGACTATTTCACAGCAGCTTCATACTGGGCATCAGCAGAATCACCATCATCTTCAGTATTGACAACCTCTTCTTTGGAGACCTCTTTGGTGTATATTTTATAGCATGACGTGTGGTAATGCCCCTCAGCTGCAACAAGATCTCTGCTCACTATGGCAAGGATTCTGTTGTCCATTTTCTTTTGGGCTGCACTCCTGATTTTTGCATCAGCACGCAATCGGCTACATTGTATCAGTGCTTCTCGCCTCCTCTGTCCTTTTAGGTATTTGGAAGTCTTCTGGCAAAATACACACTCTGCGGGATACGTCCTGGAGGTACTTGCGGCACATCGAGCAGTTCTTTTTTTTTCCTCTTCAGCAGCACTATAAATTGGCTTTTCTTTTTCAAGGATACGGTCAAGATCTTTCTTCATGGTGAAGACACTACGACAGTTTCTGTGGTAGTAGACTGCAGCTGGCATTTGTCCTTCAGGAATGTCCTTTGCCAGATCCAGAACTGGTGCATATTTTCTTATCTGAGCTGCCCTGAGCAGTGCTTTCCAAGAGTCAGCATTGTTTGGAGAAACTAGTTTCCCTTGGTCATCAGAACAATGGATGATGCACTCCTTCTTTGGTGGTGGGATACTACTTGTTTTTTCCTTGGTGGCCATAGTCAGGCAGTTTCAACTGCAATATCCAAGATCATAGCCTTGTGAAATGTTGTACAAACAAGCTACAATTTTGTTGTTCAAAAGTAGGTGTGTTAAACGTAAATTAAGAGTTCTCAGACATTAACAGGCAAGCTTGATTATTTTTATTTTTATTTTTTCTGTTCTGTCTTTATTTAATCTGTTTCTTAAAAATAGGTAGGTCAACTCTTTAAACATAAAGAGTTTCAACTTACTCAGTTTTCTATTTCTATATTTCTATTATCTGAATCCTTGTGATGTATCCCAGTTTTTGTATTTAAACTGACTGACTGCCACTGCACACACTGCCTACATGCTCAGGCAGCTCCCTAATTAACAGCATTAGGCGCACCTGTAAGAGAGTACACTGATTGCTCTCACTACAAGTCCTGACTCAGTAGAGTAGGCAATAGAATACAACGAAATAGGCCTAAGCCATGCACTTTGCGCTTAAACAAAAAATAGTAGTATTTTAACATTCTTGTGTGACTTTTAGCATTTTACAGTAGAATGCGAAATATAATGAAATATCAAAATATTAATATAAGAAATGAAATGTAGCCTATATGAAAGGCCTATATTTGCAGTTTGGCTTCCACAGTGTCCCTGTCCTAGATGAGACAGTAATTCGAAATTCTATGCTGCTTAGGCGAAAATCGTGTAGTACTCGTGTACTGCTCTTCCAATTTAAGGCTCACAATCACCCATGGCAAGAAATAGTATAGGCATATTATACATTTTCTGAATCCTTATGGTCCTGAGTGTGTTGTAGACTTTGAATTTTGTGTCCCTGTTGCTCCTAGATGACACAGGGCTAAAAGATAGTATATCATTTAGGCGAAAATTGTATTTTTTGCCTAAGTTTTGACAGTTCAAGGAGTTCTAGTAACCTCTATATTGGTCAGAAAGGTTCACATTTTATCTTGAATGAAAGATTGCATCGTCCCCTTTAAAATGATAGCAGAGACAATGTTGTGAAGCATTGACAGATGTCCTGTACACAAGTCTAAAGCAGGATATGTACCGTTATCTGAAATGCAATTTCTTGAAGGGGCGGGTATACTTCATGAGCTGATAACTATGATTTAGCTACCACTCTGGAAGGTCTATCATACCAAAATATCATCTACAGACATAGATCTTTTAAAAAAATATAAGTAACCTTCGTCACCCTGAGTGGTACCGACAAGTGAAAATCTGGGGTCAGGCCCATGGACTATCTACACATCTGACTTCAGACACAACGCTGACAGCTGTCACATCCAGCAGTTCTCCAATGATACAGCCATCATTGGACATGTATCACAGGGGAACGAACTGAAATACAGGGAAGTCATCACCAACTTCATCAACTGGTGTAGACTGAACCCCCTCACATAAATGCCAGCAAGACAGACAAAGGAGATGGTGATAGACTTCCATATATATATATATATATATATATATATATAAATAAATTAATTAATTAGTAATTAATGCACGAAATATGGACAAATTAATAATAAACTTATGCAAAGTTGTTGTGACATGAGAGGGACCTCTCGTGACATTTTTCCCCATTTTTTTACTTTAATTTTAAATCATTCTTATATTTTCTAAATATAACTGATTTAAACACATTACTGCTCTACAATCCTGTCCTAGGTGGATCCAAAGGAACTCCTCCCACTTCACAACTCAATTTATTTCAGAAAGTTGGATGTTATAAGATTATTCTTTCTTTTACAATTCTCAGGAAAATGACATCATTCTCCCTCAAAATCCTACTCCTCTAATTGATCTCTGTCAAACTCTGTGTCATCTTCACCCAGTGACAGGAAGACGAGGAGAAAGGCCACCAAGAAGGAAAAACACCAAGAAGAAAGATAAAGGTAGGAGTGGGTAGGAAGAAAACCAAACCTAGGAAGCTATACTATGGATAATAACAAGCAAAGGCAAGATCCGCATACAGGCGACTAGGAAAACGAGACTAGGACTACTAGGAAGCTAAGAGCACAAGACAAATAGCTGGAAAGTCTAGGTGAGATGTTTTGACAATCTGGCAGCGTGCCGACTCCGCCACGCTATTTAAGACATGAGGAGATTCAGTGGAGATCAGCCTCAGGTGCGCCATCTGCTCACCGCACCACCAGGCCAAAACACAAACAACCACACAGAAAGAAAACCAAGTAATAATCACACAGACTATAACATTCACATTACAAAGTCATCCATCATGGATGCGTGCACATATGTGAATGGCCAAAATAGCATGCACTAACATAGAGTAAAATCCTCTGTTTTACTGTGACAAGCTGATGTGCAGTGTTTTGCCATCTGACAAACCTTCAAATTCACTGATCTGTTCAACTCAAACTAGAAATCCTGCATTGTAATTTATGTGTCAACACTCATCCACCAACACAGCCCCCCTGCTGTTTTAACTGACTGCTGATGTGATAAAAGTGGTTTTGTAAAGGTTGAACAATAATTTGATGGATTAGTGTGAAAGGGGCCCAAGCAAACTGAGGCCAGTCCTGTGTGATTCTGTCACTTTCTGTCTGTATACTGAATTCTTCAGGAGCTCTCCTGACCAAACAAGGACATATAATTAGTCAATCTTATACGCTGTGCTAAAATAAGGAAGTGGCCGGACTCTTGTGACCCCAAAACACACTCACTCACACACTCATACACACACACAAACACACACACACACACACACAAACACACACACACACACACACACACACACACACACACACACACACATTCATAGCAGTGAGTTATGTATCAGTTTTTGTACTCCGAGTAAGCACTGAGGATAGAATGAAGAATAAAGTGAACACTGTAAAAAAGCCAACTTGTATTTTTTGGCCTAAAACAGTCATTTGAGTTGGTAAAACTTGAAAATATAAATTACTGACATTCAAGGTAATAATGTTAGCGCAACAAAGCAAGCCAGTTGTTTGCTCCAAAACATGTGGTGAGTTGTCAATACTTATATCTTGAAGTTGGGGTTCAATACAAGGGACAACAGTTCTGCTAACTCTTATTTCTTTGTTGTGAAATGCGGGAAAACCAACTTTCCAAGTTGGCACTTGGCCCTTGAAGTCTCATTGTGGCTGTGCTGCCTGGAGCTGGAGTCCACACAGGCAAGTTTTGTTAGGATCTAGACTATTTTGTTGTTAGTTCCTGTTTTATTTTGGTAGCCATCCCTCATGTGTCTAAGTTTACTTTTATATCCTGTATTTTTCCCACCCTTGTGATTGTGTGATTATGGTCACCTGAGTCTGATTAGTTCCCTGTCTATTTAAGTCTGTGTGTTTCCTTTGTCTTTGTGGCATTATCTCTTCTGTGTGGCTTTCCTTGTTTCCCATGATGATCGTGAGTATTCTAGTCTAGTCCTTGGTTTCCCTGTTTGCTTAAAGATTGTTGTTTTCCTGGTATTGCTTTTTGTTTTTGGATTTTGTACCTACTTGGGTTTTGTTTGCTGTACTTATTAAATAAATCATTTGGACAGTTTCCTCTCAGCGTTTTGTAAAGTCTGCATCATTGGGTTCACTCCTTGCCTTTTGCTTGGCCGCAAACCATAACAAGTTTTTACCAACCTTCAATCAAATGAAGTTAAAATGATACAGGAATTATATTCTGAGTAGTGTTGTGTAGTATGTTGTAGAGAAGAGAAGGCGTCCTACACATTTTCAACATTTAAACACAAACAGCTTTTCAGTCATTAGCGAAAGCTAGCAGCTAACTGATGCTAGCGATGCTGCATCAGCTAGCCGCAAGCTTGTCTGGGCAA
Source organism: Chaetodon auriga (assembly GCF_051107435.1). Classification (NCBI taxonomy): domain Eukaryota; kingdom Metazoa; phylum Chordata; class Actinopteri; order Chaetodontiformes; family Chaetodontidae; genus Chaetodon; species Chaetodon auriga. The sequence goes on along the minus strand of NC_135093.1, from coordinate 21,072,771 downwards.
ACACCATTCAAAGAGGACAGGCATGTCATCTTCTGACTGGTTGGTATTTGTGTTAATTCATGTTCTCTAACTTGTTAGATCTACAAGAGTAGCCATTAGGGTATTAATGTTAACACAAAATTGTAGTAGCAACATTAGCTGACAATTCATGTCATCTTTCAGAAGAATTGGCGGTGTTACTACACTATGGTAATAACGCTCATGAAAACTGATTTCCAATAGCATTATCTTGGTGTTTTAGTCAGATTTGGAGAACTCCGGTATTTGTCGGACTAATGCGTTTGTATGCACTTTAGTTGTCCAGTTATAGAGGGATCAAGGCCATAATTTGTTTTGTTTTGTTTTTTTTTTTTCCAAGTGTCATGTAAATGTACTGATTGCTGTGCAATACTGCCCTATTGACTGCTGACTTTCTTAACCTAGACTGTTGTAGCCATTGGTTTGTTGAGTAGTCCTTAATTAATATACCTTAATTGTAATTTATCTCTACTGCAGCAAAATGTATTAAACGGGACAGAATGTCAGTCTTGTCAACTCTAATGTCCAGTCTGTTTACATTGTCATTAAAATTATAAAATGTTTAAAATTTCAACTGACTGCTTTACAGCAAATTGTCATCTTTAACATTGACTTCAACCATTCCCTCTCTGTCCTCCTTGTTCCCTTCATCTTTCCCAATGTCCAGAGTGTCTTCAGTAGTTGTACTGTCCTGGCTATGACTTGATGTGGCCTAATTGATCATCATTGTCAGTTGATATGTATATGGTGTTCAATTTTTGGTTGTGGGATATGGGATGGAAATGGTTAATATGTCAAACTCAACTAATTCAATTTGGGGAAAAAAAATGTTGAGCCAACAAAGTACTTATGTAGAATAGCTTAGTCTGATCCACAGTATTTTAATGACTAATGTCTTGTGGTTTGATTTGCATTGTGTTTGTTGGTCTTTTCTTGTCAACACAAGGACACTGACCCAGAAGAGGAACAGACAGAGGGCCTCATTGTGGGTATCCTCACTGTGTTGGACGATGATAACAGTGCAGCTTCTCAAAGTGTCACGAGTGTTGTTGAAGAGATTGTCCTTCCAGATCTCCCTGACCTGCCAACTGCTTTTGCTTACCTCATTGTACTGATATGCTTTAAACCTTAAGTACCCACAAGATCTCAGGTACACATCTGAAATTGTTCAGAAGGTTTTCATGGAACTTGGTACAGACCTCTCTGCAAGGGTCAGATCCCTCAAAAACAAATTCCTTCAGTGAATCAACAGGTCAACTGATAATATTGGATCTGGAATTGTTGACGTCTAAAAATTCCCCTCTGTCCAGCCAACACCATGTTAAATTACTACTTAAAACATTTGGTCACACTATATACTTTTTTCAGTCCTTAAGATAGGTCACATTGGCACACAAGAGTCAGTAATCCTGGCATTTGCATCAGCATTCAAAGAACATAACATTAAGTGGTATCAAAGATATAATCATATACAGTACTCCACTCATTTTCCCCCCTGGTTAGGCGGTGTTTGCATTTACATAACTTGTTGTTTGTCGTCTTACCTGAAGTCTTAGATTTGAATATTAGAATCTAAGATACTTTTTTTTGTTGTTGTTGTTTTGGTTATGGACAGAATTGCATATTGAACGTGACAAAAGTCTGTACTGAATGCCATCACAGCAAGACAAAGGCTGCAGCAGCCCAAGATGAAACATGCATCTTATGCTTAATGAAATTAAAATCAGTACCTTTTATCATTCCTGTCTAAAATGCCAACCAATGCATACCCCAAGTAAATTGAAAGCTGTTTTTGAACCATATAGACCACATGCATGCTTTTATCCCTAGCAGTCAGAATCACTGTAAGTGCTACCGGCATTAAGTAATAGAAGTCTGAACACATTGAAGAAGACGGTTTTTATTTCCACCTGATTTCTTCTTTTTTTTTTCTTTTTTTTTTTTTTTGGCAAAGAGGTGCCTGCAGATGGTTATATCTGGTGCTTATTTGCTGTAAAACACAATGGGACCACAGCATGAACCTTACTCTAGTCCAAGTTTACTATATTTATATTTTCCAGCTCTGTGTAATATCCCTATTTGCTCTAAATTTCTTGTTTCAGCTACAAAGCTACCCTCTGATACAGCATATCCTCCTTTTCAGAATTTCATTGGCTTGCATCGGTTGCAAATGGCTCAGTCTTCACACAAAAGAAGAAGGGCAGTCACTTGAATGCAGACACTTGTTGGCAATTGTCAGCTGTGGAAAGGACATGGAAAATTCTAGTTGGTCAAGTGAGGTGTCAATCGAAAGGTCAGAGAGCAGCAGCCATTTTGAAACAAACAATTTGACTCTATTCAAAACTGTCTACTATACTAGCAGTGTGCACTGATTTGGCCAAAATGTAGCATGTAGTATGTGTTATGCACACAAAAGCAAAATCTGCAGTACATCAAAAATTCCTATATATATCATATTGAGTCGGCAAAAATCTCCAGTCTGCAGTCTATTTTAGCTATTCTGTCCGATAATACAAAGTGGTCACAGCACTTTCATATCACCAGGGCATAGAATGGGGTGGGGAACCATTTTCCTGTCAATTTTTATCACATCTATCAAGGACCATACTAAATCACTGAACACATAAATCCCTCTAACCTCTAATGTGATGGCTGGAACTGTATCTGATGTCACACGATGATGCTACTCACAGCTGGCTTTCCAGGTCTGGGTCAGTCAGTCTTGAGCAGAACCAAGTCTTTACAAGAGTCACTTTTGACAGAAACTGCTCACAACATTAGGTGGTCCCAAACAGACATGCAAACTTCAGTGTTTGTCTCTTCAGGATGGGAAAATCCTCAGGATATACAGTACATACAGTTTATGAAACTCAAGCAGATGGAGGTTATGGTAACTAGCTTTGAGCTTCTTGTTGCTTTGAGCTCAGTAAATATATTCAGTTCCTTTTGTTTACTTTCATGTCGTGAAACCTCTCACCAAAGGTCTGGAGGAGTTTTCACACTCACCAGCCATTCACATAATAACAGACTTTTGTTCTTGCAGAGTAGCAAACTGCATAGTCTTACCTCTTTCCAGTTGCACTTTGCTCAAATGATTTCACATTTGAAAGCAGAGAGCTGACAAGCTGGCTGCAACTTGAGGTTCGGCTCTGTGAGGTTCTTGGTGTGTGCCATGTTCACCATGAAGGCCAAATCACACAGACACTTTCTGTCAGTGAGCTTCCATGATAGGTTTGTCTTCATCTCCATTAATTCTTCAAGACAAACTGATACAATTTTACTCTGTCTGGTGCTACCAGCTCCACAGCATTAACAAGACACTCTTTCACAAATTTTCTTTCTGAATGAGGTTTACAGCTTTTTAGCTTTTATCTCACTCACCGCAAAACTTGCCTGCATAACACTGTCTCTGTCAGAATTTGGTGTTGTGAAAGCTGTTTGTGGGGCACCCAGACTCAGACAAACAGCCTTAACTTTATCTGTGCACATTTGTCCTTGCAGCTCATCCAGTTTAGCATGTTTTTAGCTGCAATAACTAGTTAGATTTTTCATCAATGCCTGCATGTCCCCACAAACTACCTGCTCTTCTTGGTTATTTTGATGCATGCCATCCATATGATGCAACCCATACATGCATGCTGCATTCAGGGACCAACTGGAAGGACATTTTAATCTACAATTTATGTTATTTTCTTTTATTTTTATGTTATTGCCTCGCAGGCTGGATCAGATGGTCTCATGGCATGCATATGGCCCTGAGGCTGGACGTTCCACACCCCAAGTTTAACAGTGCACATTTTGTCCAGCAGCACATTTGAAGTGTTGCACAGTGTGGTTTTTTCACACTAAAGCTGACATATATTGTGTCAAAAAGTTGTTTCAAAAATGAAAAAGAGGTAGAGAGAAGTTCAACCTTTCCGCACAGCTGACCAATTGCTGCTTGAAGTGGGTGACAGTGTTAGACTGCCAGTTTACAGCCACCATAAAAAAAGGCTCTCGATCTGACCCCAGTCCTGTCCTCAATTCGCTCCAAAGCAAGAAAGCTGGTGGGATATTTCCAAAGCAGCACAACTGCAAAAGTCAGTTCACTGATGTTCTTTTCACATCTATTAATGTATTATCTGTTCCGCATGTCACAATAACATGACTTACTTTTTTGTCTTTAGTAGAAACTTGCACTTGTTAGGAGCAGATGGGGAGACCCAAACTAAAACTGTTTCAGGATGTAGAACCCAGTTGGAACAGCACATTTCACATGCTCCAGCTACTGATGGAGCTCAGGGAGCCTGTGGGGGCAGCTTTGGCAAGTTTACAAAACGACATCCCTGGGCTAACATCTGATGAATATAATAATGCTACTGTGTGTCTGTCCATTCTCCAAAGTGATACTATTATTAAAAATATTAGAGCAGATGCTCCAGGAGGAGGCAAAACATGCAACAATCCCACTGGCAAGGGAACCGGAAAAGCGCCTCATCAGGCTCCTAAGGGAAAAGCTCCCAAACCTGTCAAGTATGAGCATCATGTCACTGGCCACCTTGCTGGATCCTCGCTTCAAACCAATTGGTTTCTTTAGCCCAACAAAGGCCAATGATGCTGTCAAATGCCTACCACCTGAATGTACCATCGTTTTAAGGTCCCAGTCATCTCCAGCTGCAGCTTCAGTATCAACATCATCACAGGATGCTGTAATGGAAAGACCTGGTAATTATTTTTGTTTTGGTTTAAGGTCAATCTGGATTAATGATTCTCACTTACACAATCTGTTTGTGCTTCTCAAGAAACAAACTTTGTTATTTAGATGCCACAGTGAAGGAGACCAGAGAAACCACAACGTGATTGCTGATACCACCGTCAAAGTCCAGGGATATTTGGCAGAAGCAAACATTCTCAGAATGGAGGACCCCCTTCAGCACTGGGAGGGGAAACAGAGCATTTATCCCAACTTGTACAAACTTGCTGTGGAGTTCTTGTGCACCCCTGCCTCATCTGTACCCTGCAAAAGACTTTTCTCCAAAGCAGGAGAAGTTTTTTTATAAAAGTAGGCACCCTGGCACAGTGGAACATATTTGTTTCTGAATAAAATTGAATGAAGTCCTCAAGTTGCACAAGCACATCCACTGCCCCTTACCTTGCTAAAACAATGCAAAGTTTGAAGTTTGCTTTGTGTGCACACTGATGACTGAAAGAGTCTCAAAGGCATATGAACATATCTGTCAACTCATCTCCTCTCCTCTCAGGACTATGGTGGCAAGACAGTAAGAGGACAATGTTCTGAAAGACTTGGGTGACAAATCATCTGAACTTGAAAACTTGGCAGGACTTGACAGCAGATCCAGAAAGTCAGAAATTATCTTAAAATTACATGCAAAATGGCCAAGAATCTTTTCAGATGCTTGTCAATAGTTTCCTCATTTTATAATGTACACTTTAGATTAACTTAAGTGTCATCTGAGCCTCCAAAATGCTGAGAAATTAATAATTAAATTTAGAAAGTGACCCTCCTGTTAATGTTTTGAAAAATTATGTTATTGTACGGTCTTATGACTACTAATGTTTAATTAATGATGTTATAATCTACATAGATTTATGTTATCTCTCAGTATACAAGCTTCAGTTTATGAAGGAAAAACGACAGCCTGCTGAGCTGTTGGACCTATTCTCAATGTTATTTTATTACCATTACCAATTACTGTTCTATTACCATTATTCACTTCCTTTATTACACCACACATCCTTTATTTGGACTCTTTGGTTTAGATTCTTTGTTCATTCTTTGCTACAACCCCACTTCCTAAAAAGTTGTCAGTGCCAAGTAGATTGTAAATGAAAACAGAATAGTTTGCATACAGTTTTTTTTACAGACAGCATTTTACGAAGTGTTGCAGAGCCCATGCTGTAATATCCTTTACACAATCATGTGTTTCACAAAGTGGTGAACTTCGCTCCATCTTTGCTTGTGAATGACTGTTACACAGGCAAGGAGGGAGCTTGATACTACCAATGGACCTGTTTACCTGTGGAATGTTCAAAACAGTGTTTTTGGAGCATTCAACAAATTTCCCAGTCTTTAGTTGCTCCTGTCCCAACTGGTTGCTGGCGTCAAATTCAGAATAAACATATATTTCATGTTTCAAGTTCATGAGGTAAAACTTTTACTGATTTTCACTGAATATACACTTGTTTTTATACTTTATTTTCTGAATATTGCTTGATTTTGCACCTTAGTTGATCAAATCAAGTAAAAGGAAAATGGAAAATAGCTAAACTGCAGTGCTTATGCTGCAAATATTTTAAAATCCAAATGTTAAATTAATGAGCCCTATGCACAGTGCCATTCAAAACAACAGCCCTGCAATAAATCCTAGCTTTTTAAAGCTTTTAGTTGTTGAGACATTGTCAGAGATGAATTGATTCAATTTGTATGTTTATGTCGAGCCTGCATGTTCGATGTGAAAATTAACCACAAAACAGGAAGGAATTAAGAATGTTCTCCTCTTCACAAGTTAATAAATAAAAAGTTTTATTTTCAAAATCATGCAAATCCATTCATGACTTATAGACTCACAGTCCCTCTTTACACATTTATCTCTCAGAAGTAGCAATAGCCGACTCAAAAGTCTACATGATGGTCTACTGTGTGACAAACTAAACATGCCCCTCTGTGGTAAATATGGAAAATATTTATTTATTTTTGCATGAGCAAAATACCACTTGGTGATGGTATTTTTCAGTCTGATGTGGTATTCAAAAAAAAAACAAAAAAAACAAAAAAGAAAAAACATAAAAATAGGCATGACATCAGTATGGTATAATGAACGCACTGCAATATACACAACACCCACACTGGTTTCTTGCAACTGTAACATCCATTGTGTTATCATACTTGTACATCAGTGCTAAATGTAAACTGCTCATGCATCCTCACTCAACATTAAAGGTGCAATCGGTAAAGATGGCTCTTTAGCAGCAGAAATCATGTCACATGCACACTGACGCAGCTGAAAACTAACAGAAACTTTCAATGCCTTGCCATCAAATTTCACCCATGTTTCTCACAGTGGGAGTATTGCTCTCATTAGCAAATGTGTGTTATTGGCTATGTGAGCTGACATTTGTCACAGAGCAAATCAAACTAGGTAGCTAGCTTATATGGCTAACTGCATCATACTGTAGTTTGCTTATTACTCAAAATGTTTCATTTAATGAATAAGGCATTATGATAGAAATAATATAAGTAGACAAAATATATAACCTTGAAATGGTGAAATAAGCTGAAACATTGTTAAAACTTTTTTTAACATGAAGATTATATTATTTATAGTATACCAATAATTCAGGCATAATTCCAGTTTTCATCATCAAGACATGGTCAGTCAAAACAAATGAGACAGAGCCAGTTATGGCTGCCTCTACCCCTGGATTAAATAAATAAAACTTCATAATAATGAGCTGACTTTTGAAAATATATTGGATTATTTCACAATTTCATGGTTATACTATACTTTTTATCTGTAGTTATTCAAATAAGTACTGTATAATGTCTTGTTTAATATTATAAAATTAATATGTAACACTTGGGGTGTGTGTGTGTGTGTGTGTGTGTATATAGCCTCCTGATCTAAGAAACACCGTCCTAATTCATCACTACTTAAGTCTGAAGAATCTGAAGCTCTGTTTACCTCTAACATGCTTCACTAATAGTCACTTGTGTTTTAGAGAAACCAAACCAAGTGCAGAGTGTTTGCCTGTTTAGAAAGCTGATAGAGTGACTGGCAATGTTCAGCCAAACCTGCATGGATGGGTGTAATGTTGGTTTTGTGCAGAGAGCCAATAATATCTATATATTGCACCTTTAAGATTAAGTGGTAAACTAATTTAACATAACAACCTCAATTTTATTTCCTTAGCATTATTAAGGTAAATCAATTAAATAAATAGATAAATGAATAAATAATTGTATTTTAATCTAGACAAAGTTGAGCAAGCTTTTATTTGTTTTGCCTTTGTTTGCAATTTACAATGGTCAGTCACTTCCCATACACTCCCTGAAGGGCTATTGCTTGAGCTTAAAACCAATTGATACTTAAACAAACCTTTGACTCATATTATATTAAAACAGAGATGGTTAATGAGGGAAAAGCAGGAGCCACTTTCTTTTTTTTTTTTTTTTCCAAAGGGATGCAGTTGTGGCAAATGACTTGATGAGTTACAATGAAGCCCACAACACTTAAATACAATATTACAGAAATCTTAATTCATCTTAAATAATCCTATTAAACAATTTATGGGTGACATAGATTCTGTGGTTTTTGTTATACTTGTTCATTAAACCCGCATAATAAACATGCAATTGCATTTTTTTTTTCTGAGTAGAATTTTTTGGAGAATGTCTATACAAAAAGATTAACTTTGCTGTACTGCATAAGATCATCACAGGAAAAAATAAAAAAATGAAAAGGCCTCGGTTAAACAATCCTTATTTGAAAATGTTTCCAGGACATTTGTTGAACATTTGCCAGCTCTGAGCATTCATTCAATCAACACACACTTCCTATCACAAAGGAATGAGTCAGTGAAAAAAAGAAAATAAACAATACTGCAATAATAATTCTGTTTTAAATAGATTATTTTGTTTCTGATACTATCATTCATTCGTCCTTGTCTGCTCTTTCTGACCCAAATCCTACAAGGTCCAAACTTTGCAACTCATGAAATGTGTTCTATGGAAGATCTGCACTTCACTTTGCCATCACTTTTTCTGCTTTGAAGTGAGGGGAGTAACAATTAAAATAAAAAGTAGAAAAAATGAGCTTACAATCCAACATGACATAGATGGTGGATTTCTGTCTCTTGATGCTGACTCAGATATCATACAAAACAGAATGTATACAGTATGTGTGTCTGCAGCAGAGTGTACTAAAACAAAGCTAAGCTAACAAGTTGAATCTTTAAAGTTGGTGGTATGGCATCATCACAAATGATGAACTACTGCATCATGGTAACAGTTTACACTGTTGGAACAGCTATCACACACACATAGCTTGTTCTGCAGTAGACTAAACAAGTATTGCAGCATACACTCAGTTGCCAGTTTATAGGCCCAGCTTGCTAAAACTAAGGCAGACTATCAAACAACTGCAATGAATCCTACTATGGGATATTGTTGGTTTGTACTGAGAGGTGCTTCTAATATTTTCTCTACCTACCTAGAATGGAATGCTTTTCTAACCAGAAGCCATCTGCACTTGACGAGTGGCATAGTACTATACTCAGTGTGACGAGAGTGGAGGTTCCTCTTATTACACCACCACGAGTGACACACTCCACTCATATGTACTGTTGAACATCCCCACTCAATTTTGTCAAGCTGAAATGTGGTCTCATCTGCTGCTGTCGTTTCAAACTGAAATCTGACTGTCTGGACCTCTAGCACTGTATAATCAAACAGAATTGATGAAAGCACATTGAACCGTACATTTATTTTAAATTGTAACACCCCCATTTGCACTTCATGACACTATAAAGCAAGCTCCTTCCTTCTTCCATCTCTTTCTATTTTCCTGTGGTTCTCACACCTGGCATGCTTGTCTTTCATAAACAGCGTCAACCAGCTCTAGGTGTTACCTTCAGTCTTTACACAGTATCTGTAAGGAGCTTTCTGACATTCCTCTCCTCCTCCAGCTTGCATAGCTCACCACTGGCTTAGTAAGGCACTGTATCCTCCTGTCTACTCTCCGTCTACCTTCGCTCATACATCGACCATCTGTCTTCAGCCTGCCCTTGCTGTGCATGCCCACTGAGGGAAACAGGATGCAGGATGGGCTGCTCCAGTCTGGCTGATTATTTATCTTAGCTAACAAGCATGCACTAACTTTGTCTGCAGCTATAAAGTTTTAAAGAGATAAATCACTTTTTTGCTGCTTTGGTATTGCTTTTCATAAAACTACATAATTTAATTAAATGTGTACCAAGCAAGCCGTAATTCAGTAGCATTAATCAAAAAAAGAAAGTCTAAAGCCCCACTACCGACACCTAGAGACTGTGATGCTTCTCATACACCACAATACTGTTGGACAGAACAAACATGCTGTTTACCTATTCTTAGAGCCTTGACAAATAGTGGGGTTAAAACTGAAATGTTTGTCTGGACAGTCACTTTAGGTCACATGGTTAGTAAAGTTAACAGGAAGTGTGAATGTGCTCAACTTCATGGCAATCTAATCAGTATTTGTCCACATACACTGATCTGGACCAGTGTTGGACAGACAGACAGACATCTCTATCATAAGGCCATGCTGCTACTGGGGAAAAAGATCAAATAAAAAAGAGACAAAAAATCAGTTACCAAAGATGCTAATGATGGATTCAACCATTTTGCAAGCATAGTTTTGGGGACATTTATTTATATCTGTTGTCTTCAGAAAAAAAAAAAAAAAAAGATTTAGATAACTTGCAAGCTGATGGAGGATTATGACTTGTTGATGTCCATACTCAGCTCCACTGGAACAAAATGGACGGTTGATCATGTTGCTAGCAATGTGAACACTTAGTTAAGGAGCCCTTCACACACAGTGTTGGCATGTATGGGGTGTGGACACAATTTTAACATCTGTAAACTATACTTTAATTCAGTCCAGTACAACTGCCCCCTTTGTGAAAATCAGGATGTTCAGTTTTCATTAATGGAGATACTGAGGTGTTGATTCAACTCTGTGGTAACTGTGCAGACTGTAGTTTGGTGTTCGATTTTATTATTATGTTGACGCACCTTATATCTTCCCACTTGACATGAAGGCTACCACTAACTAAAAAGTCTCAAAGTTACCTTAGAGTTTAATCAAATTGTCACCTCTTTGACAGTCTTAACAAAAGCTGACCATGTAAGCTTCTCAAAGGTCAGATTTATTGCAGAGCTGTTGTAGTGGATTACAGCAGGGTTGCAGAGGTGTTTCTTTTGTGTGTCCACCCCCTATACCTACATGCAACGTGCATTGTACACATGAAAAGTCGTAAACATCATCATACTAATGTCTGCTCTTTGTGTATCGATCATTGTCCTGAAAGTCTTTCAGGAAGAATTCTCTATTTATATTCCTTCTTCTCTCTTCTTTGGGTCCTTTCCTTTTCCCTTGCTCCATTATTCCTTTGTATTTTTTGCTTGTTACTGTGAATGTAGAATAAGATGAAGCAAAGAAGTCATCATCTGAGCCAAAAACCTTGAGGTGCCACCAGTCACATATTTTACAGCATATAATCTGATATTTTTTATGTACAAAGTCTTAGAAGCATTCCAAACAAAGTGTGCTGGAAGTTGGGGCAGAGCTGGCACGTTAACGGTCTGGATGAGGAAGAGCTGGGAGGAGGGCTTAGGGTTGGGCTTAGGGCTTATAGAGCAGGATGGACACGTAGTTCCTCCTGGACTAGGAAGCGGAGCTGAGTGTAGAACCCGTCCTTTGGTAGAACAGGCACTCCTTATAGAGCAGTAAGAAAGGTTACAGGAATAAGCAGAGGGAAGATGGCTGTAGAGGGCCTTGAACAGGTTACGGTATGAAAGGGAAGAGTCTGTTGCTCCAAGAGGAGATCAGTTGAGCTGATCCTCGTATTGTTTCCGGAAACAGTCACCAGCAGGGAAGAACTCCCAGCAGCGCTCCTGGTACATCTTCCATACATAAGACTCCTTTAAGACAAACAGAAGGGAGGAGGTAGGTAGAGCATATATTCCATATGACTTATTGAGAGTCTATTTGACTCATCTACTTTGTGCACTACCTCGGTTAGCAACAGCAGTGTAAAGCTTCAAACACTGAGCCACTAAAGGCATCAGTATGCTTCAAACAAACTTGGTCATACAACCACGTCTGAGAGCAAAAGTGTTTCTAGTTGTTCTCAATGGCAGGTTGAAAGCCTGCCATCACATCGAGGGGTGAGGTGTGAGGAATCATACAAGTAGGGATAATGGTGCAAACTCCTGCGGCAGTTTCTCCTCAAAGACACCCACTTGAACACTGAACATTCATTGAACATGAAAGGTGATGAAGTAGCTGTGAGAAGAATGAAAAAGATACGTCGAGAGAGAAACTCAAACCCTGCCCACCTTCACATATCCACACACCATGTGCCAATCGCTGCACAAAGTGGGTGCTGACTGTCAGTGTGTCAGTTTGTCTGGGGTTTCAGGTACTGTTAGAAGACCCAAGCACTTTGTTTGAAGCATACTGAGGCTTTAACAATGCATGTTGAAAATGAAAGTTTGAAGCAGAGCTGTACTAACCACATCGTAATATCAAAGTAATGTATTTACATATATTTACTGAAAAGAGAAATGAGCTGGTTTACCTGGCCTGTGTGCTCTGTTTCATCTTTGTTGATGAGATACATCACAAAGAATCTGAAACACACATACATACACATATTTGAAAAATATGCATCCACTGGCAATATTATCACACATACAACCACATGCAAAAACACATACAGGTAGTGTCAAACGTTAAATAAGATTTTAATATTTACAACTTCTGAGCTACTATCAACACAGAGCTCAAAGGTCTAAAGCTGGTGGTGTCCTAGGCTTTTCCCATGATTTGGGCAAAACAAGAATTACACAAAATATAGATTTGTGGTATATTATCACCATGAAACTCATCTGAATAATAAATCTGGTACAAACACTAACAGCAATCCTGAACTAAAGGAAAACTAGACCTGAAAGAATCACTTTTTTTTTTTTTTACCTTGAATCCCATTTCTTAAATGTGGAGGATAGGGGAATATTTGACAAAATTCCCATTGATTTCTGTGTTTTTACAATTCTGCATTCACTGAGTACAAGGAACTTCGAACAGCCACTAGTGTTTGTGTGTCACTCAAAAATCTCCCAGTTGTTATAAATCTGAAGCAAGGAACAATGAGAGCCCAGCACTTGCTGAGTTTTCCATTCAGAGGTACTGTATAACACTGATAATAACATCTCTATGATCCCCTGTCCCCTGTACCTGCTCATGATTGCGAAGAATCCTTATACGTTATAAAACACTGGTTGGCACCATGCTAGATGTACAAGTACATACATACAAAAACACAGAAACTCTCGATGCACTCACAGGTAGTTGGCTAGGTTGTGCTCCTGTAGCGTGTGCGTTTCAAAGCCATGTGGAACTGTGTCAAAGTAGTCGTTGCCTATTCCACAGATAAAACATTTGGTCTGGAAGAGAAACATGTAAGTGTTAAGTGTCATCAAAGTTAAATTGCAACCTGCATCTGGATGTCATGCAAATGTATGAACATGTAAATATCCTCAAGTGGTGTGACAGGTAATTTGAAGGTTAGAGGTGTGCTATTGGGTGCTGTAACAAAAGTAGTTCCATACATTTTGATATTATACCTGTCACTCATGTGCTGTTCAATACTGCATTGTTTCAAGTAGCAAAGAGTGTGTGTGCGTGTGCGTCTGTCTTTTCACCTCCATGTCTTCTTTCACTTGTTCCTGCTGATCCCTCAACTCTCCAAAAGCATCAATGATCAAGCCTAGAATGTTCAGACCAGAGACAGTGTAGAGATTAAAGCCCTGGCCCACAATCTTTAACTATTCAAGTCAACATGGTTTGAGGTAGAAAAAAACTGGACTACAACCACCTGAAAACAGCAAGTCATTTGTTTTATCCAATTTACCTTTAATATAGGGTACCTCTGTATCTCTGTATGCAGATGACCTGCTACTTTATGTTACAAACCCAGCAGTTATTACGGTAGTTTACATTTGAGATGATTTTTTCTGGTTATAAGCTGAATTTTCAGAAAGTGGAATGTTTTACCATTAATATAATTGCTTCACAGCTCCAGCAGTCAAACTTGACTTTCCATATAAGCCAATCTGTGTTGTTGTTCATATTGTGTACGTATCACTTGTTTGTTGTCACAAGAATGGCTTATTGCACATCTATTAAGTCATATAAAGATCCATAGCATATGTATGTGTGCTTAATGTTGATGTGTCCTACATGTATGCAATTTAACAAGTAGCCTGTGTACATGCTTTGATTTGGTCTTTAGTTTTCACATCTCTAATTTATCATTTAATTTTTGTTATATTAACAAAATATTACATTTTTTTTATACATTTTTTAAAATCTCCTTTAAAGTCTCCTAGAAATGAATGTCTATGTAATGTCCCCATAAGTTATGTATACATGGCTGTGTGTGTGTGTGTGTGCATGTATGTGTGTGTGTTTTGGATTTCTCACCCTGGATGATGGCCAGGAGGATTACAATGACAAAGAAGAAGAAGGTGATGTCAAAGATGATGCGATAGATCTCATACTCATCACCCGCTGGGTCCTCAATCTGGTCACCAATCCCTCCACCTGCTCTCACACCGACATACATGTGGAACATGTAGCACTGGGAGACAGGATGAGACACAGAAGGGGAGGGGGAGAGAGAGAGAGAAAGACAGGCAAAATTTAACCGGCTGAATTTGAAATTGGACCAGTTGGGATTATTGCAACTCACTGCGACTGAATTTGCAGCAGCTTCACTCAAATATTACAAAAAAATGTGTCAACGTTTTTTTGTTATTTTGCACCGAATTACAGTAACAGTTAAATATGAAGGTCAGGGGGACAAACCTGCTAAAAATTTTTAATAGCTCTTTGTCTGTGCAGCCTTTTAAAAGCACTAATAAAAGGTCAAAAATAAATCACACCCTAATTCCAAAGTAGTTGGGACACATAAATAAAACAGAATGTGATCATTTGCTAATCCTTTTTGACTTACACTCAATTGAAAACAGTACAAAGACAATATATTTAATGTTTTACCTCATCAACTTCATAAATTTTTGTAAATTAATGCTGATTCTGAATTTTTATGCAGCAGGACGTTTCAAACAAGTTGGGACAGGAGCAACAAAAGACTAAGAAAGTTGTGGAATGCTCCAAAAACACCTGTTTGGAAGATTCCACAGGTAACAGGTTCATTGGTTTCATAAGCAAGGATGGAGCAAGCTTCACACTTTTTGAACACTTCATAAAAACAGTGTCACCTAAGACAGTTTGTTTGCAATTGACTGCATTCTGTGTTTATGTAAGTTTTACACACCGTCCCAACTTTTTGGAAACTGGGGTTATACCTGAACTATCTGCTATGAATGGACTTAAATGTTTAATGTGCCAGGTTTCAGTCATATAATTTATGTCCCAGTCCAATCAACATTAAAACTGAAAATGCTTCTGTGAGTGTTTCATTTGTAGTATGACCATCACAAATCGAGCAGCAAAGCACAAAACAGATAACCATCAAAATTAAGTTCAAAGAGAGAAAATGAGGCAGTGTGCTAGTGAGCGTAGTGTAGTGTTTGTTTCTAAGTGACAAAATAGATATGTCTTGTATAAAGAAGGAACAACATGCAGCGTACTGAGCAAAAGGAGGGAAAGGGAAGAAAACGGGGCTAAGTGAGGAACAAGTGAACTGAAAAGGAGAGATCTGTTCAGATCCTCTCCTCCTTCTGTCAGTGTTATTGTAAGGGATTTATTCACATTAAGGGAGGAGCGGAAAGAGCAAAAACCCCCCTGGGGCAGTGGCCCTTCATCAGTCTATCCCTCCATCCCACTAAGCCCCTGTCACCTTTCTGTATACCAGGCAGAGCTGCCACCCAGCCCCTTAATAGGAAACAGAAGAGCTCTATGGAATGCTATGGGTGGTTGACTATAGGGGATTAAAGTGTGTGTGTGTGTCCTGAAATTTCCGGGTGACAGAAGGCCCTCTCCCACCCCCAGAAAACACACACCATAGAGCCCTTATATAGTATTTCTTTCAGATGGCTTGACAGCAGGGAACAGCCTCATCACAGCTGTAATTCATTCTGTCTTTACCTGTTTCCCTCTTCCATCACTGAAAAGATATTCATATATATTTGAGTTACATGACACATGGTTACACTTCCTACATTATTATAGCTGTTAGGCTAAACTGCATTGCAACCTTGTGTGAATGTAAAGGATCGCACCAAAATGTTTAAAAAGCATAATAAATTTCTATCACTGTATCATGAAGTGAGATTAGTGGGTTAGCAGCTATCTTTGGCTAAGATCCAGTATCACATTCCTGTTTCACAGAGCAGGTTCACCTTTAATCAGGATAAACCACAAGGGTAGCTTGTGCTGTGCACTTATGCTCTATAACCCGCTTTGGCATAATGAAACTGGTTTCCAGATCCCATTACCCCAGATCATCATTGTTAGGCTTCATGAAGTCAGATACTGTTCCCAAAAAGAGCCTTAAGTTGAACTTGAACCATGATAAACACCCCAGGTTGGTAGATAAAATTAATCTTCCTTAATGTCACGTGAACTATTGCTATTCCTAAAAAGCTAACAGATGCCTTGAAGAGAAACTAACAAGAAAAGTCTGTGTAATCTTTCAGAAGCTCAGCTGAACCTCATAAAAAGCCTGAGGGTGAACACTTTCAGACTAAAAGCTCTGACCCATGACTCTCTGTCCATACATGGTGCTGTTTCCTCTTTACTGACAGTCTCCACAGGGTACTTCCTACTTTAAATGAGACAGGCTTTACAGACATTATCAGCCTGAACAGCAATGAGCCACTGCCCAAAAACTCAACAGCAGCTAAGAGGTAGCAACTTGAACCATGGTCTTAATATTTAACAACACTCAACCATGCAGATGATTCAGTTTAGCTTCAGATTATTTCCTTGAAAAGTCACCAGACACTATCAGTCTCAGTGCCCAGTCTGGCTTTTGGTCCACATCACAGTGCTTTACCTCCAACACTCCTGGCTGTCACTAGGGCTGCCTACACATCCATTCATATAACAGAACTATCTAACCGCTAATAGCTATTTGAAACACAGCATCAAGCAACCCACTAGTCATCCATATGTTACTCATTTGAAGCTCATTCATTAAATGTTAGCTGACCTCATCCTCTCTGTCTCTTACATGTTTTATCAGGTATTTGTGCCTGTCCACATGAACCCAAGTCCACTTTATTTGCCATTATAATAAAGCACAATATGGCCAGCTGCACTATATCACCTCAAAGCAATACACTTCTAATACTCACCGTCAACATGTCGTCACACTTCATGTCTGGCAGTTCTCCATCTTCACCCTTGTTGTAGAACTTTCTGAAGAAGTTGAAGGCCACTACTGTGTAGAGGTACACCACCACTGCCAACAGGCCAACGGTTAACACCAGCTGGAAGGAAGGAGAAAAGAAAAGGCTGTACAAGAGAGTCTGGGTACAGAGAAAACATCAGCTGGAGGGTAAGTGTTTGAGGTCAGGTGCTGAAATATGTATGCAGTTGTTTTATGTTGGCTATACTGTCGCTGAGTATGGAGCTGTTTACCTGTTTGCCATTGTGTGTGACTGAGGACAAAATGGTACGCAGTGTCTTGAAGCCCATGGCGATGTCGAGCAGATGTGCAGCAAAGAAGAAGTTGTTATAGTGACCCAGGATGGACATGGTCATATACCAGGCCAGATACAGGAACGACTGCAGGGAGGGAGCGAGAGAATAAGAGGTTAGTCATGATAGTCACTATTACATAGTATATGATAATAATGTTCAGCTTGTGGCTACATTTACATGGGTTTTCCACTTTGGTGCAGGTTAGTCTATTAGCTCATTTAAAACTGGAAATGAACCCAGAATTACACATCAACTGGACCAAAATGTCTCATAAATCACAAACAATGAGACCACAGTTATTTGTGAACTGGAAATTCTGTAGTGAATCCACATGATGGAGCCAGACATGACTAGTGAAGGATTTTGTGCTTGTGCTTACTTACATTGTCTGTGAATACAACCCCTAGCTTCCAGATCTGGTACTTGACATCAATGGAGTTCAGCCTGGTGACAGAGGGAGAGGAGGGTCACAGAGTATGATCATGTGTGATGCCATGTGACTTGAGGACTTTTTGCCCAGAGGTGACCCTCTGACGCTGACCTTGTTTTCAAGGTGAATGGCTTTTCATGCTATTAGAATCTGATACCTGCAGTGCCCATTCTTATTGCAAGTATGTACAGAACAGCCAGTAGGGAATTATTCATGAGTCAAAGAAAAAAAGGTTCTGTTCTCAGACTAGAACTGGTATTCTGCCTATTCATATTGTAACAGGGGGGGTACACTGATTTGGAAGAAGAAAACCAAAGTTGACCAGTGTGTGATCTGGAGAAACAAAAAATGAGTATCATTTTGTTTTTCCTGCCCTTTGGAAACTTTTGTTGAATGACATCAATGATTCAAGACGCTGGACACATTATTGCCACAACAATGCAAACAATACATCCAGCTTAATGTGTACAGAAAATGAAAATAACCAAACCACTGAGGGAAGAAAGAGAGGGAGAGAATACTCACACAGCAGCCAGTGAGCTGTCTCTCCTGGGCTTTCTCTTTTTGTGAGCATCGCTGAAGTCCAGAGCAGCCTTGTCCATTCCCAGCAACTCACTGATGCGGTCATGGCCGTAGAACTCTCCATATTTATCCATCACCTGAGGAAGAGCAGGACTTCATGAAACACACTTTCCAGTCAAACCCCATCTAAAACAGATTCTTAAAAAAATGCTTTTTTCAATCAGACACACACTTTGACAAAGGGAGCTGCAGTATAACCAGAATTTATGGCTGCCAGTGCACGCACTGTGATTTATTATAGCCACCTGGAGCAACAGACTCACTTAACAGGAGGTTTAGCCTGATTTATCTTTAATCTAACTCTCTCCTAAATACAGGAGAAATGTGACTCTGGTCTTTGTTGATAAGGACATTCACTGCAATACCTAAGGGTCTCTTGAATGGTCTGCACACATCCATCAGGGCTACCTGGATTGTGATGACAGTATTTTTTAAGCTAATAGTCACTGAGTCAATTCACCAAAAGGAGAGAATTATGGGGTCACTGCATTGGAAAAAAGAAAGGCTCACGTGAAATCTATAAATGGCAACATACAACCCTGATTCCAAAAAGGTTCACTACTGTGTAACACAATTGTATAAAGGACATGACTACGCTGGCTCAGGAACATTTCGTAAAACCATTGTCAGTAAACACAGTTTGCATGCTAATATTTCTGTTTCTGTTTTTGTCATCAATAGATCTTTTATGAATACAGCCCTGGATGTACAAAAACAGTGACACATACCTTCCTCTTCACAAACTTATCCCAGTAGTTGTTGGGGAAAGATCTGAAAATCAAAGGACAAAAGGCTCATGAATCACATCATCTATGAAAGTGTATTATTACCTAAAAAAGTAAGGTAGGTCTGCCTAAACTACAATCTCATGTTCTTCTTCTGGTTTTACACTCACCTACCTGTCATGAGTACTTGTCTTTTCAAAAGATGCTGCAGCATATATGACAGAAGCTCATATAGAATACATACACACTTACTTACATACACAGGGTGCACTCACTGTGTATTGATCACCAGTCTGTCCCATTGGCCTTTGATATCATCCTCAGACGGTTGTTCTGTGATGTAAAGGCCATCAAATTCCAGTTTCCTGGCCACTTCCTTCTCACGCTTAAAGATCACCAGAGGCACCTACATAACAAACACACACACACACACACACACACACACACACACACACACAGACACACACACACACACAATATGGAGTTATATTTCATTTCAGAAAATTGAAATCCTTGGATTGGTTCTATTTGACAATATCTCCGAACAATGTCAATTTCTAAAAATATTAAGGTTAAATGACAGACTGTAATAATAAATGATTTGTTGTTGTTTGACTGTTACATGCTATTAATGACAAATACTAGTTACAGATTCCAATATCTTTTAAATTTTCAGCTATAGATCAATAGTAAGTATCCTGCCTTAAGACAGTAGTATCCGATGATGCAGAAGAAGGAGATGACAGTATGCAGGATGGCCAGGATCCGTAACATGGGCTCCATGTATCCACTGCTCTCCTCCAGAACAAAACGGACTGTGACGGGCTTCAGGGGCTCCCCGGCCTCCACCATTACCTCCTCCTTTGTCTCCATTGCTTCACCTGCCAGTGGATCCCACTGAATGCTGCTGTCTGGTTGGCTGTTGGGGTACACCACTTCTCTTTCCTCAACCACAGATGATGACGTAGAAACCTGGTAGGGACAATGTATTAGTCCTATAAATACAGGAATCAAGCTAGATCTGTATGAATAAAAAACATGACCACTCTGATAACAAATTCATGGGAAAGAAATCACATAAGCAAAACACACAATCCTATACTTTAGCCTTCAATAATATTGAACCTTTGAAAAGCTTAGTAAGGGTTTAGATTGTCACAGAAGGGTTCTCACTCCAAACCTTATACAAGGAGGGAAAACAATAAGATGAAAACTTGAATAATGTAAAGTTATCAAATACAATTGACCACAGTAAAGTTCATTGCAATACATTTTTTGACCACTTGGTGGCAGCAGGGCAAGCTGTAAACACATCATTGGTGTATTATCTCAAAAAACTGGTCTCTACACATTCAGCAGATAGAGAACAACACTCGCACTCATGTGGAGTCGTTTGTCTCTTCATCCAAAGAATCCAATATTCACTCAATATTCACATGTGTCTGTCTGCTGTTTGGTGCCTCACAGATAGTGTACAGTTTTTAGAGTCAGTCTTTATCTTTTTTCTCAGCTACTGTGGGAAACAACACTGATGAGAGCGGTGAGACTGAACCAAAATAATAAAGTTAAGGGCTGTCAACCAAAACAATGAGCTGAAGATACTAACAAGTACAGTAGAGCTGAGGGGAACTGCTGAGTTGGGTGACAATTATCTGTGAGTCTGTGGGTCACCATGAGGAACAACTTTCATATTTCATTTTGTCATTTGACCCAGTCTTAACAGATTTATTCATTTATTAATGCTTTAAAAATGTGAATCATAATATTTTCCTGTCCCTATAATAAATTTGCAATCTTTGCTTTAGGGCCCTTTCATACTGACAGTGTCATTGTGGCAGCTATTATCAGGTACATCAGGTAGAATAACTTGCAGCATTAGGGTATTTTCATGTTTTACCTTGCAAACATTGAGACAGAGAAAAAAAAACACTGCTGCATGCTAACCTTCAAGATCTGTACATTTGTACCTTAAAGCAAAATACACCAGAATTAGATTTCATTTTCTACCTTTATCCTGTAGTAGCACACTAACACAGCCTACAGCAATGTCTTACTGCAGTGCTTGTTGGACTAAATATGCTACAAGAAAAGAAGGTCTGTGAAAAATTTACATCCATGTCTTACCAAAACCAGTCATACATGATAATAACATCACTTGTGACCAACTACCTTATAGAATAGGAGGATGAAGTTGATTGCAAAGGCAACAAACAGCGCCAGCATCCTCATATTGTAGAAGTTCCTTGCAAAGTAGTTCTGCAGAAGAGAAGAAAAGAGAAAGAAAGAGAAGCTGCTGATGTGTTTCTGGATGCGACAGGCAGAGCAGTTGACGTCGGACTTCCAAACAAGCTCTTAAATAAATCAGCTGTTTCAAAATTGTGCTGTTCACATCATCACTCATGTCATCACTTGAAAATATCAACCTAATTTCCAGTGATGGTTGCTAGCTTTCATTCAAACCTCCACCTCACTTCTTCTGTCCACAATGCCAGTAACCAGCATTTGTTGAAACTGTGTGAAAATGTTCACAGGAGGATGGAAAACACTGAGTCTACAGAGAGAGCACTGTAGAAACAAAAGGGCAGAAAAATTTCCTCTACCAGTAATTTCCTCTGGTAGGCTAGGATTTTCTTCAAGAAGGCAGACTCCTGCAGATCAGGCTCATCAGACTTCGAGGTGTGATGCCTTCTCACTTTTGGCTTCATCTTCTCATTCTTCTGTTGTTTCTCTTGTTTCTCAACATGTCCACCCCTGAAATCACAAACCAGCTCACACTCTCACACAGCTGACAATACAATATTGCTTCACTGTGGCTTCATTCATTTCACTGTATTTTCAGATTTTACTGGGCTAACTGAAAGGTCTGGCAGCTGTTACACACTCTGATGTTACAACACCAAGCTGCTAATCAAAGATATTGCATTACGTAGTAAGAATGTATACATACTCGGATGTTTTCTCAGGTTCACATTCTGTCTCTGCTGTTGCTTCTTTCTCATCTGCAGAAGACGACTTCGACTGAAACAGAAAACATTTTCAGACAAACAAGCCAGTGTGTGGGTAAGGGTGTGTTTCATGAAAATGCAGTTTTCTGCCAGAGTTAGAATCATTTTGATAATTTGATACAGGACATTTCTGTATCTCTTTTATCTCTGTGCTCTTGGACTTGGAAGCTGAAAAAACATGATGCCACATACTCCCATGCACCATTCAGGATTTGGCAACTTTTGAATGACTTGTTTAATGACTGTCAGTCAAATCTGATTAAACCACACACACACATATTCCCAAAGAGGCAGATGAGGTTTTGACCAACTGTGTAAATAATACCGTTGATTATTGCTTTAATTCACGTAGTAATGACTGTTTGTCAATGTCAGTCTGTTGGTCAGTCCACCACTTCGGTCCAGATTGAACAATCTCAACTACTGCATGGATTGGCGTGCACTTTGGTTTTGATATTCATGCTTCTCTCAGGATCACAATCGCATTCATGATCCTCTGACTTTTCCCTCTAGTGCTATCATCTTTGGCTTAGGATCAAATACCTGCCAAACTAATAACATTCCCATTAGCTGTACTTTGTGTTTAGAGCCAATTAGCAAATGCTTACACACAAAAATGAAACAGTGAACACTTATTACATCAGCCATCACTAGCATTTGCCGAAGTACCACGTCATCCAAGTACAGCCTCACAGAGCTGCTAGAATGCCTGTAGACTATTAATCTTGTTTTCCTTCTGTGATGGAGATTTTACTTTTATACAATTGACCACAAAAGCGATGGATATAGGAGTTTCCAGAGAGCAATCCTAAATCATTGATCCTCATTTGACAATTATTTAAAGACAGACTGGATTAAAAACAAAAATACTGGATAGAAAGAAAGAAAGAAAGAAAGAAAGAAAGAGAGAAAGAATGAAAGAAAGAAAGAAAGAAAGAAAAGAAAAGAAAAAAAATATTAATAAGGCAAAAAAAAGCAAACATGAACTCACCTGATGCCTCTGTCTAAGCTCAGGTGGGGGTGCTGTGGGTGGTGCTGGGGAAGGTACCGGGGAGTTAAGCAGTTCAGTCAGGCTGGCGTTGGGGTTATGTGGAGTGATTTTGTACTGGCCCCCTTCTCTTCTTAAGTCTAGGCCAAAAATGTCTGACAGCAGCTCAGTCTCACTGGTGTTGACTGCCAGGTCAGCCAAGTCTTCCTTTGGGGAGCTGCGGTCAGAGGGTCTCTTCTCCCTGTCCTCCCCTTCACCCCTCACTTCGTCCTGGGTGGGATCAGGCATGTTGGCCAGCAGCTCTGAAACCTGGGGATGGAGGCAGTTTATGTGTTTAGGAACAATTCTCACTGTACATAGACTGCTCTATTGTTTTAGAATTATGCAAAAAACAAAAACCTTTATGGTCTTGGCCCCCTCCACCAGATTACCCCCCATGAAGGTGTTGTAGAAGATTCGGCAAAATCCTCGGGCCACACTGAACGCCACATGGAGGAGGCCAAGCAACACTGACCAGTAGAAGGACACCAGGGTGGTCACCATGTCCTTCACTGTCATGTTCTTTATCCTCTTCATCTGCTTCTTCAAACTCTTCATGGACAGCACCTGAAAAGAGTAATAACAAGGACTGTTCAATGCCCACATTTACACACTGTCATGTCAATTGATATGGAATCATATCAAACAGCATCAACAGTCACATTTCATTACCACCCAACACGTCAGTCTGATTATCTGCTCAAAGTCAAATATTCTTTTACAACACTCCAAAACACAGCCACCCACTGTCTTGATTGTTAGCTGTGTTTGGTGCTATGTGTGCTCTCACCTTGATGAGCAGCATGACATTGTATCGCAGAGCTAACAGTGCCATGCGGACAGTGGTAACAGAGAAGAAGCCCATCTCAGGGTTCTCCTCATCTGGCTTCTCCCGCTCACTCTCCTCTTTGACTGCTGATCGTTCACCAGCATCAGACATCTGAGCCGCCAGCTGCATTTCAAAGATGGTGTCCTCGCAGAAATTCACAAACAGCTCCATCTTCTCCTTCTCCCCTCCTTCATTCACCACATCAAAGATGAACTGACGCTTGGATTCTTTGACCTGGGTAGAAGGTAAATAAGTGAAAACAACGAGCTGGTAGGATATTTGGGAATTTGTTGTCACTACTGAACACTTTAAATAAATCAAGTGGCGTCTCTTTGAACTGACATGTTTTATGTTCAATGTGTTCATATGTTTTATGTTCATAAGCTGTACCTGAGGTTTCTCCCACTGTGTTCGACTGGACTCGCTTATCTCAAAGTAGACCCTCTCGATGCGCTTGGCGCTGCCCATGATCTCGATCCGGCCCAGGTAGGGTTGGAAGTAGTTGAGGACGCTCTCTGCCAGCTCCAGGAAGGTCTGCAGCCGGGTGTCATGAGGCATGTGCTCCGACAGGTTGGTCAGCAAAACCGCCACATTGAAGCCAATGTCCTTTAGAAACACAGTTCAGTTTGAAGTGGTTTTTTCTTTTGAATACAACTGTTTTATTTTTTTGCCATGTTCCCCACTATATAGCTTGAGAGCCAGTCATCCTCTAAAGGTCTCCAAGAAATGAATTCTCAAGATATTAGTTAGGTCTATTTTCCTGGGGTAGATCTGAACCTGTTACCCAATTTTTATTGACAGTAAGTACATCTGACAAGTGAAAGCACAAAAAGATACCATATATACAGCAAGGTTTTCCTTACTCGAAATTACTTTCAGACACATGATATTAGAGGAGTTTTTAAACATTTTGGTGACAGCACACCCTCATACCTAAACGACTGAATAGGTTGATTGCCAAAGACTCCTAAAACAACATATAAGGTCGTTAGACAGTACCAGTGACCATCATCACATGGTTAAGGCTGTGAACTGGTTGCAGTTTGTAACGGTTTAGGCACCAAATTTGCTCAGTTAGGATGAATGTAAGACAACTGGACCTGGTTGTAGAAACCTGAAGACATTTCACATCCCATCCAAGGGGCTTTTTCAGTTCTGACTGGTGGGGAGTCCCAGGCATTTAGTCTTGTGGGGTTGTTATCAAGATCATTGATACCACCTGTGTCATTAGTACTCCTGACTGTGTAACAGCAGTTATTCATCATTGGATTCACCTGAGGCCAAGTGGAAATAACAATTTTTGTATAGTTGTCAAATCTCCTGGGAAGGGATGAAAGGACAGCATTGTAGGTGGGGGATAAGTGGCGCCTAGACTTGCTCCTCTTTTGAGGGATGTGTTTGTTTAATGGTTGTTTAGTTTCCCCGGTATACAAGTCTGTGCATTCTTCACTGCATTGGACTGCATACACTAGATTGCTTTTCTTGTGTTTGGGTGTGCGACCTTTTGGATGGAACCGTCTAAGTGTGTTGCTGGGTTTGGAAAACACAGGGATGAGGAAACAAGGACATTTGTTGAAAACTACTCTTGAGTGTCTCAGAAACTCCAGACAAGTATGGAATGAAGATGTTGCGATTGTTCTTCTTTTCTTCACCACCTGCAGTGTCGATTTTCTTCCTGGATCATGGAGCTGAGGTTCAAAGCTCTGCCTTCTACTTTTTCCATGTGGAGGTTAGCCAGAATGGGAGAAACTGGTCAGTCCATGGCACAGTCATGCTTTTCTCTGTAAAAGCTCATATTGTAATGGAAATAGGTGGTGTTCAGCAGTTAGGTACTTGGTTTAAGCACCAAAAGTACTTAGTTGGGAAAAGATCATGGTTTTGGTTAAAAAGATTACTGTTACATACATTATATAACTTAAATTTGTTGCATAAGTTGGATTAAATCAGTGTTTTGTTTTGGTTTCACACGGGTCACGAACAGACCAGCTGAAAGTCATGCTTGTTTCACCCATCCAACCATCCTTCAAACTCAGACTTTCTTGCGGTTTATACTCCGTCATCTGACTTCCTCCTTTGCTCCCATCATAATTACAAGGCCACTAAAGGTTGTATCTTAACAACGAATGGAAATATGGCTCCATTTTGTTGAGGCAAATGGACAAAAAGTTGCTACAGTATAATATTAAACTAGAGTATGTTGTTTTCTCTTTTCCTAATTAGTGTGACCCCAGTCGAGCTTAGAAACTAATTATAAACTAGCCACTTCTTATTTCACCTTACTCTAAGTAAAGCAAGTTGGGTCATTTTTATGATCCACAAACCAAGAATACAAAGGGATAAATGTCTAGAAGAATACAAAGATTTGCACCAAATTACATATTCTACTCTATTGACAAAACTATGAACATCTTTATCCAGTCAAAGGCAGGACAAAAAAAGGAAAAGAGGACACATAAATAGAATTTACAAGAGAGCTCTCCTACTAAATCCCCTATGAGATGTTAAAACAATTTTCTAAAATTAGATTAGAATTATAGATTAATCATTCTGTAGGGCTTGCATTTAAGGCCCTTGTTAGATTTTTTAAAGATCTGTAAACATCAAAGCATTTACCTTGGCTGGCTCATGAAAGCGCTCCACAAATTCTTCATAGTCCAGGAGTTCATTCTCATCAGTCTCGGCACAGGAGAGCAGGAACTCTGTCTCAGACTGGGTGTAATGTTTGTGGCTTTCCATGGCCTTGTGGAAGTCTCTCTTGGAGATGACACCTGTGGGCCCATTGATAAATCAACAGCAGCTCCCTTATGCTGCTCTGGAAATCCTTTTATTTTAAAATGAATCTGATGCTTCTCCAAATGACAAACATAATGACAGAAAACATGTTTTTAGAGTCTTGCCTTTTCCATCAGGGTCATACTCCTTGAAGGTGTCTGAGGAGGTCAGATCTTTTAGTTTGAGGAACATGTCAAAGAACTTGAGGATCATCTCCACATTGTTGGAGGACTCCACCAACATGTCGACCATCTGTTTCCCAATGGTACCATTCACCACATTACCTGTCAAACAAGGCAACACATTTAAAATATAGGAACTGTCTTGAAACCACAACACAACAGACAACAACCATCCACAGGAGACAAAGCCTTGATCAAATTATTTGCAATGCTTGACCCTGTTCTCAGAGCTCACTGTGTGATATTTCAAAAATTCAGCCCCACCAATTGTCTTTTCTTATTTTTGATCTTGAAACTGATAAACCTTATTGTATTAAATTTGACATATTCCAAAAAAAGTCAGAACAGGGGCATGTTCATCACTGTGTTACATCACCTTCTCCTTTACAAACATTCAGTAAGTGTTTGAGTTTTGAAAGTGAAATTCATTCTTGCTTGATATAGAACTCAACTACACTGCAAACATTGCCAACCTCTAAGATTGATGATTAAACTATAATTAAACTATTGTCAGTAAACAGTGTAAACACCCTGGTAGCAACCTTGTAAACTTGTGTTTCTGTCACTCTTATCATGTCTTTCAGTCAACCATGCCTGCTTTAGTATTTACTACAGGTGCTGTCATGAGTGCAAACCTACCCTCCAGCATAGACAGCAGCATGACCACCATATCTTTCTGCAGATCCATCAGTTCCTTCAGTAACTCAATCTGACTGGAGTCCTGAGGTGAAACAAGAAAGAAAAAGATAAGTTAAGAATTTCCCAGCCACTTATATGTTGGTTAAAGATTTCAGAGGGAGCTGTGACAGAAAGGTTTTTTGCATTGGTATTTTTCTGTCTAAAACGAACAATATCTGATGTGAATGTGAAGGAACTGGGGGCCACAATGAAAATATGGTTACTATAAATTTTTAGAAAACGTTGTAAAAATCTGCTCATTGAAAATCTGAATTTACATACTGACGACAAAATATACCTATGGAATTGAATGTATAACAAAGGACATTATGATATGTGTGTTTGCTGGTTCTCATTGGAGGCATTTCAGCGATGAGTGGCTTTTTAAAAAGTATTACATTTTGGGCACTTTTTCTCTACATTAGATAAATGACAGTGGAAATATGACAGGGAATAAGAGAGATGGGATGACATGCAAGAAGGATCCATGACTGGACTCAAAGTGGGAATGTTGCAGTCACGTTTCTTGGAACCAAAGTCCACTGACACCGCACCCAGTGACCTAAACTCACCTGAGACAATTTCATCTGCATATGAGCGAAGACATGCAGGAAACCAACCACAGCGTCCCACAGTCGACTATGGGCCAAACTCTGCTGGTTGCCAGTACATGGACCCTACAAGATCATCAATAAAAAAAAAAATCAGAGAACAACGAATAATTTCTTTAACTCATCATACCGACACTAAAATATGTATTTGCTACTGTTACACCCCACAGAAAATCAGAGTAATTGCACATTTCCCTATAGCAGAAATTATTTCTTTCAGATTACTAATTTCTTGTCATACCCAAAAACAGACAATCATGTCCTTTTCTCCTCTGCCAAATTAATCATCAGAACTATGGAATCTCTCTTCGTTATTCACTGAAGTAAAAAGGACCTCTCATTATTACAACTGCCTAATCACTCTGAGAACAACAGGTGTCAGTTCATCCTAGCAGCAGTGTCTTCTCATACCTGGATGTACTCTGTGAGTGTGTTGAAAACCTGCTTGGCCACATTTATTGCCTTGGAAAAATTCCTTTGGCCCTGCTCATCAATAACATCTTTGCCAGAATAATACCAGTAGAAATCACTGATAGACTCCTGGAGAGGAGTGAAGAAGGAGGTCAGGGAGGAGCAGGGGAAGGAGAGTCATGGGAAGAGAAGAAAAAGAAGAATGAGACAGACAACTGACTTGGTAGAAGAGGTTCATATCAGACACTGGTAATAATTAATGGCGACAAGGACATTATCATTATGTCAGGTAACAATTTTAATGTTTTTTAAATTGGATTGAACAATCCTTCCTGCTGTGCGTAAATATATCTGGTGCATGAAATGGTATCATAACTGTAAAAACTGCGAAAAATTCTAACATAAAAAACAGATTTTAAACAAGAATTTCCTTTATGATGACACTAGAGGATAGGATGTTGTGTTGCTTAAGTTCACACTGAACTGAAAATTTCACTTAAAATTTCCCTTGGAAGTTACATAATTTTAAGTCAAGACTGTATGAGGACTATATGACCCAGTGAAATTTTTCCAAATTTTAGTTAAAACTTAGGAAAATAAGTCCCTTATGAACCAGCAGAAGTGACCCAAAGGAGCTAACCTGTACTCTGAGGAGGTAGTCAACAGTCGAGATGATGATGTTGACGGTTGTATTGTTCCCTGTTTGCGTTCTCAAGTAGTTCTGGAAGTCTGAAAAAGGATACCACAGAATATTGCAATATATTGTAAAATGTGTTCAAATTAATAAATACAATAGTGGTTACATATTAGTAAAACATTACAACATGTTTGCAATGCCTTGGACATCAGAATGAAAAGAAGAAACTCGATACAGACCAAATATTGTAATGTTTAGAAGGGGTCATCCCCTGAGTAATCAGTGGGTTGATTAAGAGATGTAAAATTGTGGCCTTTAAGGTGATATTAACATATTGGTTGAAGAAAACACAAATCTAACCATTTTTTTCAGTCTGCAATGAAACATTGGTTGTGAGCAAATAGCATTTAAATAATGATGTAAGCTCAACAATTTCAGTAATTGGGGGGGCTTCAGTTGGTAGGAAGGTTCTGGCATTCTCTTCAAACAAACCAGTAAATGTGGTACAACCACATAATAAAAGACAAATACAACATGACCTAAAAACACTCTCAGTAGGTCATTTGTTATTTTACTCAAAATGTAGACGCTCAGCAATTTTCCCAGCTCGAGTGGTACAGTAAGTACCAGAGAAATGGCTCACACACCTGAGTTGTGTCCTTCACAGAGCAGCTGCAGGAAGCGGAAAAGGTCACAGGTGAACTCATCATCCTGCATGACCTTCTCACCTGGCCAGAGAGAAGAAACACACACCCACACACATACATGCACACACACATACACAGACAGACGCACATGCAGACACACATATGCACAAGCACATACATAGGTATGCACAAACATACACCCAAGAACACGGGCATGTGCAAACATACACATGAATGCACACACACATTCATATATACAGACACACATACACATAAAGAAAGTCAGAGAACAGAGGAGACAAAAGCAGACAACATATAGGAAAGGGATGTACAGACAAGATGGAGAGTGAAGAAGTGTTAAAAAGAGATGGTGCTAGTGTGAGGAAATTCCCTGTGTTTTCTTTCAGTCAGTGAAAGGTGTATGGTCATAATACACCATTCTTATCTAACACAAACACACCAACACACACACATTCTTGGATGAGCAGTGGGCAGCCACAGCACTTGGTGGTAGACTGAAGTGGATTGGTTTTTAATCTGCAGCATTTTACAGTCAGGACTGGATTTAGACTCTCGTCATGTTTTCTCTAGATTTGCTTCGTTTGAAGTAACAAGTGTTGGTTGCTGCTTGCTATTGTAGATTCTGCATAGATTACAAATACACTGAGGACAGCTTCTCTGACTGCGCTAAAATGCTGCTTTGAACCACAGAATGCAAAAAGAAAAGAGGGTCAGAGAAAGAAGATGAGACACTGCACAATAACTTATACAATAACATCAACGGAATACATCAATATAATATGACAACAAACTGAACTGGGCTGAGGGAGGAAATTCTGTAGGTCTGAAACAAGACTGAAAGTGCAGTATTCTTTTTCAGTGCAGGTAATTTAGTGGCAGTGCAATATTTTCTGACTGTATGTGTAGATCAGTCCGACCAGGATATCAGAGGTTTAGTTTGACTTATGGAAGAAAATGACTGAATGAGTTTTGCTCATGTCCAAGTGTGTAATGGAAATCAAAAATGGATCTGATAGAAAATATCAGAACCAAATTGTTATAATAAAGTATGTTACTTTGTAGTAACAGTTTAAAACTGATCAATAATCAATACATAATGACTGCTCGAAAGCCTAAAAATAATACAAGCATTTCTAGTGGTGGCACCTGAAGTGGTGCAGTGGTTAGTACCACTAACTCAATGCACAAACATCCTGGGGTCAATCCAGCACCAGTCCAGGGTGTACCTTCCTTCTCACGCAATGAGTGCTGGCTTCCAGCCATCCAATGAGGCAGAGATAATGGATGCATGGTTCATAATGCATCCATCCTTCTACTTTCCACCAACTATTCAGTCTTTGACTGCTTCGGGGTCACAGACTTTGAGGGGTGCAGAAGGAGCGCATGCCACAGGATTTCCTCCCGGTGAAACGACTTCTTGTAGGATCAGGAAATCCCATGCTCTGACACTTTAAATTCTACCCTCCAGTGAAGCAGCAGGTTGATTTTTAAAACAAATTCCTATTAAATAGACTATGTCTCATTATCATTAAAAAATGAAAACTGAAATGACGGGAAAACTACAGGACTGTTTTGTGGGAGGACTTTTAAAAGCAATGATGCAGACACCCATGTTCACTTCCTGATTGGGTCCTGTCAGTCACAAAGTGCCCTTCCTTAATTTGTCATGTGATCCTTTTAGGAAGAAATTAAGTAGTATCAACTTGTATATTTGTATGAGCAGCGCCTACCAGCAGTTTAGTCAACATGGCTACTGAATTACAGGTATTGCTGACCTTCTTGTCTTTGCTAGCAGCTGTTGTGCAGTTAAGTTCTGCATTTTATCATGCTACCACTGCTACATGCACAGGAGGCACGCGCATGCCCGATGTACATGAATGGTCATATGATAAGCGTTTTCAGTCTGGATGGCACTTTAAAATTTTCTTCATTTTAAAATTAACTGAGTAGTTGCTGAGCAGTCCTGTTATTACCAGTAGCTCCTGCTTTTGAATTAGATTTTTATATTGAACTTACGCATTGGGTAATTTGCAAGAATTCTTAAAAATTTCAACCAGAAATTTTGTAAAGATACGACAACATTGCTAGCTCACATAAATAATGTGAGGGTTCATTGAATTTGTGTGATGGAAGTCTTAAATTCCTGGATGGACTGATATATGGACTGAGTAAACCTTAAGTCTGAAAAGACTTTAACAACCTCAACCCCTGTTCTACAGTAACTGATGCTATGGCAATAAAACTCACTATTGAATATTTTTGTAAATATGACAAGTTGTCTTAAATCTTAGACGTCACACTAACATCATATGATGTTTAGAACTGCCTTTAATAATAGTGAGTAACCTGACTCTACTTCTTACCAAAGCAGATACCTAATGTTTCTTTTCAGTGACAATTTGTTTCTAGAATTTCAAAAGTCAGCTACAAATATTATTTGGAATTTGCACTTTCAGGCTTATTCCCAACACAGTGATAAACCAGATGAGGGGAATACATTTTTCACAGTTGGAAAAAATGATGAGAGCATATTAACGTTTTATTCTTAATATCTTAACAAGTAAATCTCATTTCTATAGATTAGGATTACGTAAATAATAAACTAAGGATGTGGTGTACAGTAAAGGCACATAAAATTTCCTCTATTTCATCAAAACCTCGAAGTAACACTATTCACAATATAGTGCATGACTACAACTACAACCAAATCATGAGTTTAAAATACAGTACTGGGGTGAAAATAAGTCAAAAAATGAAATTATAAAAAATGGACGGGTAATTCAAATTAAGTTTTTCACATAAGCAAAACAGTCATGAAGGACAAGTACACTGACTACAGAACACAGCTCAGCCAGTAAACAGAGAGAAGGAGGGAGGAAGGAAGGAAAAAAGGATCAGAGTTCACCCCCCTCCACTCACACAGCAGCAGGGCCAAATTAACCACTGCAAGGTCCAAAATGCAGAGAGGAGGCAAAGACCAAACAGAATGGATGGAAGTGTGAGAGATGAGTACGAAGTAAGGCTGCAACTACTGGCTACCTCTGTTCTTGTTTTATTTATCTCATTTTATTTATCTATTTATTTTTGCTGCATATGAATCTCAACATTGAAAATGTAAAAATCTTAAATCTAGAATACTGTCCTTTAAAAAAAAAAAAAATTAAAAACACAGAATGTCATAATCTTTTTAACATTGTCCTCTGTCCTACTGTAAGATCAGTCATACTATAACAGTTGACTAAAAAACATTTGTTATTTTGTCCACCCCATTTATATCAATGACAGTAGACTTTAACATCTCTCGGTATGATGACACACAGTCCAACAGTTCATCTATTAAACTGGCAACCGGTGAAAAAAAGGTGTATTAATCCTTGTGTATATTGGTTGATTTCATCTAAATTAATCCTGCAGACAAGAGAGGACACTGATACCTCAAAATGTTAAAGCTGGCCACATTTTAGCTCTCCTTTGGTCTCCACCAACTCCTGAGAAAAAACATCTACTTCTTAAGGCTCTAAATGCTTAAAATCACTATGTTCAGCAGCTAGTTTCTAGCTTTAGCTGTCTGCTGTCCACTGCTAAGCAGACAAGCAGTGCTGTGGTTTTATCAGAGCTGGCTGCTGCTGCTGTTGCTGCTGCTGCTGCTGCTGCTGGAAACAGTGCTGATGAGAACGCTGAGACTGAACCAAAATGGTTAAGCTGCTGAGCATAAAACCGAAACAAGGAGCGGAAAGACGCCAAAATGCCCATAGATCTGAGAGGAACTGCAGAGTTGGGGATAATTCTTTTTGCATTTGCATTTGTCTCTATGAATGATCCTTTTCACCTTAAATATACTCAGTTATATTGGAACAATATTATATATGTAAGTGCAGCTAATGGAGGGGTTTAATCTACCATTTCTTGTTTGATATTTGTTGTATTCATTGCAGCCCTAAAAGAGTGAGTTAGAGAAAGACAGAGATAGTGGCTGAGAACACAGAAGAGATTGTACACTTCACAACAGATAACAACCAGCACATTAACCATCTCCATTACAGAGACAAAACAACCAGCTGACTTTAAGTTGACTACATGACCGAGAGGGCGGGGGTGGAGGATGATGGTGGGGGTAGGTAAATAGTCATATTAGTGAGATTTAGAATGTGCCAGATACTGTACAAATCCTGAGAGGGAGGCAGATATGGGTTCTGTTTTACATGGCAGGTTGTGACACTACAGCTACACTTCTATTACTTCTGCCCGCACATGTCTGGATTTTTAAATCTTAACGTCAGTATGGTATATTCCAAAACAAGTCGTCAGAATAATCATCGTCAGTTTGCTTATTGTGGAAGAGAATGACATAAGACAATTTCCATCAAAATTCAGAAGTGGACAAAGTCTTTAAAGAAGAAACAACCAACTACAAAACCAACCAGAGAGCGAGTTATAATTAGCCTAACAGAAAAAAAAGAAATAAATAAAATATTAGAATGGTGAGGGTAAGGCAGAAGAGTAGCTACAAGCACAGAGCAGGTAAGGACGAGGTTTGAAGGTCAACACTCAGGACCTGGACAGACCTGACACAACAACTAACCAACCGTAGAGAGAGAGAGAGAGAGAGAGAGAGAGAGAGAGAGACCAACCAACACACAAGAAAATGGCAGGAGGCATAATTACCACGCTCATGAGTGATGACTGAGGAAGGGAAGAAAGTGCAGTAAAACAAAATGAGAAAAGGAAAACAGGGGGAAGAAAGAAAGAGAGAAAGAAAGTAAGAAACAAAGAAAGAAACAAAGAAAAAGATTACATATAGGGAAAAGAGCTTTAAAAATTCCGAATTCAGCTGTTTGGTCAACATGGAAAAAAATAATGTGTTGACAGAAAACCTGTACAGCTTATTAAAACTCAGTAAGTGTTGTCTAAAGGAAATTAAAAAAAAATTAAAATAAAATTATAGATATACACCAAGACCTTGTGTTTTTTCTTTGGTTGTGACAAGTGTCCATAATGAACCTGTTTTATGCTAGAATAGGTGCAGTAATGATTAAAACAAAGTCAGTTTTAGTAATCACTGGTTTGTGAAGGGAGTCTTCTTGATCCTGCACACACAAGAATACATGAAAATCGCACATCTACTGCACAACAAAATTCATTTCCATAAAAAATACCATCCAGTTGGATAAACACCTAATTATGAGCATGATATATATTTACTTGATATTTAAACAATTGTGATCTACTTGTCATGAATACCAAGAAAAGTAGTAATATTAATGTAGGATTGACTGGTATAAAAATGCAATTATGTAGTGACAGCAATTGTGCCAAGTTATGTGTGTGAATTAGCTAGTAAAGGAACATCTTTTTCTCTTTGATTTCAAAATGCATGGCTGTTTATTAGGATGGACATCAGAGGATGAGTGAGGGGAAATGAAAGTGAAAGTCATATATAACAGAATAATTACAGGTGTTTACCTTTTTATTGAACCAGAAAGTACTTAAAACAAACTTGTACTTAGTCATTGCTGCACCTATTGTAACATGCTAATAATGTATGCACCAATAATTTGCTATTATTACACAGTAGTTAGTTATTACTGTATTTTTAAATCTAGAACTATAAAATTGCAAAAACAAAGAAGAATGTCCTACACTGTTGTCCATATGAAAGTAATTGATTTGAATTTTGAATAGTAACAGTATGCAATCCAAAGGATGATTGAACATTTGTAACAAATGTACAGTATACACACAGAAAATGTAACAGGCAAATCATAAGCACATACATTACAGTTGTACACCAGGAAATCATCCTTGATAACGCACGTGAACAACAGGTAATACTTCATTACCACTGGATAAAATTCAACGAAACGCTTGACCAAAGTGATGACAGGATAAAAGGGACAAAGCAAGATAAAGAATGATGGTTTGACAAGGATAAAAAGAATTTTCATGTATTAAAAATAAAAAACAAGATGCAACACTTAAGAGAATTTCTAGTAACTACTTCAATGATCCCTTTCTACAGTATTATCAGTTCTGGAGAGAACTACAGGACATGCTAATGTAAATGTTTGAAATCTTTTCGTGGGAAACTTTGAGATTTTGAATTGAAGAAGGAAAAAGCCTTTCCTTCAGCTACCTTAAAATCTGTGCTTTAGCTTTCCACTATGAAACCAATGCTTTCAGCAAGTGCCTTCTGGATTTTCTATAAGTAGATGCATTAAAGTGACATTTAAGAATGTTACCTGCACCTGGTGAAGAAAAGCATTTTAACATCAAAATAATCCAGAAAAAAATATTCATTGATGCTTTCTTCCTACTGCTGTGATCATTCAACAATATAAATCAATGAGCTGTGAACACAGTGAAGCTTACCTGATCCCTCCTCTGTCACCATCCCCAGCCCCTCTGCTTTGTTCTGCCTCTCAAATGCATTTAGATCCAGAACACTGAAATAAAGACAAAGGTACCATGAATCTCTGTTATTTTTGTGCTCCCTTCACTGACCTCCCTCCCACCTGCAACCTTGACCTGTGGCTGAGCACTGTTCTGCTGCACCTTTCATTTTAACAAACAAGAGCATCCCATCCACCTTACCGAGATCCTGTAGATTCAGCGCAAAATAAATAATGGTGTTACTGTATGTGTGCTACTAAAAACTCATGACCATACCAGGATTGATGTATGTGTATGAAGAGACTTGACGTCAGTTTTGCAAAATGTTCTAACAGCTTGATGACACATTACATCACAAAGTCATGGACAGTCAAAGATATGAGATACACTAGACAGTGTTCAGCATTCATTACTTCAAGAAATTCTGATGTTGCAAAGCAGGGGTCTTCAAAGTCTCATAATGTGGCTGAACATGAGCCCTGCCATTGTAAGCCATTGCAGAAGTATGCCAAATTAGCTTGAGTATTGGCAGCTCCTGCTTGCAGCTATCATTGACTTACTTTGATACTGAAAAAAGCTTAAAAGCATAATGGTGCAGGGTTTAGTTATAAGGATGATCCTTTTTTCTGTGACATGATGATATGATGTCAGGGATAATGATATCCAATGATATAAGTCACACCGAAACTAACAATATGTCTCCTGTCTGTGTGTTCACTTATGGCTATGAGAAAAAGTAGAATCTAGTCTTGGTGTTTTACATTAAGTTAACTGCCTCCATGAGCTGTGTGTCACAGCCACTACTGCACTTACGGACCGTGTTGGTGAGCGGTCAAATCAGTGGGCCAAACTACAGTTACTTCCTGTTTTATTTGGAACATAGGTGTGCACCTGTCTCTTTCACCTAATGCAGCCTCTTTGCCTATTGTCTCTCCCTGTATGTACCCCCTTCAATTCTCCTGCACCCTCTTTGTTGCCAACCCAGCTGTGGTGTGAAGACATTGTAGGCATGTTTGTTTTTTGAGATTGGAGAGTTACCTGCATGACTGCATCAGACCAGCCAGACTCTGAAAAAAGCCCACATCCTTCTTGTCTTTCAGATAATCCAGCATTTTCTGTCAGAGAAAGACCACGAAGGAAAGAAACATGTGAAACTCTCTGACAGGGTCTCAACAAACACAAGGCTCTTCACAGGAATGCTGCATTGGACTGCATATATTGTACACATGTGCCCGTTCAGTCAAATACTGCAGCCCTGCCATAACACCAAGCATTACGAAGCTCATAATGTCCAATTTTTGCTGACACTGTCAGAAATGCGTATATGAATGAATATTTTAGGTATCATAAAAATGTACAGTAGTACCTAAAGTGGCTACTGAGTGTATAGCCTTTCAAATACAACGTAAACAGTCACATTTATGAGAATCATAATAAAACTGGTCATGTACATGACAGAAAGAGAAGTGACACTGAAATACCTGCTGTACAGTAGAGTTTCCTCCATTGAGAATAGCTATGCCGAGCTTCAGAGTGGAGGCCACCATGGGACCCATCTCACCTGGGGAAAAGGAAATGTACATGAGTCTTCTGTCTACCATGGTCATTTCAAGTCTCTGTCACAGGCAACACAGAATTGATGCACTTCTACATTTCAATGATTCAGCTCCACTCTCAGGTAGAGAAGACAGTAATAAATATAGCAATCAATTCAGTCTATATTCTGCAATAAAACTTAAGTTCAAATGTCAGAGGCCAAGTCCTGACATGGTGTTCAGAATGAAAGTTTGAGCAGCCCATGCTTTAAATGGATGCTGTGTAAAATTAATCTGAGAAGTCATTCATTTGAAGTGACGAGAAGGAAGGTTACAATTGTGTGACTTTCTGAAAGACTTGCCAATATGGAGTGCTGCAAAGTAGAGTAAGCACCTTCTAAATAGTTTTGAAAAAATTTTGCTGTCATCAGTTTTCATCTACATGCATAAACCTGAGCACTGTAAGTGACTAGACAGCACATTCAATCAGCTAGTAGTGTTATAGTATAGTAGTTATAATATATAGTAGTGTCATAGGAGGTGGGAGGCAGGACCTTCAGTAAATGAAACCTACCTTTGCTGGCGCTGATGGTTTGAAGCACCATCTCAGCAGCTCCACGGTCATGTAGTCGAGCCTGCTGATACAGCAGTTTCTGCTTCTCCATCTCTTTCTCCTATTTATATGAAACAGGAAACATGTCTGACAGGGAGCAGCATACCACTTAATAGCCAAGACCTAATAGCCAAGACCATCATGGGGACTGACAGACAGACAGAGTGACTGATCACCTACTTCAAAACTCTTCACTTCCTCTCCATCCTCATCCTCTTCATCATGGCAACTCTGAGGGAGCAAAGAGTGATAAAAAGTTACATGTGGACAGCAGAGCTACAGCATGTTGCAAAAGGAAGAATTAACATTGTCAACATCATCATCACTGTAACTATCATCACTTCTTCATCATCACATCATTCACTTCTATGTAATGAAAAGGTTGTAGCACTGGTATTCAGCGGCTGGTACCTTAGCCATTATGTCAGCATAGGCCATGTAGAGATTATCCTCATCCAGTTTACTGTAACAGGAAATACACACACACACACACACACACACACACACACACACACACACACACACACATATTAGAACAATTTGAATGCTTATTTAAGCTGCATTAAGCTTTTCTTTTCTGGTTGCAGCATGGACTCCAACCATTCTGGTTGGAGTCCATGCTGCAACCGTTCGGCGACCATGCAACCATTCGGCGAGGAGTTCACAATTCACATGGTGTCTGGAAGAAAACCATGAGCAACCTCTCGCTCCAAATGGGTTTCAAAGAAACAACAAAGAGTGGAGATAAACAAGTAACTGGTGAAGAGAGCTGAACATCTGCCAAGTCAGAGAGATCAAGATACCTTTTGCCTGTAAATGCTGGCCTGATGTTTGACTTGTGACCAGATAGATGGATACTAGATCTTTAAGAAAGCAGTTGTTGGCTAAAATATGAACAA
The DNA here is from genome assembly GCF_051107435.1 of Chaetodon auriga. Classification (NCBI taxonomy): domain Eukaryota; kingdom Metazoa; phylum Chordata; class Actinopteri; order Chaetodontiformes; family Chaetodontidae; genus Chaetodon; species Chaetodon auriga. Next base: position 21,033,324 of record NC_135093.1, on the reverse strand, counting down.
ACCTCACATTTGATAGTGCCTTGTATTCTTACATACACAGTATCTGTGAGAACCCACCACTTCTCTGTGAGAGCTGTTCTGCTGAACAGCTGAATGAGTTGATGAAGAGGATCAATGTGTTTCACCCCTTCCTCTTCCTCAGATGGCTCCTGTTCACCTGGTTTCTGAAATAAACACATATTCATAATCACAGGAGACTGATACACCCTTCAAAACTTCTGACATGGGTCAACATAATTCCACTTATTTTACATTTATATTGACATGAACTTACAGCAAGGTCCTCTATAAGTTTATCTTCAAAGTAGTGTTCCTCTGCCTCAATCCAGGACTTCTCATAGCCCTGCAGGAACAAGTTGACAGCCCGGTGCCTAGTTTGGGGGAGATACAATAGGAATAAAACTTTTTAACAAGCCTTTTTTACACCACATGTGGAGTACATACACATGCACACTCTGTAAACCCTGGACATGTGTGCTGATGTATGTGGGTGCATAACTTACCTGGGTAGGTTATAGAGAGGTGCCATCCTGAAGCAAGCAACCACTGCTCTCTTCCTCTGTTTTGACAGCAGTTTGTGCCATACAGCCTTCTTACTGCGCTGAGGATGTTCAACCTAAACACACAAACTGGAAGACTCAGTACAGAAGACTTTCAGTTGAGGCAGCTCATCCTCTAAAGGCCACATTGCCATTTTTGCAGCGACTTTAAAAATGGTCAAAACTACCAGCTGTTCTAAGAGGAGAGTGCAGGCAAGCACAAATATTCAGTGCCTCAACCCAGATATGATGATACAGAAATAGGGATATTGTATGGATAGTTCCCATTGCCTGGACTCCCTCAATTATGTGTGCGTGCACACACACTCACACACACACCTGGTCAAGGTGAAAGAGGACATGAGCAATGTCCAGGACTCTCTCCACAGTCTTCTCTGGGTCCGAGGTGTCCTCACAGTGGTTTGGGAGGTCTCTGTACAGAGCCATCTGCCAACGAATTGCTGGGTCTTCCAGCTGTACAAGACACAAGATACAGTCGCAAACACACAAAGGACATGTTTATGAAAAGGACATGCTCTATGAACACTTCCATTGTATGTTTGGATTTGAGCTACATTGTGAATAAAATGTTGGAGCTGTTATCAATCACACTGTCCACTACAAAAAGTACTTTACTTCTGTAACTATAAATACACGACCTTAGATATAACCTCTAAACATAGTTGCAGTATGTTAACTCTGATAAGCTCAAAGTATTCTTACCTTTCCTTGTAAATGGAGATTATTCCTGATAATCTCTCGAACTTCATCCTCAGTGTCTTTCTGTTCAGAGAACAAATGCACAGTCCATTGTGAGAGCAATGGCAATCATTAATTAACAGGTCATGAATGGCACATAAATCAGCTGTACTGATATTGTAAGCAAGAAATAGTACGCAGAAATTTGGCTGTTGTGTTATATCATCACAAGGCAAAGACAAATGCACCTATACTGCACAAATCATGCGCAAGGTTCAAAGTGCTTTACAAAGATTTATAACGTGGATAGTTCTGGTGATTGATCATGATTGGTTCACTGTCATAAAATTATAAATACACACCTGTGACCGGCACCACACAATTAAATGCAAACACCCGTCTACCAGCAAGAAGGAATGCTAACATAAATGGACACTACTTCAACAAATGCAAAAGGGAATATCCAGATAAATGCTAATAATGACCCTGGCCTTTAAATACTCTTTCCACTGCACCACATCATTCTAATGCTACTTCAGTCCTAATTCTACAGTATTTTATGTTGTAAATTATCACATCATTGCTTTGTAATGCATTTCAAGAATAAAAAATGAACTCCTGAAAAAAGTTGGAAAGGAGGTCATGAGGTAGAAGGTAAAATACATAGTTATAAACACCCAGTGTGATGAGTGCAGAGGCATGAATGATTACAGTATTTTATAGCAGCCTGGTGTCATTTGTGTGTTACCTAATGAAGGTTAACACAGTGGATGGCCAAGTGTAATGGCACTGTGCACTAGCGAGGCACTTCTCAAATGAGCGGCTTCACATTTATCACTATATGTGGCTGCAGGGGTTTAATGAACTGAAGAAATGTTTCATAAAGCATAAACCACTGAGAACAACGGATACAGGAAAAATCACTCATCAATTTATAGATCATTCAGTGCAATTGCTACTTTAATTTGTGGGCATGTAGACATGTCACCTTTGGTAAAAAAAAAAAAAAAAAATAATAATTATTAACTTCAGCAGTAAGTTGATTTTTTGAGGGAAAACACCTGTGAGAAAGAGTGTGTTATAACCATTGTCATGTATAACCTGGGCCTCTCTCACCAAAATAATATGTCAGCTATTGTATACATGGTACTAAGTGTTTTACAAAAAGCTTCATGATAATATGCTCATTACCATTTTGTGACCTGACCTTGCCTCATAAAAGCACCGCCTTTAGTGAAGATAGTTTAAAATTTTGTTGTCTCAGTACTGTGACTCTAATGTCCAGACAGACAAATTATTGTACTGTTAATGTAGTTTTTACACTCATTTGCATTTGCATATGATAAAGCTGGAAAATTGAAGTAACACCTGACCACTGATTGATCAGTAACACACAAGTGAGAGATGCTCTCTAGAGTCTATAAAGTTGTACAAATTAATCAAGACAAGTGGTTTATAAAGGCCCTTGCCATATGGATGTTTCATACTCAAACAATGGAGCAATTTTAATAGTCTACAAGACAAGTGCTCTTCCTGCCTGGGTGAAGCGGTTCTTAGCCAGTGCGATGAGCTCTTGTTCTCCTGGGGCACAGATGTTGAGTCCAACAGGTAGCAGGCGCTTCAGAGTGGCAACGATCAGACTCGTCTGCATCGAGTACCGATCTCCCTTTCTCTTCATCTTCTTCCTCTCCTGGTCAGACACTATTCCCTGAGGAAAAGTCAAGCATCAGAAAACAAGAAATGCACACAAGGATCAACTAAGGTTCATGTTATATTCTTCCTGACGCAAACCTTGATTCCCTCCATACCCTTTCTATCCATGTGTCCGTACCTTTGACATCTTACACTTGGTGTCAGTGATGAGGAATGACATATTGTTGATTTCATTCTGGACCACAAAGTTCTGCTCTTCTCTCTTGAAGTTCTGTAGATGACAACATGACACCATTCATCATTCCACGTTCATACTGTTATGCTCTCTGATGCTTAGTATGACTTGTGTCTTGAAAAAAATAGATTTATAAAGAAACTGTGATGGCTCAGTGATGATTCAGTTCAAGTTAAAAAGACGATGGTGTTTTAATCACATACTGTTAAGTTCTGCTCAGCAGCTGCTGGATAGGACCCATGAACAAAGTAATAAGCTAAAACATTTCATACCTAAGAAGCACCTTAGCCAGATGGTTAGAGCACATAGTCACAACTGCTGCTGGTTCGACTGCAGCTAGTGTCCTTAGTTGCATGTCAAATGCCAGCATGGTAACATCATTTTCATAAGAATATTGGCAATAATATTTTTATGGGCAGTAGTATTTTTATGGCAATTAGTATTTTTATAATCTGTACATACTGTACATATACAAAGTAGATTTTTTATATTCTCTATCCTGTATCCTCCCTTCTATGCAACTGTTTTTGTTGTTTTTGAACTTTAATACTTTGCTGGCTGTAACGGCTTAATTTTCCCACTGAGGGATCAGTAAAGTTTTATCTTATCTTATCCTCAGCTAAGATGGTGAACACTGTACCTGCTAAACATCAGTATGTTAGCATTGTCAGAGCAGCAAGCATGGCTGTAGAGTCTTAGTATTGTTAAAATACACATGTTAGATTGAATGGTTCAAAATGAAGTAAAGTTTTCTGGGCCCAGGGACAATTTGTGATGTGCAGGTCCATTTTTGTCCAGTGGGCCCATGTAGGTGATTCTAAGTGGGATCTGCAGCACAATCAGTCCAATAAGCGGACACATACCAACAGATCTTGCACTCACTTGTCTACCTCCCAGTATAACATTTAAAATCAGCAGAACATTATTGTGCTTCTTTGCATCCCCCTTAGTGATTTTCTTACATGAGACTTGGCCCAGAAGATGAAAACCTCGGCCACCATGCGGAACAGCTCCTCAGCCTCTGGGTTGGACTCTTTCAGCCACCTGGCTCTGTCAGTATACCAAGGCAGTTTAGTGATAATGGCACTACTTAAAGGGTCCTGTGGAGTTTTACATGTCTTGTAGTGGTTTGGAACTGTTAAGAGAATGTGTTGTTCATCTTGTGCATGCAGGTGAAACAACACACAGTCCAGCCAGTGGTGTCACACTACTCTTCTGATCAACAGGTGGCGATAACAAGCCATGATAGGCAGCAATGTGCCAACAAAGGCAGAGAAGAAGAAGACTACAGGCTTGTAAACATGGATGTAAACAATAAAGGATTTAAATTACTAATAAACTGGCCATGCAAATGGTTTATGAGGAAGAAAACGCACTTGACATTTCTTTTTTAGTGGTCAAGGATACAAACAACGTATTTTGTTGAGTAACACTGAATGCTTGACAGAAAACTCCACAGGGCAACTTTAAGCTGAACAATGTACTCCATGTTGTAGACAATGATTATTAATGTCGATTCCATCATTCTTTCTCCAAAATAAAGCAAGCATGCAGCTTAATGTTAGTAATACAGAGCTTCTGCAGGACTACATGTCACAGTGTAATTCATTTATGATGTACAAGTATAAGCAGATAAGTGTTTGAACCACTTAATTGGAAAGCTGTACCTGTTGTAGTCAACAAATCTTATGAGGAGAGGATAGAAGGCATACAGGTCTCTGACCAGTACGGTGAACTGGTCCATGATGAGAAGCTCCGTCTCTGACATTTCACCCCTCCCTTCTGCCTTGCTGTGTTCCTCATCCATCAGCACAACTGCTGCTTTCTATAGGACACAGTAATAGATTGCTTTGTATTCATTTGAACACTACATATATTGTGATCTTAGTAGTAGTATTATAATCATACATGTAATGCCTTTTGAATATTATAGAACATTATAATCCATTCTGAAAGTATTGGTTCTCTCATGAGGTAAAAGGATATTTCAGGAAACTGGCACAGGAAGCTGATATTAGATGTTAGGAGACAATAAACTATGCCACTGTAATTGGTAATTGGACCAGTTACCAGTGTTATGTTGTTAGATGAATTTAAAACAATATTACATTTTTTGGAAAGAGAGCATGTTAGTTTAAAGAGTCTGCATTAGGGTAAAGAAGTCCATAGTTATACTATCAGTCCAATGTCTTTCCACAATATTGAGGCTCCTAAAAGTACAGTGCACCATGCATGTGTGAAGACTGTATGAAAACTCCAGGCCATGGAGCCTTACAACGACTCACATTTATGGATGCAGGAAAGAGGGGTGCTGAGGGGGTTGGAGCACCCCCTAAAGTCAGAAAATATAAATCAATTTAGAAAAAAGTGTGATCAGACTCACAGCACAAAGAGACAAGAGAGAGAGAGAGAGAGAGAGAGAGAGAGAGAGAGAGAGAGAGAGAGAGAATATGGACAGAAGGGTTGACGTGAACTACACACAGTGACAGTGACAAACAGACAAATAGATCTGCTTCGATCGGCTTGTCTCTGTGAAACATCTGTATCCTCAGTGTGCTGCTTTATTATAAACTATGATGAACTGTTTGTGGGGCATATCTCTAGCCCCCTGTCCAGGCGCTGCTTGCAGTTCTAATGCATTTGTTCCATTTTGGTGAAGTTGGGGTGGCTGCTTTGACATACACAATGTTGGTGTTCAAGCTTGTTGTCTGCTGTAGTGTAAAACATTCTCAAATTGTTGTAAATTGATGTCAATAACTATTAGCTATAAGTTTTCCTGGCTATTCAAACTAATACAAAAAGCATGAATATTGTGCCCCATTCACTATAATGACATTATATACACTGACCTCTTAGCACCCACAACTGTGACTGACTTCCAGTGTCCCTGCTTGCATCAACATAGCATTCTATGTCTATTCAGTACTTCAAGTGCTTACTTTCATCTGAGGTTCTTTGAATATGACTGAACAATATAAGGATTGATAACTCTTTAAAAACACTGCATCACTGCATTACAGTATTCCTCAACCTTGTTTGCACACCTCTGTTTTGCACAAATGTTTTGTATATATGGAAGATACTGCATGCGCATGCATAACCTGAGTCCATCTATATTCTGGTGAGCTACATAAGAATCTATAATACATAATAAAATGACCAGACTCACTTTTTTGAGTTTCTCCATCAGAGGTAGGAAGTGGGTCTTGAGCAGCTGGGCTTTGGCCTTGCTGATGATTGGCTGAGAGAAGACTTTGAAGCAGGGACAGAGATAGGGTTCATGGACTTAACATATGGGATTACACATAGGATTACACATATCGAATGAGACATTCTATCACCACCACTAATAGAAATAAAATGGCTATGAAATAAAAGAGAGATCAATACAAGAGAAAATGCAACACTAGTCATGATCAAAGGAAATGGAAGCCAACCATGCAAAACAAAAACAGCATATTTCAAGGTTTTCCGACATTGTAATATTGCAATATATATTGCAGACTGTCACAGGAATCTAAGGAGAACCGGTCTGGGCAGCTGGTCCTTGCTGAGACTGGGAGCAGCAGTCTGGTGCACTCTCTCCACCTCAAACTCTCCATCCACATCAATGCCAGGTCCCTCTAGTAAAACTTTCTTCACACACATTTCCATTGTGTCCTTTGTTCCTTCCATCTTCTTTAATCCTACCACTCTCACATTGTTGTCTTGCTATGATTTTGAAGCTCTTTTGAACAATTCAGTAAAACTTCCACCCTTTTAGAATTTGTCACTTACTATCTGTCTCTCTACTCTCTGTCAGATGACTCTTCCACTCTAAAGACCAGTCCCTCCATTTTCTCCAATTCTCCTGCATAACATTCACTGTGTTCTTAAACTCAGTGGTTTTTGTCCTTGATGGTCAGAATTTCCATCACACCACCCTCTGAAGTGTAGCACTCATTTTGGTGATCTCAGATTCGCTCTTCCATCATCCTGCATTTGTGATGATAATTTGGAAATTGAGTCCTCCTCTGTCACACTAGAGCTCATGCTAGTGGACATGCAGCCTGTCATCTGTCCTCTCTTGAAGGGCTTTGAGGTAGTCATTGTGGTCATAGCAGCTCAGTAGCAGTCTCCATGCAGTTCAAATATTTTTAAGACCACCAACGAATGTGAATTCACCAAAGGTTGTGGCAAACAATGAAGTATATTGGTGGCCAAAAGGAGTTTGTTCAATCTTGCTCGACTTAACCACTTGACTCCCCAGCACAATAAACTCTCCTTTAGCTTCAGTTAGCTTGTTTAGTTTGTCTTCAGTTCGATGTGTGTGTCTGTTTGTTTGTTTTTTATATCCTGGTGGGGACACACCAAATCATGGGGACCTCCTGTCACCACGGGGACCTCAATTTGGTCCCCATGGGTCCAGACTGCTTTCTGAGGGTTAAGATTTGGTTTCAGGGTTAGGAAAAGGTTAGGTTAAGGGTTGGGATTAGGCATTCAGTTGTGATGGTTAAGGTTAGAGTGAGGCGCTAAGGAATGCATTATGTCAATGGAGTGTCCCCACAGGGATAGTGATACAAAATTGCAAAATGCAGTTTAAAGGTCCAGTGTGTAGGATTTAGTGGCATCTAGTGGTGAGGTTACAGACTGCAACCAACTGATTATCCCTTGTTCACCCTCCCCTAACCCTAACAGAAAAAATGTGAAAGGCACTCTTTTCAAGACAGGATTTGGTTTGGTCCATTCTGGGTATTAAACATTAATGTAAACACAACAAGTATTGTATACCTATGTATTCTGCCAATAGATTGACTAAATCCTTCACATTCAACCTTTGAGCCAAGTCATGATCACTATTTCTGATGGTAAACATGTGGAAAGACATAAGAGAAAGACACAGAAACATACTGTCACTGTCATAAACAGGGCATAGAGATGGAAGTTTGAAGACATAAACTCATTTTGTCATGTTTACCTGCTAGTCTTTTCATCCAGGCCCCTTCATCTATTCCCAGGTTGTTGTAGATGATCTTGAGAATATTTCCCAGGAGAGTGTTCATGTGCTCAGAGGTCACAGAGGTGCAGCAACTGTCAGCTTTATCTGGGTTGCTCTCTGGTCCATGTTCCCACCAGTGAGACATGTAGCTGCACAACATTGGCAATACCACCTACAGAAAAAAAGAAAAATATGTAGTTCAGTTGAAGTTATCAAGAGATCACCCACTTGCCACCCTGACATGATGCTTTGTGAAGTTTCTCACTGACAGTCTGACAATGAGCCCACACAGATATCAGGGTTCAACAGAGGCTTATCATCTTTAATTTCCAATCAGCACTGTCTGTGGTGTCGGTGGCAAAATGCAACTCCTAACTAACTTTAATTACTACTAACATTACAGTTGGTACAGTTTCTTACATTCCTGTGTTTTAAATTTTGATTTAAAGGCTAAATAGACATACCAATCATATATTACAAATATTACGGAAGTAAGGCTGATTTGTATTTTTATATTAGTAATAAATCCCACCTCCATGACATGGGGCATCTGAGTGTATCTCATGCCAGACTCTGCCAATTCCATGATCTCCTCCAAAGACTTCTCTAAGTTTGGGATCAGAGGACAAACCTCCCCAACCTGCCCTGGAAGACCTAAAGCTGAGAGGTGGAAAAAGAAATGCACTCAAACACCAAAGACACATTGAAGATATATTGAACAAAAAGTTTCATGAGTTGAAATAAAGGATTTAAGACTTGTTTTATGTACACAATAAAAGGACACTCATCATAAGAACATCATTCCCACAGAATGATGTTCTTACGGTGGCAGGGAATGACCTACCAGAAATTACTCTATATACAGATGAGCTTTCCTGAGATGGTTTCTGACAGTTTGACCTGAAAGTGTTTGGTTTTGCAAACCAGTTGTTGCACCAGTCTGTCTGGGTGGCAGGTCTAGGATGATCTTGCAGGTGAAGAAACCAGATGCAGAGGTCATGGGCTGCCATAGCTAGTTATTTAGTTTTGGTAAAGCTAGAGCGGCCTTTTACTGGGCCCAGCCCAAGGTGCACACTGGTATAAATTAATCATGCTGTTTAATCAATATCTTGATATAACACACCTGTCAATTACATGGGTTATCTTGGCAAAGGAGAAGTGCTCGCTAACATAGATTTGACCAAATTTGTGAACAAGATTTTAGGAAAATACACCTTTCTGTGTGTATCTCTGCAAAAAGTTTTAGATCTTCTATCTAGACTTGTGAAAATGGGAGCAAAAACAATAATGTTGCATTTATATTTTTGTTCAGTGTTAATATAAACATGAATGCAGAAATTTCTAATTACATTTTTATCTAAATTAATGCTGTTAAGTTTGTTTTCCACTCTTACTAGATGTTACTTTTGCTTCACATTATTTCAACATCTGCTGAGCCATCAGCAACACCTGCACACTTAGAATTTGTGTTTTCCCTTCATTAGGAAGAAAGGTGGGCTAACTAGTGTTAGCTGTATTTCATTCATGGGTCCAGTTGCGGTGGTGACAAATGAACAGGCTGTCAAAACTAACAGAACAAGGTAGTCCTGTAACCTCAGCACTCATGTATTATTCTGTAATTCAGATCTCAGAGAAACATACCAAGGACCATTTTCAGAGAATACAATGACCACAGGACTTATATATCCTTATATATTTTGGTGTAATTCTGTCCCCTCGTGTATATGAAACGAAAGTACATCGAGCAGCTGAACACTGAAATGAAAATCACATTCAGCAGTACCTGCTCTGTCTTTAGCTCCTTTGTTGTTGTAGATGGAGAAGCTGTTGAACTTGTTCATGTGATGCTCTAGGAAAGCAACAGGGAAAGCTGCTGAGAAGGCAGCTAAACACTTTCCTAATGCTGGTCGCTGTCTGGAGAGAGGAGAGGAGAGGAGAGAAAAGAACACAGAAGAGAAAGAAGAAGAAGAGAACAAACAATTATTTTCATCATCAATCATCCATTTCATTTTTTCAAATAACTCAATTAATCAATATAGAAATGAATAAGAAATATTTCATATTTTATCTAAAAACAACTATCATAAAAACAAATATATTTAGGAAGTGCAAGCACACTCCTATGAATTGTTAACCAGTTTAAGGACTACTACAAGATGAACCTGTACATTTGGCTGATTTTCCACCACCAAAATTCCAAAAAGGAAGAAAATCTGTGTTCAGCACAATTCAGCTGCACTGAATACAAACCAGACTACAGGAACACCAGATTTGGTGCAGAAGGAGTCATGGCAGCTCTGTGTATGGATCTGTTGAAGCACATCAATGAGTGCCTTTTTTTACTCATTATTAATAGTGAATATGTTTGTTACTTAGATGTTTCACTGATTCTAGAACAATACTGTCAGTTATACTGTACCTCTCTACATAAATGCTTTTGTTTGTTCCCAGAGAGTAGAGGCTGTTGAGGATTCTGTAGCAGGAAACCTGGACATCATCCACTAGGAGAGGCAAACAAAAAAAAAACTTTTGCAGGTAATATTTTAGGGACTAAAAAAAGGGGTACCATTTGGATCAGAATGAAACAGGGATCTATTTCACGTTGGAAATCTGACATTATCCCTGAAGGAGAAAACATGTGATAACATAAACTGTTAAGATTTCACATCAATAATATGCCATATGACCAACATAAGTCAGTACGCACATATGAGGTCTTCTCCAAACATGTTCTGTCCGATGTGCTCAAACAGGGAGGAGAGGACAGGCAGCAGGGCAAAGGTAGTGTAGTTGATGATCTGAGTGACACCTCGCGGCTGCTCTCTGCTGTGGGTGAACTGACCGAGCTTCAGGTTCTCCTGCGTCTTCTCCAGATCTTCAGCTGCACTGTCAAAGTACGATCGCAGTGCTGCTTTGACTGACTCCAGACCAGTCTTCATCACTGTTCTGATATATGGGGAGAGTTAGGTTTTACATCATTACAAAAGAGACTTATTCCAACTGTTTATTAATAAACAGTGCATGACAACGTGCACAATATCATGTGTTCTGCTTCGCAAAATAATTCAAACGACAACATATTCTTGAACAAGAAAAGAATAGAAATTTCAAAAGACAGGCAAACAGCCAAAATACATTACATCACAGGTGAAATCTCAGAATAAGATGCTCAATAAGATAAGAATAAGATTGTTACGATCCTGCAGACCTGTCTGTTCCTACTGTTTCTTTTTCCTTTCTCCCAGTGTTATGTGTTGTCTGTCTGTTTTCCCCTGTCTGTCTGGGTGTGTCTCTACACCTAGCCAGCTCCGCCTCCTCAGGTGCACACCTCGGGCTCGATTTTGGTCCACTGCGATCAATAATTAGCAACAGCCACGATTCAATGCAACTATCCGAGTCAGCACATAAAGTCAGAACCAAATTTATATATTTTGATCAGTATGTCATCTGACCACATCGCAAGCGCGTTCAGCACGCGTAATGGTCACTCAACCTGACCGAATGTACACAGGTGAAACAGGGACGCAAACTAATCGATTAACGTCACTGTGCCAACCAGAAACAGCCGTGGCATCCTACAGAGCATATATACTGCATCTATCTCAGAGCACTCGAGAGACAGACACACGGAAAAAGCATAAGTGATGATCGTTGTCCGCTATTACCCAATTCATTTCATTCCAAATACAAATGTTATCATTGTAATGCTTCACGTTATCTACAAAGATGGAGTACATCATTGCTTTGAGGAGGAGGAGGAGGAGGAGGAGGAGGAGGAGCTGGATTTACCATCTAAGGACCTCATATCCAGACATGAGTGAGCAGGAATGCAGGTGGGCCACGAGAATAACACCTTCAACACTGTAGGCTATGCAACTTTCTTTAATCATCTACTCTTTTGCATGTCACAGGAACAAATTACATCTGCCAAGGGAGGTCGTCGATGTGCTCCGGCTGTGCTCTCCCGGTCGTGGTAAGGGTGACAGCGGCTCTGACTTCCTTCGCCACCGGGTCTTTTCAACATACCGTGGCCTCGGTGGTGGGGATCAGTCAGTCCGCTGTCTGCTTGGCTATACATGCAGTTTCCTCCAGTCTAGTCCGACATGCAAATGAGCACATCATTTTCCCTGCAACACCTGAGAGCCAGATGGAAACTAAGCGAGGGTTCTTGTTGAAATTTGGATTCCCCGGGGTCCTGGGAGCAATCGACTGCACTCATGTGCAGTTGCGCACCCCAGAGACTCAAGCCTACATTTATGTGAACCGAAGGGGGGTCCATTCCATCAATATCCAGGTGATCTGTGACTCTATTTTCGTTGTCACGAATTGTTATTGACAGTGTTGCTAACAATTCGCGACATCGTCACAATTTGCAGAATGTGTGAAAAGTAATGGAAATGCGTGACTGTCCCGCACAAAGTGGGACATCTGGTCACCCTAGTCATAGTAAACTGCATAACATGAAGACAAAGTCATATCAATGGGCATTTTTGCGCCAGTCTTATGTCAGCTATGAATCAAAACATTATTTTGACACCTCAGTCAAATGCTACAAGATACAGAGAGAGAGATGTCGAAGCTTCAGAGATGGAGAGAGTTTGAGGTAGCTGGTCGTGTTCTGATTAGGATCCTTGTCTTTAAACCTGTTTTTCTCAAAATTCTGCTCCAAAAAATCCTACTGATCTGACTTTGAGTGATCATAACACTTGATACCAGATATAAAAATAATTAAAACAGATTTGAAAAGAGCTTGAAATAAGCTTCTAGGTGATACTAAAATCTCCAAAAGGTAAAATTTCATGTGACTGCTTTTCCCAGATCCCATCACATATAGACAGGTGTGTGCCTTTCCAAAATCATGTCCAATCAATTGAATTTACAACAGGTGGACTCCAATCAAGTTGTAGAAACATCTCAAGGATGATCAGTGGAAACAGGATGCACCTGAGCTCATTTTTGAGTGTCATAGCAAAAGGCGTGAATACTGGTGTACATGCGATATTTCAGTTTTTTATTTTTAATAAATTTGCAAAAATTTATAAAAGACCTTTTTCACTTTGTCATAATGGGGTATTGTGTGTAGACTGATGAGACAAAAAAGGAATTGAATCCATTTTGGAAAAAGGCCGTAATATAACAAAATGATGGGAAAGTGAAGGGGTGTAAATACTTTATACTATATACAATACTTTCCTTGTATATAGAGCTGCAAGGTGGTGTAGCTGCAGATTCTTAAACTGGGCCATGGCAACATGACTGAGCACAACAAACCAGTGGAAGTAAGACATCAAAACCCTTATCAGTGTGCAGGCCTTGCCAATAGCAGAATGTTGACATCAGTCAGAGCTGACGCAGCACATCATAGCTGCAGCTTTTAGGAGGTATAGTGTAGGTTTGACAAAAATGCATTTTTGAAGATTGTTATTGTACTTTCTCAGATCTCTTTTATCTCTGATCCTGGCCTCCAGGATTACAGGTACAAATAAAAGCAAAGTGCTGCTTTGCACAGCATCATTTAAATTGTGGGAGAAAGTGCAGGTAGTTTTTGACAATGCTGGCTGAGAGCCAAGCTACTGACTAGCTTGTGTCCACTGACATGTCCACTGCAATGAGAGAGAAGTGGTGGGGGTGATGGTGTGTGATTTTTTTTTTCACCTCTGCTGAGTCATCATAAGAGCACTGTCAGCATTCACAATGGGACAATATGCATATTATCTCTCATTCAACACTGGCTTGGACAACGAATTTCACATTAAACATAATCTCTGCTGTAATGACCAGACACACACAGGCACACACAAACACAGACACAGACACAGACAAACACACACACACACACACACACACACACACACACACACACAGTTTATATCTTTCCTTACCTGGCATCTAGGCTTTGTCCCAGTATCTGCAGACAGTTGACTATGGATGTGGCATTGTTACCTGGGAAGTAGACAGGATTAGGTATCAGAGGACCCATTGTGTAGGGATTAATGTTCCAATCTGTCAAGAAAGTGGAGAGTCAAGCACTACATCACACTAAAACAACCAAACGGCAGCCCTCTTCAAATCAACAGGATCCCTCTGTCTGGGAAAAACAAATCTGAAGAATCACATCTGTCATGTATGTGCTTTAGTAAATAACATAACAGAGCAATCATATTCAAAGAAAAAAGATGTTCCTTCAAAAATAAAAGCTTAAAAAGTCATATTCATAAGTGCGGATGTTACAAAGCATCAATCTTAAGCCTTTTATGCAGTCAACAGCACTGGAACACAACAATGCTGACAGCCTAATAAATACCAAAAATAAACATATTTTATTTGCGCAAATGTGTCTGCCTGTTTCCAATTGTATCAGGCTTTAGTCTGCAGAGGTGGAGCATCTTTTTACTTTGAGGAGAACAACATGGTGGAATGCTATCAGCATTTGGATATGGTACAAGTTGCAACACCACACTCACAATATCATGCATGCATGCACACACACCCATGCACACCCTATTTGAGGATGTTCTTGAGCTTTTTCATGTTCGTCATTTACCTCTGTGTCGGTTCTACACGAACACATAGTAGTATATCAACAGTAACTGATGCAAACCTCTACAAGATAGCTTATTCTACAATGTGCCTCAGACAGAATGTTCTGGTGTACATGAAGTCTTGATCTTCAGTCAGTCCACCGTATGTTACAGCGATAGGCTCCACTAAGAACTGCCAATATGTATTGATTCAAAAAAATGTTAAAAATATGGTATGCAAGTTGTCTTGGGTCTGATCTTACCTTTAAAAGGTATGCTGAAGAGTTTTTGACCACTAGTAATGCTATGGAGCAATGTCTATATTAGAGGTGGGCAGTATACCAGTTTCATCACCGTCTCCGGTGCGACGTCATGGATTTTGCAATGCTGTCATTACCATGATAAAAGTTTCAGTATATTGAAAATAATGTGCTTTACTGTGGCTGCCAGAACATTCAGACAGAGGGCTATGCACATACTCTAAGAACTGGATTTACACCCATGGCTTTGAGGGCCAATCCAAAGCAGGATTTACTTTAAAACTGAAGCGTTCTGTAGCTAATGTGGTGACGTATTTAATGTTGATGGACAGTCAGGAGGAATTGTGTGAATGTTAAGCCTCATTTGAAGCCAATTAAATAAGGACAGTAGTAGCTTGGATGTGGAAAACTGTTTTTTCACACTGCTCTTTGTGTAATCTCACAAAGTCAGAGCTAACATTATCTCCATCCTTCATACTGCAACACAAGCTCAGCTGGTTTGTTGTTACAGGAAAGCCCCTCTGCTGTGTCAGTATGTGTGTCTGTTGCTGCGTGTTTAAATGTACTTGATAGACATGCCTCGTGGTGCACCGACTACTTTACTTATTCAATATACTTTAGGTTTTCTGCCAGTATGTCAGTATGTGTATCTGTCAGTGTTGGGTAGTAGTGGCACTAAAAGTAGCGGCGTCACTACTAGCTACATTTCTCAGTAGCATGGTGGTACTGTAACTGTTTTCTGGATCAAATAGCTTTTCACTCTTTCAGCTCTTTTAATGATCAAGTAGTGTAATAGTGTCTGAAGCTCAAATGCAGCAGGCTGCCTGCTGCAGTCTGAAATAAAACTGGTAAGCATCAGTAATGGCACCGCCGCCATACACAGACATGAGTATATAGTTTGTCCTGCAATTGAGTCTGAATTGAGCATACCCATGCAAACACAGAGCGCGTGCACACGCACACACACACACACACACACACTTTTGTGGACATTACATAGACTTACATTAATTTCCTGGAGACTTACTCTAACTATAACCAAAACCACTACTTTCCTAACACTAAGCTTAACCCAAGTCTTCACCCTAACTTGTAATGATTTAAGGCAAATCCCCATAATGTGACTGTGTAAACAGATTCATGTCCCCTATGGGCACACACACACACACACACACACACACACACACACACACACACACACACACAAACATGGATGGACTTAAACACACTCTGGGAACTTGCTTTTTGCTATTATGTGGAGTACATGTTTGTCAATCATTGGACAAAACGGTCAGGGGCGTGGTAACGCGGTAAAACAAGGGGGGGGAGTGCCGGTGAAAACAAACAGATTATGGAGATTCAGTGTGTTGCACTCATTGTGCTTATATTGATTTGTTTCATACAGTTACAAACGTTTGCAGACTTTTGGAGCGTCACGTTTGGCACAACCGTGCTAATCAAAACAATATTTCCCATAATGCCCACAGCAACGGGAGCCTGTTGCTTCCAAAAAGACATATCATTTTTAGAACTGGGTCGGACCGAGCGCGGTCGCTTTCACATATCAAGCGAACCATACCAGGGTTCGTTTCTGTGGCTGGGTCTCGGTCCGGCTGTTTGGTCCACACCAGAGTTCGATGGTTTGTATTCACACCAGCCCAAAAGGTCCACACCAGCAATTTTTTTGGTTTGGTTCGAACCAAATAAGATTGGTGTGAATACGCCCTAAGAAATACCCCCAAAACCACTGCTAGGCTTAGGGCCAGAAGAATAATAAGTTGAGGGCCAGAATAAATAATGGTAACCCCACACTTGATAAGCCAGACACTATTCAGATTGGGGACTGTAAAACCAAGCACGTAGGAATGGCAAAGACTGAAAATGAATGACATGTCTTCCGGGAGCTAACAGAACTGTTGCCAGTCTTCCTCTCTACACATCCAAGTAACAGAAAGACTATCACTCACATTGGATCTTTTGACATTCTTCCAGTAAGATATGGAATTGACATTAAGCACTGCTGCTTTACATTACATTATACATTTTCACATTAATATGTACATAGCACACATGCATTTTTTACAACGTACGGTATTACCAAAAACCTGACAAGTTCTCATATCAACCAAGTTCTGACCCATTCAAACCATCCTCCCTTGTTATCTATCTGAAGTCATATTGGCCATATGCTAGCAAACTACTAACGTTAGTTAACAGTTCAACAGCTAGGAAAAATAATTTAGTTATTTGACTTATGAGTGTTCAGGCCATTACAGTAGCACACCTCCTTTTGGAAAGAGGTTTTCCTTCTTTTACTTGTTGACCTGCCAACAATTCCAAATTGTCTGTTTTACGTCAGTCTTGGAGATCATGTGTCTAAGAAATATGACATCTCTTCTGGGGTTGCACAAGGCAGCTGCCTCGGTCCATTACTATTCTCACTATATGTGCTGCCACTTAGTGACGTCACTAGAGAACACAATGTATTCTCTTAAAGGAGAGTCCAGAAAGGTTGTGCATGGGTGGAAAAACACTACATCTGATTGACTGAAATAAGGAAAATCCTGTAGCTTTGTTTCGCACTATGGAAAGATTTTTGGAAGATCTTTTCCAATGCTGACAGCAAAATGTTTTTAAAATTCTTTGTGGATAAGGTCACTGACATAAGGTCTAAAATATTGCCTTCCTGTACCATGGGGAACAACTGTCCAGCCTGTGTTTTTCTTTTGAGCCAGTTAAAAGAACATACAGCCACTGTCTCCCAAATGCACTCTCTTTTTAAAGATGTTTTAGTTCTTTTCGAATATATATATTCTCTGTGAACACTTCTCTGAGCTCTGGCTGTGTGTGTATTGTTTTAAACATGTGATTATTCAGCCACTCTTACAAAAGCCAATCCTTGACAAATTACTTCCCAGTAACTATAAAACTATATTCAAACTTTTATTTCCATGGTCTTGTAAACAGTAGCTTGTAAACAGCTTGCACAGGTCCCAGACAGCAATGAAATCTTTGATAAATTCCAGTCTGGTCTTTGCTGGAAGCACAGTACTGAAATTGCTCGGGTCAGGGTTTCAAATCATATTTTAATGTGTGCAGATGCTGAGGAATGTTTAGCTCTGTTGCTGCTTGACCTAAGTGCAGCTGTCAACACTGACCTTTCTGTTCTCCTTAGTAGGCTTCAGCAATGGACTAGTGTAACAGGGTCTGCCCTAGACTGGTTTGCCTCCTATTTGTCAGACAGGAGTTTTTCTGTGGCCATTCATCATTATATCTCCTCATCTGCTTGACTGACATGTGGTGTACCCAGGGTTCAATCCTTGAATTTTCTTTCCCTCCAGTGCATGCTCCCACTTGGTTTCTTAATTCATCAACTTAAGGGTATTGCCTATCACTGTTATGAAGACAATACCCAGCTATAATATTTTTCCACAAAATTGTTTCTTATTATTGTAATAATAACAATAATCATAATCATCATCATCATCATCATCATCATCATCATCACACACTATGGGTTTAGGTGAGTAACTTTTGAAGAGAAACCACTTCATATCATTCATATAGTCACTATACAGTAAAATGCTACCATTTCTGTTAAAATATGGGCACATATTTGCCCATTATTACATCCAGCATACACAGAGCTACAACAGCATCCATTTGGAGTCATATTTTGTCCACCTGATGAATATAAGTCCAATATTGCCTCTTCTTTTAGTCTTTGTTTGGCTCCAACCAACTCCAGAGAAAACTCCTGAGACAAAAATGGCTCTTTACCTGTTCCACTAAATGCTCCTCTATGTTCACCAGCTACTCAGACAACAGTGAGTTGAGTGCAATAAAACCAAAACAATGAGCAGGAATAATTATTATTATTAAACTTAGTGAGCTAAGAGGAACTGCAGAGTTGGTGATGATGCTCTGTTGGTTCGTCACAAGCATGAGCAATGTTCATATATGATCAGTTCCCATCATTTTCCACTAAGGGCCATAGAGGTGATCATGTCCAACTATATCAATATATATCGTCATTCTTTTGATTCCTAACACATTAAGGCTACTTTCATCAGGATTACCTAGAGTTGATGTTTTATTTGTTTCACCACTAATTGGAAAAATAATGGAAGGACTTCCCTATTCATCTTAAATTTTTAACACTGACAAACCTGGTTCGGTATAATATAAAACCATCCATACTGCACTCACTCAGAACATCAGCAGAGAAGGAGCAGGAGTGGAAGCATTAGGCATGAATGTCCTTACCAAATAAGGATATCCTATGTCTGACAAGAACTCCCAGTTTGCAGAAAAGACTGAAAGGATTCAATGGAAGGAGAGAGGAGGTAGACAGGGAAGCAGAGAAAGAGATAAAAGAAAGGTGTGAGACAATTAAATGAGAGGGAGACCCAGAGAGAGACAAAGAGGGAGCATGGTAGATATAAAGGCACACAGCCTGATGTCAAGCTGTGACACTTCTAACAACTCAATGACCATCATAGATATGTATTCAATTAGAAACAACAGTCTCCAGCATACAGTCAAGGTCTTATTCAACATTTAAACACAAGACTTTGTGCTGTTTCCTGCAATACTGGCATTGTTAGCTCTCTAACTGTCTGTTTTATCATTTATCACACTCACCTGGTCACCATCTCTTTCTCCTTGTTGGAAGCGTGGCCACCACTGCTGATTGGATGGATGGCCGTAGACAAGAAGTACAGCCTGTGGTTTTTAAAGTACTGATCCACCAATGGCAAGACGACCTGAGGGTTAAAAGACAGATACCTAATTACCTGTCTGTTTTTCAAATATAAAACTTAGGATCTTTTATTTTTTTGTCAGGCAGTGCAACACAGAATTTATTTATTTCACAACCAGTAAGTCAAATACAAATATTGATAGAAAAAAAAAAAAAAAATGAAAGTATACTCTCTTTATCAGAATTGGCCTGCTCACACTGATACTGTTACATACATTCACACTTAGAAGCTGACCAGTACAACCACAGTCTTATCTGCTGGTCACTGAACAGCTCATGTGGAGGAGTTGAGAATTCTTGTTCAAGGGCTCAATGCTGCTATTTCATTTTCCCCACTGGTCACTGCCTAAACTTAAGGTGGCCCACACTCTTTCACTAAACAATCACTGTATATTTCACACAAGTGCACAACCATTTAGAGGGCCACACCTGTGCTCATACAACTGGTATTATAAATGATTTAAAAATAAATGCCATCCAAGACCAATTTTGAGATACATTGTGTAGGGAATACCTATATGCAGCTGTCATACCCAATCCTGATTTTATGGCTTAAACTGCATGCACAGTGTGAGCCAAATGCTTCTCCTGTCTTGTCTTATTGATTTATCAGTTAATAAGAAGTAATTAGAATTTATGGCAGTTTTGGTCACCTCTATGAGATTACTTGGATTACTGTCACAGACAAGCTTTCTGATTACTGCTGAACAATATACTTTTTGTATTACACACACTCAAGTTCAATGGTTGCTTCAGAAATACAGACCCATATCTCAATTTTCTGTTTAAATCTTAATTAGGAAAAAACAAAAATACCCAACTGACTGATGAATCAAATAAAGTGATGAGCTCTGACCTTTCCAAAGAACTTAATCTGCTGCTCATGAGGAATCTTCTCTCCCTTTGGTCTTGTTCCCACATCTAAATGAAAGGTAGAACACAATCAAAGACAATGAAGTGTTGATAGATTCACATGGTTACATTCATCTGACATCTGCACATTGGCTCAGGTGGTTGAGGTAGCAGCAAGATTCTTATCTCATTCCCTAAAATATGTATGCAGTTCAATGTACAAAGAGTCAACTGAATTGTAGCCACCCGCTTTGCAAGTTGTTGTTATTTTGGTAAAACAGCACCTTCCTCTCTGCACCAGCCTTATGAATCTAGCCCAGAGTTCAGTTACTCACAGAACTTGGCATCCACATAACATAAAATTAATTTCAAAACTTTATTATTCCTTGAATAACGTCTTACCAAACTCCATCATATGTTGGTGTGCCTGGTCTACGTATGTGATGAGCTGCTGGAGGAAGGTGTAGGCAAATCGTTTCTCTATAGCTGGAGTGTCCAACTCTTGTGACTTCACACCTCTGGAAACAACACACACACTCTTAAAGACATAATGATTTTTTCTTGTTACCCAGAGTCACAAAACAGGATATATATCAATTTCCTATCTGTGCTTCTCTTACAGAGATAGGTCTGGGATGTGTTTAGCCTAGCTGAGTTTAGCATAAAGACTGTAAAGCTGTCTTATTTAGTTGCATTGCATCTTCTTTATTTAAAAAAGCAAACTGCATCGACTGCACAAAAAAAACGCAAAAACTCCTAACTGCTAGCTGTCATGGAAGGCATTTTTATCAGACTAGCTCAGGGTAGCAATTTCTCTCTTCTTGTACTCTCTGTGGTATGTTTGGATGAACACATCCCAAACCTTTGTTCTGGAGATGACTTTGATTTGACTCTGGGTCAGATATTGGAACAAAAATTCAATTTCAATTTCCTAAAATATCAGATTGTTTCTTTTAGTTTGTGTTAACAAACCCAGTAGACAGACACTGTGACACACACACACTGTAGCATGTCATCAGGCAATATCGCAGCTCATATTTGAGTTCAACCAATCAAATTCATTCAAAATTAAAATATTCTTTGAAGTACATCCAATCTGTGTGTAAAGTGTAAAGTCTTTTTCCTACCTGGACACAGTGTAACCATTGATCTGGAGGAACTTGAGGATGTCTTGTGCTTTTTCTCTGTCTTTGGATTTTTCTTTGGCAGTCAATGTATCGTAGGGAACCAGCAGAGGATGGTTTCCTCCACCTGTAGACAGCAACAGCAACACAGCAGGATGAAGAACAACGATAACAGACTGACACAAAGAGGACCCATGTTCATTTCAGCATCCCTTTCAACGGTCTGTAAAGCTAACAGAACCTCAAAAGCATCAATATTTCCTGTAATATTCAGTGGCCCTGCCATCAGCTCAGAGAAAATTAATGTTCATTGCTTTCCTTACTGATCTCTATCTTACTTCAAATGCACAGTTTTGAAGAGTTTTTAATTATTTCGCCATTGTTTTGATTAGATACAAAACCATGACTGTACCCACTGACCCATGAATATAAATTTGGTGATGATGTCAGAACAGGAAAAAGGTTTAGGAAACACTGTGTGTGGATGTGTTGTATCATATCTACCTTTGGCCTCCAGCTCCATTTTCTTTTTCCTGGCCCAGATATTATGATAATTCTCAGCAAGCAGCTCTGCCATAGACTGGAGAAACACAATGTATAACAGCCACAACATCTTCTGGTTTTATATCAATATCAGTACTCATCCTTAGTGTTTCAATGGCCTTGTTTAACCTCAGGGATCAAATAAGTTTTTATTTGCTCTTGAATGCTGTATATCACTGCTTTATCTTTTTGTGTATACAGTAACGTACCTGCATGTCTCGAGACAGTGTAACATTGCTCATATCAATGGGTCTGGGGCTGAAAGCTGGAGTTCCTTCAAAAGACAGCTGTGGAGCACAGGACATATATTGATGTCATTTTCTATATGAAAACTAAACAAATGTAAATTGAATTTGTATGTATGTGTGTGTGTGTACCTGGCTGGCCTGTGATATCCTCCTGGACTTGTTGTGGATGCTGGCAGGGTCTCCTTCTCTGATCCTGTCGATGCTCCAGCCCCAAGACAGCATGGTCTTCAGAGACTCTCTAACTGGCCAGCAATATGCTTCCTTATCCTGCAAGAATACGATGAAACTTTAGGCAAAAACTGTGAGCAAGTCAAAGTACCTCAAAGAAAAAAAGATTTCACCAAAACTGCAATAAGCCACACAATACCTTAACTTGTCAAAATATAGATCCATGCAAAGTGTGCAAGATCCAGTATTTCCAGGATATTTTTACTAACACCTGTCAATCAGTGAAATAGCATTAAACTATTGTCAAGAATGTGTATTGTGTCTACAGCATCCGTGTGCATGTGAATGACACAAACAAACTGGGGACCTACTTATAGGAAAACTGCCCCATAGCACTAAAAGAGGTTAAAACCCCCATAGGGAACCTTCAAGTAAGACTACCACCATACCAAGTGCTTGGGCCAACAGCGGTCTACATCTGACTCACCTACTTTCCCCCAGCGCTGGGTATCCAGACTCATGCCAGGCTAGTGGTAAATGCTACTCCAGAATCAGGATTCCATGAGCTGAGCCTGATCCAAAGCTGGTACCCATGGAACCTATTCAAATCCTGCAGCCATAAATTGGCCAGATCTCACTCACATTTGGTGATACTGTGCTGTAGTACAAGTGAATGCACAGACACTCAGCTACCTGCTTCAGTTAAAATTCTAAATTTGACATTTTTGCAAATGCATGTCAACATGAAGGCAGACTCAGACAGCTGCATGCAGACTACCTTCTCAGACAGGCCTTTGTATGGCTTCAGTAAGGTGTGGCTCTTGGAGATTTCACACATCTGTTCCCCAAATGACCAGCCATTGGAAAACTATAAAACATACATAAGACACATTTTAAAATAACTACATTTTCTTGCATAACTTAACTACTGAGACATCACTAAAATAAATGAATGTGACTCGTCGCACCTTTTCTATACACCACTTCTCATGGTTGTGCTCTGCATATCTGGTTATGAAGTAGTCGAGTTTCTCTGGGACAGTCACACTGATGAAGACAGAAAAGAATGAATATGTGGGGTCACCTGCTGTAAAGACTGACATGAACTGCAATCAAAGCCAAGCCAATAACTCTCTGAACTAATCTAACAGTAAGTGATTTGATCTTTTGTTTTTAGACAAATTTCTTTTCTTTGCAACTCTCAGGATTCTGATATATAAATCTACAAATCTGAATTAGGGTCTGAATCAAAAATAACTTCTACAAATAAGCCTGAAAAGAAGACACTTTTAGAGTAGAAACTGAATGTATTTAACAAAGAAGAAATACGTATGTTGTTTACTTGGCAGTGTCTGCTGGCTGTGGAGTGAAGTTTCCCTCTGAGTCCATAGACGACTGTTTCTCCATCATGGCCATGTAGTTGGACTCCATGTAGTCTGGAGGAAGAGCTCCCGCCACAGCACTGAGACATGGTAATGCCAACTTAAACAGCTCCTGGTCATACCGCTATGTCATAAAAACACACGTTCAGCACACTGCTTTATACAGCATTAGACAGCACTGCTATGCTTCAACTACAGGTTTAACCCTTTCTAGTTCTGCTGTGACATTTAAGGCTAATGACTGTTTAGACTTAGGTGTTCCTGTGATCATTGATCATTGAACTCATACCTTGACCAACCTGAAGCATGTTGCACTACACAGACCTGGCCTTTGATATGGCACATATCTATAGGCAGCACAGCAAGCCTGGCTTTATACTCGTAAAACCCCTGATGCATTCATTTATTTTATTTATCACCTAATTCATTTCATTTTCATTTAATGTTCTATAAAAAACAGACCTGAACCAAGGCCTCACCTTACGTGACAGAGCATCAAATATTCCCCAGAACAGTTTTCTGGAGAGATGAAGCTCTTCATCTGATGCAGCTCCAAAGTTCCCCCAGCCTCCAGCCAGGCAGTAATACTTCCAGCAACGCTCATAGTGATTAGTCAACAGCTGGGGAAAGTCAAGAGGACATTCATCAACCACCTTCTGGCCTCTGAAACCATTTTCTTAAAAAAAAAAAAAAAAAGTGCTGCAAATGGCACTTTTCCATGACCAACATATTTCCAATAAATCTGAAATCGGAAATGCTGCTGATGAGTGCACTTGTAGAAAAAAAGGATTGTATTGCTGACAACTGAATTAAAATTAATACATATAACCATAATATATCATTGCAATTTCATAGTGGACTGAAGAATCTTACCTGGCTCCTTGTGAATGTTGTCTGAACTGAGGTAAATTCATATTCTATAAACTGTTTGTGCTAAAGTAAAGTCCCTGTGGACTCCTTTGAAAGGAACTTGTGAATTCTCACCTTCAGAGGCATCTTGGTGTGTTCATTAAGCAGAGGAACGTCAAACACAAGCCTCCTCAGCAGATGTTGCATCATGGAAGGCCTCAGCTTACTGCACATGATGAAGATCACATACATTACTTGGTTATTTTCACTGACAAACAGCCAAATGACCAACAATCATACTATAGCAAACTTGAAGAGGACGTTCTTCACAAAAATGTCTGACAGAAAAATGAACAGTGAATGTGTTGGGAAATTTAACAAATGAAACACAGCGATTAGCAGCAATAGCCAAGTTGAACCCAGAGCTATGAAGAGTGAAGAGCAAGAGACACTTGCAATGACAAGAAGAGGTGGTAATTCTCCCCTCCCAGGTATTTAACAATATCTGACTCTGTGGGATTCTGATGACTCTAACTCCTATATGTTAGTTTTGCTATTTTCCCTTTTAATGCCAGTCTTACCCACAAACAGCCAGCAGACACTCCTCTATGGCGTCTCTCTGGGCTTTGGTGAGGCAGCAGCCTTTGGAAAGGCGGTAAACCGTGTGCAGCAGGGAGTCAATTAGTGAGGCGAAGGGCTCCGTTCCCGCAAACAGTGGAGCACATTTAGTCAGGAGAGGCAACACAGCTGTGCACAAATACCTGTTGAGGGCAAGTGCCATGTCTGTGGCACTGAGAGCAACCTGACACAAATACAGAGATAGAAGAAGAGAGGAAAGACAGGGAAAAGCCATATTTGAGTGTGTGATCAGGTTTGGTCTGAGAACGTGCATTCAAAGGTGTGTTTACAGCTGAGAAGAGTTGCATGATTGTGGGTTTACACACATTTGTTGACAATGCCTTCAGAAGGCTGGATTCCAGAAAATGTTGTGTGCTGAATTCTACAGTACCAATTGTGACATATGAAGGAGTTCAAGTTATTTAGCTGTTCATATTGCAGTTTGGACAGGATATTTAGCCAGCAGACACATAGGAACAGTCATATGAAATGGTGCTTCTGGTCACCCAGTTCAAGAAAGTCCTTTTAGTTCTGGTCTGGTCTTCACCACCTCCTGAGAAATCTGGCTCTTTAGCTGCTAAATGCTCTTCTATGTTTACTAGCTAGTTTCTAACTGTCTCGGCCTGCTATAGATAGTGCACTGTGGGTTCATCAGGGTTTTTCACTAGAAACAGCTGCCTGCAGCTGCTGCACACAATGTCAGCGTGATGACACTGAACCAAAACAGTACAGCTGTGGGTGCGACATCTTTTACATTATACAGTCATTTGAATGATTGTCAAAATAATATTAATTAGTGCAACTTCAAGAAAACATTGGAAGCAGCAATTTCACACACACACACACACACACACACACACACACACACACCCACACACACACATACACACTCACAGTGTCCAGAGAGGCAGCAGCTCTCAGGTCTGGTAAGAAGCCGACCTCCAGTAGATGTAACAAGAAATTCTGGTCTTCTATACCATAGACTCGGTCCAGGAACAGGACCATGGCTGCTTTATGGTCGGGACAGAAACCAGCTGACATGTCTGGCTCAACCACCAGTCCATCTGGGCATGCACAAGAAAACGCATAAACACACACATACACACACATAAGAAACTAGATTAAAATCGAGAACCATCAAGCAATCGCTGCCTTCTATTCATGTTTGCACATTTTCATCTTTGATATCACACTGGACCTGGTTCAAATCAGGATTACTATCATGTGTGGTGGGTGCTGGAGGGGTTGCTTACCTTTAGCCAGGTTGGGCATGGAGAATGGAATGCTGATGACTCCCACCAGGTCTTCAATAGGAATTAGAGACCTCAGAATGGCTCTAATACGGATCGCTTCACCTTTACCAGCATGGATCAGCTGATATAAAAATGGGTTATGTTAGTGTGAGTATCTTTCTGAATGTGTGTGTGTGTGTGTGTAGTGTGTTGTCACTCACATGCATCTCTGGAGCACAGCGGCCTAGCAGGTCAATGAGAGCAGCATAGAAGGTCATGATAGCATTTCCCATGTGGATAGTATCATCTTCCTCTTCCTCCAGCATGTCACTGCTACACACACACACACACACACACACACACGTACATCACTTATGTCACTTTCCCTAAAACCTCATTATCTAATACTATAACAGCAAATTAATGAGACATGACGATGATGGTTTACAGTGTCTTGCTGCTCTCAGACATAGGAGAGGGACCATCTCTGGAGAGATCCTGAGAGATCTTAATGGCTTCCTCCATCGCTGCCAGCAGCCCATCACCACCTTCACCCCGAAGTGCGGGGCCAAAACATTCTGGTCGGCGAATCAGAAGCCTCACCACAACGTTGGCATTCTCCTCCACACTTTCACCTGGCCACAGAAGAGTAGAGGTGTGAAAGACAGATTACCTTGCTGGTTGAAAATAACACACACGACCAGCAGTATAGTCGAGCATGAATTTTCACCATTGCAGAAGACAGCAAAGCGCAGGAAGTCGAGGTATCGTTCACCCTCCACAGGGTTCCAGCCAATGTCAGGGTATCCTTTACACACCAGCATCACACAGCTCTGCAGCCCACAGCCAGCCAGGTACTGCACCACCTGCAGAGGCCACATATGATTGCCGACATGATTTAATGAAAGAAATGTCTAAAAATCTATGCACAACAGAATGTGTGATGGGTTTTCAGTGGACAGCATAGTTTAAACAAAACTTCTAAAAAGTCTGATTATCACAAAAATGATAAGCAATCTTTTATTGCACATGCTGATTTTACTGCGGTGTGGGAAAATAGGGGTATTAACCATTTAAAAGATATTTTTAATGGCCAAGGATGACTTTCTTTTTCTGATATCTAGGATACATTCAAACCTTATACCCACTCCCCCAGTTTACAAATCATTTTTTTCCAGACTGACAGCAGCAATGAGGTGTGCCTCATTTTCTTAACGTTAGATCTTGGACCCTCTTCTTTTTAGAAGTCTTATAGCTCTTAACAGCGTGAATTAATGGAGCCAGTGAGAACACATTCAGCACCACTGAATCCTGAAAAAACATCCTGTAAGGTCAATATATTGCCTCTGCCTTTCTCATTCCAGTGTCCTTTGATGTTTAGTTCGCTCTGTTTTATCTGTGTGTGTGTGTGTGTTCGATGTGTGTGTGTGTGTGTGTTCGATGTGTGTGTGTGTGTGTGTGTGTGTGTGTGTGTGTGTGTGTGTGAGTGTGTGTGTGTAGGAATGCGTAGGTTCACATTTTTGGGGGTTTTTTCATTCTTGCCAATACCATCGCTTTGTGTTCTCGTGGATCCCATGATGCATTCTTCCTGTGCCTGTTTTTTGTGTGCTTGCTGAGAAAATGTTGATTCTGTGTTTCTGTAATCTCATATTTCAGAACGTCAGCATATCTTTGTTTAGTATGGTTTGTTACACATTTGAGTGCAAAAAAAAATACAAACCCCAACTAAATCTTGGCTACTCGCAGTTTTTCAAACGTGATAATGTGCTTATCTTCTCCGGTCTTCTCTCATATTGGCACTGATTTGTGTCCAAGCAATATCAAATAAATATCTAAACAGCGGATTGATTTATTATGAAAGTAAGTTCACTGGTGTGTAATTTCCGCATCTTTATTAGTTACACCTTGAGGTGTAACACTACATAGAGGTGTGTTTCTAACATGTAGTCCATCTACACTGACATCATTTGTTTACACTGACTATTAGACACAACTCAGTCTATCACAAGTCAGCAGCAGAATAAACTGCAGCCTCCAAAATGACCATAAAATTGAATCAACATCTCTCTAAAGAGTCTAACCTTCATTAATGTAGAAGTTATTATTGTATTAAGGCTGCATTAGTTTTACCCTTGACTTTTTGTCTGTGTGAGGTGAAGACTGGTGTGATGAATACTTTAGCATTAGTGCTCTGAAATCACTCCTGCATGTTGCATTTTTCCAATGAAGCAACCCCTGAACTACAGATAAATTGTGACTTACCTTTGTGTGTGTGTCTTTGCGTGTGTTTGTGTGTGTGTGTGTGTGTGTGTGTGTGTGTGTATGCTTGTCTGTGATGCTGGAGGAAGAGGAAGGTGATATGATTAGATTAGGGTTAGGCTAAGCTTGCAGGAAATGAATGTAAGTCTGTGTAATGTTCCCACGAATAATGGAAAAAAGGTCTGTGAGTATGTGTGTGTGTGTGTGTGTGTGTGTGTGTGTGTGTGTGTGTGTGTGTGTGTGTGTGTGTGTGTGCGTGCGTGCATGTGCGTGCGTGCATGCGTGCGTGTTTTGTTTTTCAATCTCACCTTCTCCAGGTCTGGCTCTCTTAAAGCCAGGGCCAATTCATTATTATCCATGACTGATGCTGCAGCCACATCCAGAGGAGTAGAGCCTCGCATGGAAGGAGATGCTGAGGACAGGACAGGACAGAGAGAAGGAAAGGAGAGGAGAGGAGAGGAGAGAAGAGGAGAGAAGAGGAGGGGAGAGGAGAGATGCAATTAATATACATACCAGTAAGAGGATAAGGAGTCTATTCCTAATAAAACAGAGGTGTATCTGTTCCTGGGAACAGCACTGTTGGAATATAGCACTATTCAAACAGACAGTGTTGTCCGTGAGCAATAAGGCATGAAGTTGTAAAAACAAATCAAGTTTCACAAAGTACCCGAGATCTCATTAGAAATCAGCACACATCTCCCCCCACACACATGAACACACAACAAGAAAACAACACAGTATTTAAAGAAGAACACTGGTGAGCAGGAAGGAGTGAGCAGAGGATCTTGATTCTCAGACATACTGATTTGAGTAATGAACACTAAGAAATAGATCTCATCAATTTGGAAAAATAATATTCACTCAGTGACGAGTCACAAAACAATGCAGCAAATACAGTAAGTCAGTCACACACACACACACACACACACACACACACACACACACTCACACTCACCGAGGCCAACACTGCTGTTCTCCAGCAGGTAGCTGAGATGGTCAAACATGGCCTTCTGGTTCTGACGGCTGATTCGACAGAAGTAACAGAGAAATCGACAACAGTTGGCCACCATTTTAGGAAAGGTGATTTCCTACAAAAACACAGACATCATGTACTGGGTTGGTACACATAAATCAAGCAGCCATTGTCTTCTCATTATAAATGTAATCTTGTCCACAAAGCGTCATTGTCACTATTTATTCAAATATCTTTGTGCTCTTTCAGGTAAAAGTGTGCATATGTATGTAGTTTCAAAACAATTCATACTAAATAACAACAAAAGATAAACCGCATCTGCACAAAATGTTTCTGTCGACACTTTGACCCAGCTTCAGCACTTAAGCCTATTTTCAAGTTCTTCAGCTTATGTGTACGTCATACCTTGGAGTCTCCTCCACTGAGCACGTTGACCATGACCTCCATGACGGTCTCATGCATCCCCAGAGCTCTCATCAGGTTAGGATGTTGGTAGAACACCTTGTTGTTCATGATATCACTGCAGAAGAAGAGGGACGAGTTTTCCATCGTTCATCTTCAGAATCGTGTTGTAGGTCTGCTTTGCTTCAAATTGAAATTAGACTAGACTGCAGTTTACTGGCTCATAGAAAGGAGAACTGCATATTACGCATACAGCACATGATACATGCAGTGTACAGTTCACACAGAAAGTTTTCAAACTCTTTACATTTTGTTATGTTTCAGACTCGTCTTAAAAGGAATTCAGTTTATTCTAATTTTTTTCCTTGTCAATCTACACACAATACTCCACAATGACAAAGCAAAGAGTGGTTTTTAGCATTCATTTATTAAAAATAACATGCCATTTCCCTAAGTATTCAGACTGTTTGTTATGACACACACAATTGAGCTCTGGTGCATCCCACTTCTATCAATGGTCCTTTAGATGCTTCTATAACTTGAGGGTCTGAAAGCTTTTTGCATGCAATGTCTATCATATATTTATTAAGATATTTATGACCATATTGCAATTATGTATAAGACAGTCACTTTCAGGTTGGTCAGTACAGACATTTGTCCAGCTGCCCAGTACCCTAATAAAAGGAAAGTCACTGTCAAGAAGACAGAGAAGAGAGAGGAACAAAGGAAATCAGAATTGGCTTTCAGGAGTCTGACAGAGGAGTGTGTTCTCACCCCAGCCCTCTGATCATCAGTTTCTCTTCCTCTCTGCCCATACGGACACTCAGCAGAGATCTGATCTGACCCAGAGCAGCCAACAGATTGATAGTGTCCTCGATCGATACCGAGTTTATAGTGTAGGTCTTAGGAAGAGCCCGCACCTGCACAGATAAGAGACAGGTTCATATCTTTTCAAACTTATTGCTAAGGTCCACACATTTTCTTCACTGTCAGAGACTTTATTTTACTGAGAAGCTGATAACAGACTGAGCGGTCTGTTATCAGCTACCATATGTTACAAAATAGGATAATCCTTTATTAATCCCACAGCGGGGAAAGTTTCAGAGTTACAGCAGCAAATTGGATAGTGTAATATTACCACAGAGTGAAACAAGAAGATCTGAGTCTCCTCAGCAGATACTGTCTGCTCTAGTCTTTCTAGTAAGGTGCACTGAGAAGCTCAACAGTGAGCAAGAGTTGCTGTAAGGCTTCCACTCATGTGGTGGAAACTTGAGTTGTAAGAAAGAGATCATGTAAAAAAAGAGAATTCAGTAATCATTTACGTCTATTGTTCTTTTAAATCCTTGTTCTTCATGTTAGTATTACACATAAGTGTTAAGGATGTTTCTTTAATTATGCCATCATTTACAGATATATTGAGGATTCTGTGCAAAATGTTTTTAATCAAATAACTTGGTGTTGCATTTGTTATGTTCAAACCTCAGCTTTTAGGAAATGAGGCTCTTATGAACATTCTTTGTTATGAGAATGTATATGAGCCAGAGAGGAAGTAAAGTACAGCAATGGCAGACACACACATACACAGACCTAAGAAGTGTGTGTAGAGAGACTGCGGACACTGCAGTTATGTGATAAGCACCTTAACACTATGGCCACTGAGGTGCCCCATGCCCGCCATGTCATATTCTATTGGAACAGTGTAAACAGGCCCTCTATCAAAAGGAACACATACACTCTCTCTCCTTCTCCCTCCCTCTCTCTTACACGCACACCAACACACACACCCACACACACACACACACACACAAACAAGCCAACCTGTCCTCCAATGCCGTCATACTGGCGATGCAGCAGGACAAACATGGCTCTGACCAGCTCTGGATCGTCAATAACTGACTCCTGAGCCCAGCGGACCATCGTATCTGAAATCAGCTGCTGCAGTGTACCTGCAGAGACAGGAACGGGAGAGGGAGAGAGGGAGACAGAGAGAGTCAGGGGGTGTTGGGGGATTGTGGTCCAATAATCAGAAAATGTTATTTCTCATACAATTAGTTTTGCATATTTTTCACTTCTCCTTATAGTTCTTGACTTTACAGTAAAGAATACTTAGAATCCAAGTCATAGTAGATAAAGGAGAAGCATTTTCCCCTTTTATATGGTCTGTTCACGGTGGGAATGCTGTTATTTCACCTTGCTGCTCTGTATGAACTGTAAGACACAGAATGGGGGAATTGTTTTTCCACAGATAAGCCGGCAGTGGAGGTAGTACCAGGGCCAAATCTACATCTGTGTAATGTGGCGGAGCTGGAACCAGTAGATGCTGACGCTGTTGTGTTACACTTCTTTTGCTTCACACACATTTTTGCACTCATGCCACTGTTGTTTGGCTGTGTAAAAAAAGCAAAGTCAGCATAATGACGGGTCTTCTTATCTGTTTAAAAAGAGCTTTTGACAGTAAGTACCTCAACTCTCGGCTCATGTTCCACTTGACACAATAGCCACAAGGCTGCAATTGCAAGAAGTAACACGTAAGTACAAAGTTTTCTTTTTTAAGAGAGAGAGACAAAAGATGAACAGCTAGAGAGAGACAGATCAAGACTCTATTAGACGAGTAAGTCCTCTTGGAAAAGGTAGGTCTTCGAGCTATTTATAAGACAACAGAAGACTTACCTCACAGATGTTTCATATTCTTTCACTTAACTTGCTCAGCATGAAGCCTCTCAAAATTCCATTAGCAGTGGGGATGTTGTTGAACAACAAAACCCATTACAGTGCTGCTAGCTGGAGTGTGTAATGTTTATCGCCTCCCAAACGGTCGGATGGAATGTGCAACTCAATAGGAATATAATCAAAAGCTTAAAATGTAAAATTTGTCCCGTAGGTTCGACTAGAGGAAAGGTCACAGGGTTCTTCAAATTAAAGGTTCATCTATCAGGAATCTGAATTTACTCAACAAATTTCCACTTGTGTGTGCTGTGAGTTATACATACACACACACAAACACACACACACATGTATTTATGATAACGAACTGTCAAATGTTTAAAGGTCCTCCACATCTGTCTGTGTTTCAGCTGGTGCAGAGGACTTACTGGGTTTTCTTTCTTTTTTCTCCTTTGGCAGGTTGGCCATCTTCTTCTTCAGGTAAGCCACTTTCTCCACCAATGACATGAGTCGACCTCGGATGGTGAAATCACTGTCACCGCCTATGCCTCTCTCCTCATCCAACTCTATACCTGACAGAATGTTGAAATCAGTACACGGTGCGTACTCTATGTTTCATATTGTAGTTCATTTCAAAGTTTGGTTGGCTGTGGAGGTAGAGCGGATTGGTACATTACCACAGTGTCTCATCAGGTCTTCATGGAAGTCAAGCAGCTGTTCTCGAATGTATTCAGGACAGGGACACTCCTGCTTCTCATCCTTAAAGTTCAGCAGCATGTTGATCTGTAGAAACACAAGCGGGTGTGACTCTGATACAAGTCCTGTTCATCGCATACTTGTACTGTGACCACTTCTACAGCAACTGCACAGAAATCCAGCATGCATTTGGCCAAGTTTTTGGAATGGGATGATAGGAACATGTTTCCACCAGTGTACTGGGAAGAGACTATTTGACGTGGGATCTACAGTGCAGCAAGAGCCAAAGTAGCACAGAATGGAAAACTATGTCTGTCACAACAGTTTCAAACACTGCAAGAGTGAGTCTGTTCAATGTAAAATGTGAGAAAAAGAAAACAAACTGGTGTCCAGTGTTAAAAGCCCTCAGCTGAATCAGTATTTAAGCTGAAATAGAATATGTACCTCATCTTAATTCAAAGTAGCAACACATCTTCATCTTTTGTTGTCTGTTAAGCTCTATTGTATGCTGTTCTTCTCTGCTTTCTTTCTACTTCATGTGCCACTGTACTCTTCTGTTTTACCAACTTCTGTAGAGACTAGACTTCAGCTAATTTCGTATACTCAAACACACTTCATGCTATTTTTCTAAACTGCACTGTTATTCTACAACCTGCTCTTCCCTCTGTAGTACAGCCTATTCTTCTGTACTGCTCTGTCCTCCAGCCCAGCCTCTCTCTTCCTCAGCTCAGCGGTGCTCCTACCTGCTCCTGTGGAGGAGATCTGAACTCTTTGGTCTTCTTTGCGGTGAGGGCTGCAGACATGTTGAGAGCCAGCATCACCTCATTGTAGCGGAACCGCTGGTTGTCTTGGAGACAGGCGACAAAGTCATCAGAGAAGGCGACCACTGCCTCAATACGATGACGCACCTGGCAGTCACACAGGTACTGCAGCACATGGCACATCTCCACACACAAACACACAAACATATAAAGATTAAAGACATACAACCACACATAGTGTTGAGTTAACTATATATTATGATGAAAAACTCAACTAAGAAAAAAGGTGCAATAACTTTGTAGGACACTGTACATCTGTCATCAAGCTTAGGGGTCATTGTCATTGCAGAGTTTTGCATATTTCAATGAAAACTGTGAATCTGTCACTAATGTTAATTGTGTCTGTGGTCTTACGCTTCTGTTTTGTTTTTTTTTTAAATTAAAGGTATCATCTGTATTTTCTGGTTCTGATGGTGGGCTTGTTTTCTCATTCATGAGTTTACTGAAAAGTTTCTGTGTACAAGAAACATAAAGGCATGTTCCTCTGGTGTTTTGGTGCTACATCAGTGGTCTGCATGAACAAACAGGGTCAAGTTCTGCTATATCTGTATGTTGAGGGCTTGTCTGGCACAGTCTGTGGCTATGAGATTCCTCTGTTGCCAACTGTGCAAGTTTGTCACAGTGCTCATGATTTTATTTGTGTCTAATCTGAACACCCATACCACTCAGGACCCTGGGCATTTGAGGATAACCAGAAGTCCAGTGATTTCTAACAGTTATTTGAGGTTTACTGTAACTTCCAAAGCTTTTTCAATGTACATCACATATATAACTAAATATAGAAGACATGCCATTTTCTGTAGATTTTTTTGAAACTATAAAAAGAGCTCTGTCATCCTTAAATAAGAAAGCAAAGTAAAAAAAAAAAAAAGTTAAATTACACTGAATTCTATAAATATTCCAGATTGAATAACATAAAAACAAATTGCAATGTGACAGAAAATAATGACTCGCCGTTACATTGAATATCATTCTTTATGAAAACTGTCCGTTAACAGACTAAAGATCTGACATGGAAAAACAAAAGAGGGTTTACTGAGTGTCACCTGGAGTTTCACAGGCTCTGGTAGCTTCATCTGTAACAGTCCTTTAGGCATGTTCCTCCCTCCATCCTCTCCTCTTCCTTCAGTCTCCAACTCTTTCACCGCCTCCAGCTCCTTGTGCATGTCCTCCTGCCCTTCTAGTCTTTCAGAGAACACAGATGGTTCAATCAGTCTGAGGATGTTTTTCAGATCTCCATTTTGGAAAACTCCCATTATTAGCATGGTGTAGAACAGCTTGATGAGGGGGACGAAGAGAAACTCAGTGCTGCCTCCTATTGGATCCCGTACATGCATGCTTCCCTCTCGCACTGCCTCTGTTAGCATCTCGATGGTTTTAATTTTCAGTATATCTAAGGGGAATTCAGGGCTGTATTGGAAACAGTCTCCTGATCCTGATCCGTTGATGCCGTTATTGCGATACAATGGTCCACTTCCACAGACAAAACTTGGTGATGAGAAGTGCATTCTGGGTCTCAGGGAGGTGCTAAGACCAATGCCTGGCAGGCCATGTTTCTTCTTCTCATCTGGAAACAGGGTAATGCTCTTGGTTTCATCTGTCATGGGAACAATGTACTCATTGTTCATCATCAGGCGAGCCGTGGCGTAGCTGCTCAGGTGGATGTCAATGAGGAGGTCATAGTAGCCTGCACGAAGCAAACCTGTGGGTGAGAATAAGACATTTATGTTCTTAATTGGTGACTATTTAGTAGTCTTAAGAATTAATAAACAGACTACATCCATTACCTGGTCTTATGAATTCTATGAATTTGCTCTTTATATTGGTATGTCAAGCCACTTTCTAAGACAAGCACTTATTGTTCAAGGTGAGCCAATGTGTGTAAAGTCACACCCTATATGCTACCTAGACAAATTAAGGTTACCTAAGTTACCCTGGTAATTCAAAGTAGAATGGGTGAGAAGTCTCACTATGGGATATGATTCCCAGCATATTCATTTATGTCATTAGGTTAATCCTGATTGGCTGATTGGGTGATCATGACATCTGCATCAATTAGATCCTGAAGTGGACAAAGCATGTGCTACCACTGTTCTTCAGGAGAAAAAAAAGTCGGTGAAGAAAATGCCATAAGATCAATGGGAGGGCATGAGCCAACCACCTTGGACACAAAGGCAGGGTTATGCTTCAGTGACATGCCCCATAGAAAACTGAGTGCATAAATGTCACTGATTTTATCAGATGCCAAAACCAACATCAACACTGTCTTTGGAGGCAGATGTTTCAAGACCACTTCTTCCAGTGTTTCAAATGGAGGACAAGAGAGCCAATCTAAAGCCACTGCCAAGTCCACAGGGGTACCAGAGGCCTGGAAACAGGAGGGGCATAAAACGACCAAAGGATAACCAAAGGATGTTGGCTAGTTTGTTTTACCTTCATATCTGACATGACATGCAGCAATAGCAGCCAAATACACCTTATTTGTGGAGAAGGCTATTTGTTTTTCAATGTCTAGTCCAGCAGAAATGACAAAATTAGACATGTCCCTTTTTGTGATGCCACTCTTCAAACACTCCATTTACAGCTGTAAAGGGACCTGGTGGAGGAGGCTCTAGTGTTCTGAATAGTGTTAATTACATTCTGAGGAAGTCCCACTGTATTTAAATCATACTGGGCATACCGTGCCAGCCATTCTGGGTGTGGGTGAAATATTACTCTCCCCCCTGCCTGGGACAGGTGGAACAGTTCATATATCTCTGCCAGTGCATTACTGCCCAGTGCAGAGCTATTAGAATCAGTGTTTGGTCATAACCCTCTGTGCACTATAACCCACAGGGTCCAGCCTGAGGACTCATCTAACCTTGGAAATTCCTCATGTACCAGCGGCTGAGTCAAACTACCAGGATGGCTGATGGCATCAGTAAGTGCTATCCATCTCTCCCTCATCCTGTGGTGGAATGCAGTCATGACCACTGACTGAAACAGTGCATGCACAAGGTGTTAGTGC
Organism: Chaetodon auriga; assembly: GCF_051107435.1. Lineage (NCBI taxonomy): Eukaryota > Metazoa > Chordata > Actinopteri > Chaetodontiformes > Chaetodontidae > Chaetodon > Chaetodon auriga. The sequence continues at coordinate 20,995,839 of NC_135093.1, read as the reverse complement.
AGCGACAGAGTGAGTAACGGCTCGAGTGCTGAGGGAGGCAGTAGCCTCCTCCAGGAGCGTTTAAACCGTCAAACTATTTCATGTTTTTCTGTTTTTCTGTGTCCTTGACCTTAGGTCTTAATGCAACAGCAGAACTTGCTTTATTACTAAAGAATGTTGTTGTGTATTTGAATAACTTAGAGGGCAGACAGAACCTGCTGTCTCTGCAACAAAGTCTCCTTTTCTCTTGCCCTGAACCAGCAGTGTTGAATAACAGAGCTGTGACACTGCCATAGACTTCTGTTGGAACTGTAGAATGCAGAAGTAATGCATGATGTAACGCATAATGTAACGCAACTGAGTTCCAAATACTGAGTAGTTGCAGTACTGAACCCCATTCATTTTCAGTGTTTCCCAAGCATGCTAGCTGGTAGGTTGAAATTTCTGCATATTAGTGCATGAGCTGACCTCTCACGAATCTTGTCAATGGTGGTGTTTATCATGAGGTGACAGCTAGTTAGATTCTAATGGCAGCTAATATGAGCAACACTGCACTAGCTACCATAACCAGATGTCAATTGACCGACATTTACCTCAAATTATTTGCAGTTAGTAACATGCATTGGCATATAAAGGTTATCTTTGGTTATTAGATTTGTTGTTCTTAGTTGAGTCTGTATCAGTACACCTGACTACAAAGAATGGTAGCCTGCTCAACTAGGTAACATGGCTAGCTTATATCTAGCAAGGTTGTTCCTTGTTCAACTCAGTGATTGCTTGTTGTTTGTTAGACAAGTAAACTGCAGATAGCTAATTACTTCAGTAGTGGGAGTGTCAATACCTTAGCCCACTACCAATGTCCAAGATAAGCGCTCTTCCACATTTTGGCAAATGTAAATAGCATGCATGAGACATACAATTAATTTGAGCTACAGAGGTGTCCTTCCTTTCAGTTACTGAATTCAACCAAGACATGTTGAATTGTATTCACTCTCCAACACTCAAAACAGCTGCTTGTGCATGACAGTAAAACTGAAGTCACTTTTTTAACAGTTTTGAATAACAGATTGAACACAGTGATGAATCTAAGCTGCACAACACAAGTCCTTGTGTTTATTGCTTATTGCTGTTTATTGCTGTGACTAATAACAGAGAAAATTTTCTTTTCACTTGATGAGGGAAAGATCTCTGGTGACCCCAACTGAGCTTGAGCTGTTTTTAAAGATTGATGTCTTCAATAGGAACCATTGGGCTGGGAGCTGAGAGACACAGACGGAGTAGGGAAGCCAGAAAGTACTGAGACAAACTAACACATTGTTTTCATGTGACTTAATGCAAATAATTCATCCTTTAAGCACACTGTTAAAGGCAGGGTCTCACTATTGCCTCTACCCATTTTGTCAAACAGGTTGCATGCAGTTGTTCTTTTTTATATACAGCAGTTATTCTTTTCATACTATGTGTGTGTTACCTGGCATGTACTTATTCTCTATAGCCTGCAGGAGCTGTGACTCGTCTACATGGGAGCAGAGGGCATGTGCCACCCGGTTGTTTCCCAGAGCACAGATTGCTGAGTACAGTCTGAGGGTATGGTAGTGAAACTTTAATAAGTCCCTTTGCTCTGACAGCTCCAGGATATCCACCGACCTAGACAACAGACAGAGCAATACTGCATGAGAAATGAGAGAGAGAGATGAAAAGGTGTTTGTGTGTGTGTGTGTGGGCGCGCGTGTGTGTGTATGTGTGTGTCTGTAGCTGTAGGTACTCCACCTGTTCTCCTCAGGTATGTGCAGAGACATGAACTGCAGAGGTTCGTTACACTGTACCAGCCAGCCATGTCTGTCATTCACTCTGGATGCTGACACCTGGCAAAAAAAAAAAAGACATAAGATGGCCCATTTGTTACACTCCTTATACTCTACATTTCTTTTCACAAGTGTCAGTCTCTACATCCCTGTTGTACATTCCATTGCACAATTAATGACTGACTTGAACATTCTTCCAATAAGCCAAGTTTCAATTTCTTTGCTGTGGGCCAAAACACAGGAACAGCAGAAAAAAAAGGCCAAAAAATGCTACTTTAAATAGATATGAGTGGTCACCTTGAGGAAGTGGTTGGGAACACGGCTCCATAACACAGGAGTGAGAAACTGGACATGCAGCCGTGGAGGACACTGAGGAACCAGGTTCTTCCTCTCACTCTTAAACAGGCCAGCTGACAGAGGCATCACATTCTGAAAACAAACACACTGATACATCAGATAAGATGAAGCTGGACAGACCAGAGAGGACACTGTGGACATACTTAAATTCATTGTGCATTTTTTTATGTAAACTAAGTGTTGGTTTTCACATTAGTGCTCGTTAGTCTTGTTAATGTGTATACAGATCATTTTTAGGCCCTTTATGTTCTAGTCTCATCTTAAAATGGATGCAATTCATTTTTTCATCAGTCTACACACAATACTCCACAATGAAATTTATTAAAAATAAAATCCTGAAATACTCCATTACATAAGTATTCAGAACTGAGAATTGGAAGAAGCTAAAATAGTACTATGGTGACATCATTTTGATGAAGAAACTGTATGTGTGTTCGTGTGTCCTACTCACCTTAATACGGCCCAGTTCAAACTGGAAGACATTGGGACTGGTGGCCTTGGCAAAGACTGCTGGGAACAGCTTAGTACTGGGTTCCACCTGTGGAGAGGAGAGAGTGCTTCACTATTTACTTATGTCAAACCAAAACCACAATTAGTCATTCCTTTGATGCACTCCAAAAACAAGTTGAAATGATGTTATATTCATTGTTAAAGGAAAAAAAATCTGAAATGCTCCTTTAGGATCTCAGCCCCAGAGTGGGTGGATCAATGTACGTCATTACAGACAATATTAACAAACTTGCTCTGGTAACTAACTTAGAGCACAAGCTAAGAACAGAAAGGGTTTGGTTAGCTTCGGTCTTGTAGAACAAAGAAGACAACAGTTAGCAGCACATGTCAAGATCAGTCAGTTTAGATGCTATGTTTTGAGCTGTTCAATGCGCGACAGCTGAGGAGCTAATTAGCTATCTAGCCCTACACTTTAAGAACACTTTTTCCTGCTTTATGTTTGTAAAGTATAGTTGGCAGGATGACAAAAGGCTTAGAGAGGGAGTAGGAGATGAAGCAGGAATCAAAGAAAAGGACCATTCAAAAACCTGTAACACTACAAAAAAATGTACCTGGTAGTATGTACTGAGTTCTTTGCCATTGGCTGTGAAGGTCAGCAGGCCGTTTGTTGTGTCGACCAGACAGCCGATCTCTAAGCCGTTGTTGTTCCTCCCCTGACCAGGACTAGTACTCTCTCCAGCCCACACCATGTAACAGTTACTACGTTTTATACTGGAGGACACATAGACACAACATGTAACTGAAATCATATGATGTAGTCTTAAACTGGACTGATCCCTGGCCAACATTATAACATTATAAATGATAAAAAATATAAGAATTTACCCCACGATATAGTTGGCTGTAGCTTGACTCACCTCTCATGAACTTTGCCCTTCTCATCTCCCAGGGTGACAGTGACAGTTCGGACATTGTGCAGATCGAAGCCTGGGTCATACTGATGGAAGTCAGAGGTTACCCAGCCCACCCAAACGCTACTGGGCTCCTGACCAGGAAAGATCCGCACTGAGTAGTAGTGCTGCACAGAAAGAGGTGCAATCAAGCCAAGCTTAACTGAATTGGCCTTGATCCCACTTACTTTCCCAAATGACTTCCCAACACCTGTATTATGAAACTGTAAATATGTGGAATTAAGAACACTTGGGAGAACACTTCTGTCAGGTACTGTGGATAAGTATTATTTGTTAAAAACCAGAGACGCTGTCCACCAGTTAAATGTATATTGCGTGTGGGCGTTTTGTAAATTTGATTTCGTATGTGTACTTTCTTACAGTGGAGGCTTGCATGAGGAATTCATATTCATCTCTGTCATCAGCCATGACCTCCTCTGACAGACGAGCAGAGGATGGACAGCTGTTGTCTGGCTTGTTTCTCTTCAACATGAACCTGGTAGATCAGATGGTTGGATTAGGTTTATAAAGTTTAAAAATAGTGATCAAACACGATGACAGAAGAGTACAATTACTGGAGTGCACAAGAAGGATGTGGATGACAAATGTTCTAAACCACTTTTTAATACTATTATTTATTTAAATGGAGAGTTTACCGTTGCTTGAGCTTGGAGGGCTTTTCCTGGTTATAATCTTTGTGATTGTTGAATTCATCTCGCTCAGGTCCATTAGGACCGTTGTGACCATGAGAAGACTTCATCAGGACCTCAAAGTCTGACACTGTTTCAAAGTCCTCCAGCTCCTGCAGGGGACAGCTCCAGATAATGAACACACCAATCATATACCCAACCCTGCTGTTTACATGTGTGAGCTGCAAATGAGCTTTCCTTTCTATAAAGAATGTGAAACACTTGAAATACATGTACAGATAGGTACACTATGCAGTTTCACATTAATGTGCTGCAGCAGAATATTGTTAAGGACATGTCATGTTTGTGGTACTGTTACCCTCTTTGGTGAGAAGAGGCTCTCACTAGCTGGGGATCTGGAGAAGGATTCTGAACACTCTATGGGCATGCTCAGTCTGTAGAAGGTAATGTCAGTGTAACTGTTCTGTGAACCAAATGACCTCTGGGTGACCCTTAGGCAAGGACTCGACTCCACTGTCCCATCTATCCTCGTCACCTGAAAAAGGAGGAAAAACCATTCGCTTTGCATGTACAATCAGCTTGGCATGTTACAATAAGCTTGCCTTACCTAGCCGTCAATAAACAAGCTAATGAAACAGTTTTGTGGAATAAAAATAGAAGACAAAATATTTTCTTGAAATGTCTTGAAATGTGTCTGAAGTGATTACATTTCAGTCCACATCTCAGCCCAATGCCATTGAAACCTCTACCAAAAATCTACAGTAACTGCAGACTCTACTAGCTAGCTAGCTACATGGCCCTGAGTGTATACTGCAGGTGGCTACCCTCACCTCTATGTGTTGGTGGTTGGTGGGGACAGACACAAACTGAGGCAGCCGCTTGCTGAGCCACATGGTGACATCTCGGTTCATGTTGACAGCAAATGGTTCATAGCCTTCCTGTAGGCCGCAGATGGTGAAGTACTTCAAAGTGCTGACGTCTTTACCAAAGTTCATCCTCCCCACCTGACAAACACCCAGACTGCACACTGGGATAAAACCTGGAGACGGACAGAAGAAATCAAATACTTAGATGGAGTTTCTGTGCAGTACTACCTATAACACTATAAACAGAGGAACTATTTGATGGAGCATTTGTGCAATTCAATATTCATCCTGGTCAAATGAGAAATTGAAGAGATATCTTCTGAAAGGGTTATAAAGCACTGCTTAACAATTCCATGTTACACAGCCAACTGCAGGCAGGGCCAGTGTCCTTTCATCTTTGAGAATGTTCAGACAAATCCGCTCACAGAGGCCTTACATCAAAGAGCAGAATTACATAGAGAAGACTACTACAGTGCTGCTAAGCTTCAACATTACTGATAGTAAGAAGGTAGTGAAGGTCCTTGCTGTATAATTGGCATGACTTTTGTTTCAAAGGGTTTACAAAAGAACCAGAAGGATTCAATCTCTTCTTCAGTATTTGGGATCCTTTCTATGATTTACTTTGCAGCCTTCTTGCTAGTCAAGGCTACAAAGTAGCATTGTATTAGAGTTGTGTCTCCAGTGACAGATGTGTGTATGTGTGTACGCTGTCAATGACATAGCACTGACCTCCACCAACTTCAAAGTCCTTGAAGGCCAGCTCAGATCCAGAGTCATCCAGCAGCACCTCTCCATTAAGCGTGAACATCATGGTGTGTTCGTTCAGATCCACCATGCAGCCAACCACATCCCCTGTCTGCCAGGCTCGCCCAAAGTGCTCATTGCCCTGGTGCCAGCGCTGGACCTAGGAAAGAAAATGACCATTTATAACTAATTTGGGCAAAAATAGAAGTGGTTCAACTGCAGTGGCAAGAAATTCAACAAATGGGATGTGTAGAGGAAAGACAATTCTAGCTACCTTGAAGCCATCAAAGACAAAGGCCTGGTCATCAGATCCCAGCTCCTGGTCTGGGAGGCAACCTGGCCTAGCCCAGCCCACCCTCATCTCTCCTGCTGTTAATACCTGGAGGAGAAATAAGAATGTTCCTATCCAGTTTATTGACTGTAAAACAGTGACCGCAAAAGTTCAGTGTGATAACTTGGCAATGTCTGCTCCTTGCAGTTGGGAACAGAGATTTGGGGACAGTTGACACTAAACAAGTATATTCTAGTTTGTGTCTGCAGATTATGGTGGACCAAGAAACACACATGGAATAGCAACAACAGTTAGTGAAATGTTTTAATGACTGTCATGCCAGTGCCATGCCCAGTAGACTATAGATCAGAATTGGCCATTGTGGGGGGCTTTATACTTTTAATACATCTTATACTCAATATTTTAATGTGTAGTTATTTCTTTCTCTAAAATAACCCATCACTGTAAGCTTTGAAATTTGTATCAACCAATGGCTGATAAATTTCACAGCAACATATTTCTTGTCATGTCTCTTCTTACCTCCAGCTCAAAGTACCACTTCCCTGCGTTAACACAGTATGTTTTCTCTGCCCTGAAAATGCGGAACCTCTCAGCAGACATGTTGCTGGGGTCAGACTGAGCTGCTGGATGAAACAAAAATGATTATACAACATGTAAAGATATTCTTAAAAATGACAAGTCATTGAATAAAGTGATAGAATGGAGGTTAGGTAAGGTACCATGGTCCTGATCAGGAGCTTCCAGGTTGTATCCATATCCCAGCAGAGTCCTGACAGCCTCTCTCAGACTATCTTTGTTGGACTTCTTGGTTCTCTCATCCAGCAGAATGTAGGGGACCAGACGGGGGTTTCTACGATTCTTCACATCCTGAGAAGAGACAGAGGACAGATAACAGTCTGAGCTGAACAAAGGCCCTCCTTCTCTTGTCACGTGTGAAGATCAAGAAAATCACAGTCGATTTTCAAGATGACTGATGCTTCAAATAGACAATGAAAGTCTGATCACGCTGATATGCCACTTCAGTGGGTGTTTCAGCACCTCAAATCAAGGAATTCTGTGATAATAGCGGTATTACGCACAATTTGAAGTGACAAATATAGTAAATGGCCTCAATATAAAGATATGTAGCCTAAATATAGGTAGAAATACCTTATGTATGAATATAAATGGCCAAAATTTTGATTTCTTAAATATAAATATAGATATTTAAATATATAGTAAATTGCTTTTTTCCTCAAATTTTTGGAGAACACCTAAATATAAAATGAGAGAAAATACATGAAAATATTTAGTTTGTGTGGTATTGTTATCAGTTTTGATTGAACTTGGACGAGGGTTCTGTGGATCCATTGTGTTTTCCAGCTAATAATATTCAGATGGGAAAAAAAACCCTTCTACTTCAGTGTTTTCAAACTTCCATTACTCAATGCCAGTAGCACCTACAGTTAGTAGTCACTTACAATCAGTTTTACAGATTGTTGGTGATGATAGTTCAGAGTGTTACCTTTCAAAAGAGACCAAAACCATGTATGTACTCCAAATGGTTCAAGAACAGCCATCAGATTACTTTGAGTCTGCCTTAGACAGGTGTTTTAGGCTCATTTTACTGGAATGGTAAAGGGAGATTGGTTTGTAAATACTTTCTTTATCTGAATTGAGGTTTTTTTTTAGCTTAATTTTCAATTTATTCCTGTCCCTCTGTGTGGACTAGCCTCTGACTCTGTCTCTTTGACTCATTTGTGAGGTCAGTTATGTTTAGTTCAATCCTCAGTTGTTTTTTATTTCAACTTAAATTAAAGAGACCTCGTTTTTGCAAATTAGTTAAAAAAAAAAACTATTTTTGATTTTCATCACCTGTGTCCTCAAGCCATACTGCTTGGTCCCTGACACTGAAGCATGAGCATGTAAGAGCTGATTTCAACTTTATACCTTCTTTTAGCTTTTTCAGCTTTATATGCTGCTGGGTAGTATAATCCATGACACTGCATCATATGTCATAATCAGAGCCTATGTTTTACAGTATACAGAAAAACTTAAAAAAAAAAAAAAAAACCTTTTGTTCTTAAGTATGGTTCATTATGAGATATTTTTATACTTGGTGAAGGTTGTCTGGCACCTCAGGGATGCAATCCTAGTGTTTCTGTGTTTGGTAGATGTATTTCCTGAAGAAAGGGATCAGCCCGTTTAAACAGCAACGTCAGCATTTAAAGACAAGAGTTAGAAATATCATATAAAGAGCCTAAAAGAGGTTTAGTGATTTAACTAGCAACGTAACTCGTATTTGATTTGATTTTGTTTGATTTTGCTGTCATCTCTCATGGCCCATCTCTCATACAATTATGAGACACTTGTAACCATCTGGAAAAATGCAGTAGAGTAAAAAGTTCAACATTAGCATAAAATAGAAGCAATCAAGTAAAGCACAAGCGCCTAAAAATGATACAGTAAAAGCACAAGCATACAGGGACAGGTGTTGAAGGACAATGGCAAAGCAAATTAGCACTGCACAGGCCAAAAACCCCCAGCCTAACAGGACCGACACTGATATCACTTTAAGCTCTCTCTAACACATGCAAAAATGCACACACGCTACTATTTATTACAGGTCTCAAACATAACAGTGCCACCGACAATCGTGCCTACAGACATTAATACAGACTGTCTATTACAGAGAAGCATAATGTAGTAGAGAATATAGCCAAGCTACGTGGTCCAGATGGTCAACGGAACTGTCATGTGTAATGCACATGAATATAATGAATGTAATGTATGTAAATATCATGGGTATGTATAATATTAGAATATATAATAAATATCAATATAACAGTATTTCATATGCTGGCCTATGTGCTCTCTGCATTTATGGGCACAATGAAAAGAAAGTTAAATGAGCCCAAGTCTGACCTGAGTTCCGTCTATTAAAAAAAATGTTTAAAAATGTAAAAAAAATTTAATGTCAGAGTTTGGCCCAAGTTGACTCAGCGTTCATTGGGCCAGGCTTACAGACCTCCAAAGCAGACCACAGCTGCCATCCTCTCGTCTATATTTCATTCATTTCACTTCCATAGAGCAGACCAGTCAGTGAAGCTATGAAACTGCCCCCCAACAAGTGACAGTCAGAAATATACAGTGAGAAACGTCAACATGAAAACAAAGCCCCACACAAACACAGTGCCCAGTATTTAACAACATGTGTCACAGACTCTAACCTGTTGGATGCCATAGGTCCAGCCCTGGCGGATGCGGTCTCTTGCCCAGACGTTGTGTGCGTTCTCAGCCAGTTTATCCACCATGGCTTCCTGGGTGGAGGTCAGTTTGATGTGACTCAGGTCCAGAGGAGCAGGTTTATAACCACTGGACAACTCATAGCTGCACAGATAGAGTTGAATCACTGAATCGTTAGCTAGACAGCTGCTCAACAACCTTCATGCACTAGTGTCCTAGACCCTCTGGTGCTCTGGTCATTGAAATATTATCTTTGTTCTGATCTATTAATCATGTCATGAAATGTATCATCACATCATGCGAGAATCATCCTGCATTCCCACCTTGCTGAGTTGTGGCATTATTTAGCATTAACTGATGATTGAGGTGACTTACGTTGGTGAAAGTTTCATGCTCTTTACTTTCTCTACAGCATGTTCATCTGCAAGGCCAACATGGCAACCCAAGGCCAGGAGAGTTCTGTAACACACACAGACACCAAATGATCAAACATGAAATTTAATGTTTAGGTGTCTGCTGTTGACCCAAACATCACCCATTCCCCTATATGGTACATGGAAACTTACGTTGTGAATTAACTGCTTAGTCCACAGAAAGGAACTTGAGAGTTTGCTAATGTGCAGTATGAACATGTCATGTGTTATCAGGGCTTAATGGTGTCACAGATTAATATTTGATCTAAATGTCATATCCTATGCACTGCATTACTTGAGAGTCTCGAGAGACATCTGTAAGTTGTAGCTTCGCTCTTGTTCGGGAAGCTTGGAGAACTCAACCAGACAGGGGTGCTGCCGTTTGTTATCATCTCGCACCTGAAATACACACAGACACACACACACACACGCACAAAGCAAAGGTTAGTACAGTGAGGTAGCCTGTTGCTTGGCACTCTTTTATCTCAGGTCACAGAGAACCACGGGATATCTGGATGCATGTAGGCATAGAACTGGAGTTACATCAGGGTAAATTCAGTTTTTGCCATCCCAATACATAACATTTCTGGCTTCATTAAGTTGTTAAAGAGTTGTTGTTAATTTGAACATGAGATGTACATTTTAAATTGTCATTTGATTTATGTAATGAGAAATATGTCTGAAAAGGGCTTATAATCAGTGTTTCATATAAAGGAGCGAGCTGTTTGTCTGATACTCACTGCACCGTAGGTCCAGCCCAGTTCTATTTTGTTCATCACCCAAAGTTCATGGATGTTTTCTGCAAGCTTCTCCCGGATCCTCTCCAAGTGAGGTGGCAGCACAATCTACATACAAAGACAGAAAAACAAATTCTTTAAAGCGCTTCAGAAATGACTCTTCTGTCGCTTCAGTCTGGTTCTGCTGTCTTTGTTCAGATCAAACAGAAAAAACGAGCATGGGCATGAACTAAAACATTCATGGGGTGAGGTAGCATCAGAACTTCAAAATTTTGGAAAAAGCCATTTAACAATAAAAACATTAACAATAACAACAATAACATTGTGGTAATTAAAGAATTAAAGATGTATCTATTTGTTTGTTTATATGAAGATTTCCTAGTTATATTATTGTGTCTGTGTTAATTCATAATGTCTTTTGTATATGACATTGAACGTTTATCTCTCTCTCCTCTCAGTTGGTAATGACCGTGACCGTGGTCTGTACCTGGCTGGTGTCCACAGGTGTAGGGGTGAATGCCGCCTGGCTCAAGGTGACTGTGGGTCCCAGCAGGTCTCTGGCTGCAGTCTGGTCTTGACTGGGCTCCAGCTTCAGCTTCTCCCGAGGCAACACCGCCTCAAAGCAAGGAGCGTAACCTGGAGGAGGGAGGAACTTAAACTCCCCATGACGACCCCCGAGGAGGAAACGCACCCTGCAGTGATGACAGATGACAGGTGGAGGAATCAAGGGGGAAAGATTATGGTTCAACAAGGAGACATGTCTTTATTTATTTACTTTCACAAATGTCAAAGGGAGCAATCTGTACATCACCAAATCCAGTAAGTTAGTTAGCAAGCATTAGACTCTTCTTGTTTAATCAGCATTGCTTTTCAGACTTCAGTTCTCTGAACAATTTACCAGACGTGTATGCTTATTCAGGTAAAAGATACGTATCTAAAAATACATGTTAATAGAAACAAATAACACATGTCAAAATTTGGTCATGTAATGAATGCATTTTGTTTTGATTTTCCATTTTTTTACTCTTACTAATTCTAGGGCCTTTTTTGTTGCAGTCCAACTTTTAACCAGGTGTTCAATACACATTGTAAAATACGTTAATTTATTTGTGTGACACTAAACCAAAATTCTACACATGATATCCAGTAAATATTCAAATCAATATGCAATTCAGTCTTATTCTAGGTAAAGGAAAAAAACACCCTGAGTACTTTAGCAAGAAATAAATGAATTCTGCAGCCTCAAAGTGTAGAAACAGACTCTCTGTTGTCCCACATTTACTGTACTGTACGATTTATGAGTATATGTTTGGTGGTCAAACACACTACAGCTTCCTGTGACGTGAGAGGTACAGACAGTAACTGAATTTCCATTTTGTTGAATGGTTTTCAGTGAAGCACTGACTTGACTCCAGCAGAGAAGCTAGCCACAGGGAAGAAGAGACCATCCGAGTTGAAGTTTTCAAACATGCCCTGAACAGGCTGGCCGTTGATCCTGAAAGAGATGCTGGGCACACTGAGGTCCAGGCAGCAGCTCACCACATCCTCCGCTCTCAGAAGGTGCTGATTGGGTGAATTAACAGTCCGTGCAATGCAGCCTGCACAGTGATGACAGAGTTTTCATTTGGTTTGAATTGAACTTTTAGTCTACAACATGTCAACCTCTGAACTTGAATTCCAGTTTGTTAATAACATCAAAGTATACGCAGCAAATGCTTTTCACGTCATGTTGTCTTATTATGTGAAAACAGTAGCTCGCCCTAACTTACTGTTGTGCAGAAAGATGTACATATTATTTAGCTGATTATTATATATAAGTGGAATGACCAGCCATACCTAGGTATACTAAGATAAGATCATCATTTCTCTTGATACACACAGGCACACAAACACGCACGCACACACACACAAACCTCACCTGACCAGAGATGAAGTCCATCAAAGCCGTAGGAGTAGAGGTCATCACCAACCCCGTTGCCTCCCCACCCCTCCCCCCCACTGGGGTAGGGTGCATAGCCACTGGTGTTGGCCCAGCCCACCCTGAGGTGAGTGGCCTCTGCTGTGACGAACGGCAGTGCTTGATCCACGATCAGCTCGTAGTACCACTTCCTGTACTGAGCAGAGCCATCACTGACTCCCAGGAAGATGTTGGGACGCATGCTGTGAGGGGGGGGGAGCAGTAGAGAGACTAAACCGGAATGCCTGAAATTCACCATCTTGTGGGCTAGAACGACAACTTCTGTGCATGAGCTTAAAGTGTGCCAGCCAGAAAAGATTTTTTTAAATGTAATTTTTCAATGCTGTGGACACCACATATTACATTAAACGTGTGTGTGCCAGTGTGTGTGTGTATACCTGCTTACGTGGTTGATCAGGCGCGTCTGCAGTAACAGATCTCGTCCTGGCAGCAGGTTGTCACAGATCAGGTGCTGGTTGGAGCGCACTGCCACGCTGTGACACACACACAGCGAACACAACACATCTAGAACCTAGATGGTGCACACACATCAGAAAATACGTCAGTGCTCTGAATATACCACTGTTACAGTACGAACACACATACAAACACTTCTCGGCATGCAGAGTGAACAGCAGGATTGCTGACTGAACGATTTGATTGGACAGGCTATAGCTAAGTTGAGGAAAATGCCTAAAGTTATAAATCACTATTTGTGGTCTGCTCATCTAGCACTGTGTTCTCAGCTCAGTTCTGACAACAGACCCCTGGAAGCCTTCTCACAGCACACACAAATAAATATGCAGATTATTTATAACAACTTTTAAACTGATTTCAAGATGTCCAATGGAAGCCTGGACATGTGTGAAACTGTTGATACATATTAAGATGTACTGTATATGCACTGTACAAGTATACCTTGTGGTTGCGCCCATGCTTGTCCAGCAGAGAAATAATAGATTTGATGTGTCCCTCTTTGATTATGTTCAGTGCCTCAGGACTCTCCACCAGCACACAGTGAAGCACCTCTAGTATACCTGGAAAGACAAAATATGTATAATAAAAATAACTATATGCCAGTAAGCATTGAAAACCAGGGACTGTATTCACAAATCTTACTAAAGTTAGGTAGGGTACTAACTGGTCGAGATGGAAGGAACTCCAGTTGTTTTCTTAGATTTTGGTCTAAGAGTAACTCAAAAAGCATTTCAGAGCTAAAAGTAGCCCCTCAGTCTCAGGGAAGTTTGGAGAAATCCCTGGAGTCCTGAGTATCTGAGACCTGCTCACAGTCAGTCAGCTGTGCACATAACTGTGATGGCATTTTAGCAAAATACTACAACAACATTTAGCATTTTATTCATATATTTATTGTGTCATAAATACTCCATGGAGAAACAATAGCAATAACTATATATATATATATATATATATATATATATATATATATATATATATATATATATATATATATATGTATATATGTATATATGTGTGTGTGGGTGTGTGTGTGTGTGTGTGTGTATGTATATGTATATGTGTGTGTGTGTGTGTGTGTGTGTGTGTGTATGTATATGTATATCTATCTAGCTATCTATAGATAGCTAGATAGATAGATATAGATGTACACACACAGTATATATGCATATACATCTGATTTCAACATTACAATGGTGATCAGTTTTATATTGTTAGTATTTCATCAAGGGCAAGCTAACCTACCAGAGGAGGCTTCCAGTCTCTCCAGTCTGCTAATCAGCCAGTCCAACGAACCAGAAAACTGAGCACAGTTCTTTCTGTTTCCTCTGATCAATGCAGCTGGGAGGACGGCAGGTGAGGACAGGAGGAAACAGGACAATGGTCAGAAGAGGAGAGACATGACTTAAGAGGTACTACTAGTATGTGACAATGTTAAAACTGTAGCAGCAGCTTTGACTTCTCTCCCAATTTCCACATCAGTGTTGCACATTTTTTATTCTAGCTTAATCTTTCCATTGAGTCCATTTCCATCTTTTTAATAATGTGAATATCAATTTAAGTTGATGACTTTCCATGAAGCCCCTCGTATAATCTGCCTTAAGATAATCAATTTTGTCGTTATCATATCATTTTTATGTGTGCAAGTGTGTGTGCAAGTATACCCAGTAGTTGGTAGAGGGAGTTGAGGATGGAGCTCCAGGCCTCTCCTGCTACCCTTCCTACTGCCTCAGCAAAATGAGCTGCACTACTGTAGACGTGAAGACGATCAATGCACTCCAATACCAGGCTGATCATCCCCTACAGACACACAGGGTGCTGGTTTCACTGATTTATTCAGCTGGATTCAGATAATCATAATCAAAGTAAGTGAGAGAGACAGTACATAGCAGTACATTTGAACTGCTAACAGTGTGAAGGCCCAGCTGCAGATAAAAGGCTTGGGAGTGTGAACAATGACGCTGCAGTCACAAGCCTCAGAGAAAGGACACACTCCCATTTGACACATGTGCAGTCTTGGATACTTTGTCAGGGCCATGATAATCCTACATGTGTATGTAAACAGCACATGGTATCCATGCATGCTTTAGAATTATCAGCATTATCACAGCATAATAGAACACCCATGCTGTCCACCTTGTAAATGTAAAAGTACACTGCAGTGGATTTTTAAAACTCACACCCTCCTTTTTCAAATTTCAATAAAAGAACAACCAGAACAAGCAAAGAATAAATAAAGTGATTACAAACCACTGTGAAGAAGAGAAAAAATGCAAAGAATTCTAAATTAAACAGTGAGACACAGAGTGTACTTTTTTCATTGGTTTCTGTGGGATATATTTTGGATTTGATTAAAAAAAAGAAAAATCATCGATTAAATAAGACAACATGCCTATTATTTAAACTCTACATGACGGTTATCAACAAAACTGTGATGAGTAAGAAATGATATGGCTCAGAGGTAGCATGTACACAGACTTCATTCCAAGAGTTAAACCTTGTGGCACAAAGTGCTTGGAGTAGCATTTTTAGTTCCAGTTGACCATACAAATTCATTTGGTACATTCTAGAACACAATCTGAATCATAAATCCAACTTCATGACAGACAGACAGACGGACCTACAGACAGACAGACAGACAGACAGACAGACAATCCCTACCTCTTCCTGAAAGAGGTTCTGCCGGTTCTTCAGAGCTCTAAGTCGGTTCTGCTTGTCTTCATGTTCCAGGTGGTCTCCGGGTGGTTGGAAGTAGCCAATCAGATCCTGCAGACTCAGACTGACTGAATCTATTGGTAGATCTAGAGTCGGGCTCTTCCCCTTTTTCCTTAGTGTGTCCAGACCCCTACAGAGCACACATACAGTATAGTGTCTTTATAATATGATAAGTTCTCATTTGGTACTCCCTCATCTGCAGTACAGCTACATTCATTCAAATGGCTTGTACACAGGCCAAACGATGGGAGAGACCTTTCTAGAACTACAGATGTGTATCTACAGTGCATCTTACGGTTCATTTCAGTGAGTAACAGTTGCCACTGCAGCTCTTAACTTTATATGTTTCTCTTGCTTTCTCTGGAGTTTTTACCCTGAAGGAATGTCAGACATCCCTCCAGTGAGTAAGGGCCCACACCTCACATCTCCTCTGCTAGTGCCGAGATGTTTAAAAAAATGTCCTTCATTTGTAGCGAGTTGTAGTAGAGCTTAGGAGAGCACAAAGTATACTGACAAACAGTTTTGTTGGTATTGAGATGGGAATCAGATTGGTCTCAGTGGTGAGAGCACATGTCTAGTTTGATGATAGTGCAGCTCTGTGTTAGGAGAAATATTTAATTTGGGGTTTTACAGAACTTCTGCTTATCAATGGTTCATTATTCATATTATCATTTACATGTTTTGTCTTCATCGTGATGTTAAAAGCTCATCTATTTGTGTTTCATCGCATTAGTATGAATTGTGAATCATTACAGATGACTGGCTGAGCAAGATTTGTTTGCAGGCTTGCAACAACAACTGGTTGCTAACACTTTGCTGTACACACTGAGAGCAGCTGCTGTCACTGCAAACAGGGATACAGCTGCCTGTTGCTTTACAGAAATAAGGCACGTTGTGCAGAATGCTTCTCTTGTACTAAGCTACTCTGCAGTATCCCACCACATGTTCACTGGAGGAGACAGTTCTCTCCTCAAATTAAGAGGACATTAATGCACAATGCAGCATGCTTGCTGCCACATACGCTTGGTATATTATTGTAAGTGTGGGACATTTGCTTTTAATTAAGTTACTATCAGCATCTTGTCTCTTATTCACTCCAGAGCAGCCAGCATTCCCCTGAGCTTCATTTTGCTCCCATTCAAGGGAAACTGCAAAGAACTTGTTTCATCACATTGGCAGGGACTGTCACGTTATGATTACTTTTCTATTATGATCACTAAAGGAGGGACTTTCCCAGCATGCAAGGGAAATTGCAGGATGTTTGTTACATACCTTATGTACACACAGGACAGTGATGTAGGTGGCCAGCTGTTTTAATATTGTTGTTCCTATTGAATTTCTCCACCTGCTTGGATTAATTGTGCAAAGCCTTTTTCACAAGTTCATCACTATTTGCTGCAATAAATCCCTGTTAATCACATGATGTCACTTTAACTTTTCAGATTAATGTGCCACTGGTGGTTAATCCTACTTGACACACTGCAGCCTCCTCCTCAGCTAGTGTCTTATTACCATGTTCTTCTATGGTATCTCTTGCTGTCTGTGTTTATGTGTATTATACATCTACAGTACGTTGTGTGTATGTGTGTGTGTGTGATAATCCACCTGATGAATAGGTTGAACAGAAACACAGTACTGCGGATGACTCTAGCAGTGCGACTCTCTTCGTGTTGTGACCGAGACAGGGTCAACCCATCATCCATGTGACCTTCATGGTGCATGATGGCCTAAAATAAGAAGTAACCTTGTGAAAAAGTTGACCACTGACCTTCAAACAACACTGAATTAATCCAACTACAGCATTTTCAAAAAACAGTGGTAGCTGCACTTAGACATTTTTCTGACTTTCTTGTTGCCAGTGTCATTTCTTTTTGCAAGCATGGATGCATACGCGACCTTTCTCTGTACTCCTCCCATGCGAGCACATTTGGCATCAACAGTCTGGTAGGTGAGCCACAGGCAGGTGTCAACATGTTGGATGTAACACACAGAGTCGCCATACTTAATGTCCGGAACGCCCATCCCATCCACCTCCTTCTTCACACCAGGGTCCAACTTTTCCTGAAGGAGAGAGGAAGGAAGAAACAAACAAACTGAATACTAGAATCCATACTAATGACATGTTCCATGAGATGATGCACAGGGTTGATTTGAAGGATATTCATTATTAAGATTCCAGTGATCTTTAACTTGTGTTTCTGGATGCAGAATTTCAGCTTTAAAAGATTCTGCTTTAAGGTTTTTCACATGATATACTCATTGATCGCTAATATCCCCAAATATTTTCATTCATTCATTCATCTTCTATACCCGCGTATCCCTTTCGGGGTTGCGGAGGGCTGGAGCCTATCCCAGCTGGCAATGGGTGAGAGGCGGGGTACACCCTGAACCGGTCGCCAGCCGATTGCAGGGCCCAAATATTTTCATTCACCAATTTACAACACCGACCAATATAAGTGAGACAGTGAGTAGAACCTGTAGTGAACACTGGGTCCATATTTGGATAGTAGGACAGATAGCTGTGTGTTACCATTAATTTGACAGCACCATATTTCTGTGAGCACACACAAACAGGGCCTGAGCAGATTTTTCCCGTTATATTATTTAGGTTTTGTATTTCTCCTTTTGTATGTGTTTTACCATGGTTTACTACCTGATCGAGGCAAATAACAACACAGCTCAAATGACAGGAGTAATTAGTTTTAGTGAGATAAGTGGATGAACCGAAATCATCATGGATTAACTGTATGAATCATCTTTCAAGCAAAAATCACTTGCACAAAAATCACAAAACACCTCTGAGGCCATGTTGAAACGTTATCCCCTTAGGAGCCACAGTCCAGCCTCAGTCAGGTGTCTTTGGGCTTAGGTCTCCTGCTTGTTCCAACCACCTGCTGCATTGCTAGAGGTGACAGGAACTTTGCCGTCCGTGGTCCTCAGCATGAGCATCTTAAGCTGTCCAAATCTGTACCATCCTTGTATCCTTGTACCATCTGTACAATCACTTCTAAAAACCAAGATGCTCTTAAGTTTTTCATTTGGGCCATTTTAACTTCGTTTTAACCTGTTTTATTGTTTTACGGTTAATTTTCTTTTCTGGTCTCATTGGTTGAGTGTCTTTTATTGTTTCCCTCCGTTGTCATTTTGTTAATAAAAGTGCTCTGTGTATAAAGTTGTTATTGAAGTTACTCTTACTCTTATGCCTGCTGAAAGTCAGTGAATTCAGATCAGTTGTCTCTGTACCTTGGAAGACCTGAAGCAGAAGGCTGTAGACTTGACATCAGCTTTCTCCTTGTCCATCAGCAGCAGAGATTTGTCTTCTATCAAACTGAGATACTTCCCTGTGGTCACATGTCTCAGTCTAAATGGCTGACCCCAGCGGATATGGCTGCCACTCCACCTGGACACAAACACAGTCACATAAATACTAAACACACACACAAACAAGAGGAATCCTAAATAAAAAGACTGCAAAAATCCACACAAGAGGACTAAAAGTGGGTCATTTAAAAAAAATGATATATACTAAATGCACTAAATGAAGTTCCTTGAAAGCTGCACTAATGGATGCTTTCATTAAAACAAGAACAAATATGAGTCCAAATCAATGATAATGTTGTTCTGTGTCTACTGCAAGTGTAAATATACAACTGTTTGCACGTTAGACATAACAATTTTATGCTGGAATAATAGGCTATGTCAATGTTGTGTTTACAGCTTGCTCTGCGGCCCCCAGGTGTCCAGAAAATAATTAATGCAGTTTAAATTATGTACATCAGTTGGGTTAAAATATAAACAAGTAAATATACTGCAGACACTAAATTAGAAGCCTGAAGGCTGATGTTCATTTACTCCAGCACGCAGCCCTGTGCAAGTCACAGATGTTCACAGCACAGATGCAGCACAGCAACAACATCTAGACTTCAGCTGGTTTACAATGTTTTTCCCCAAGATGTGTCACAATATGGATGAGCCATAAGACAAAAGGAATTGATTTGTTTGTGTATTTTTGTGTGTGTCTATGCTCCTTATTTTTTTTATATCATTTTTGATGAAACTTGTCTAAAGCTCGCTAATTTGTGGAGTTGCATGTTGGATTTCAAAAGTTCCATTTCATTCACACGGCACTTCTGTGCAGCATGTTCAGCTATAGCATGTGTTGCCAGATACATTTGGTGAGCTCAGGTGTTGGCAACCTCACTGTGATGACAAGACTCCAGAAAGCTGTGCGTAGTCATGACAGCCAGCTGTTGCTTCGTCAAGAAACAGTAACAGCATGTAACTCCAACTAGAACCATGAATTGTCATTTAAAATGTGTTGGCAGGTGTATTTTTGTGCTTTGGACAAAGCTAGCAAGCCAAGTTAGCTGCTTACCCCACTTCCATGTAACTGACTCTGTAAGATGTAGTTAGCTTATGCTAAACTAGGCTAACCATGTCCTGACTCCATACTTAGTGGCACAAACAAATGTTGAACTTTTCCGTTAAAATGTGAGCAGTAAACAGACATTCTTCCTCCTAAAATATAATAAAATAAACTTCTAAAATAGGGGAAATTTCAGTTTTCATTTTATTTATTCATTTTTTCTTTTTTTTTTTTATTCTGGTTATTTGTGATCCCATGTGCTGCAGCTATATTATTCAACTCCAAGCATATCAACCTAAACTAGACTGTTTTTTTTACCAACTTTAATGTGCAGTACTCAAGGTTTGAGGAAGTGTAATATATAAAAAATATACTGCATTATACCGAAACTTGCGTTTTGTGAAATCCATTTTTGGAAATTTGGAGTATATTATAACTACAAAAGAGCATTATCACTCCAAATGTACCCATAAATGTTTAAAATAAGCAGCTGCTGCCTGGTTAGCAACCTGGAAACCATGTCTAAAAACTTACCATCAGGTCCTGATACTGTTGTTACAACAGCTATTGAAGCAATTTCAAGGGTGTTGATGAAACACACAGAATACAAGTTGTAGTAATAATTAATATACATTCTACCATTCTGGTGCGCACAGTGCTACCAAACCATGCTAGATTCTTTACACTGTGAGGAATCTCCAGCAGTGGATGTGAACAGCTTGACAAAAGATAAAAACTGACAGCACATGTGAGATGTATCCACAACATGCCTGTATGAACAGTGCTAATCTGTTTGTGTGTATTATACATGCGTGGTGATCTGACTGCATGGGTTTCTGACTCTACTTGTTTGTAGTGTGTGTATAGTACATGCATGCTGTACTTACACAACACGCAGTGTCTCCAGCCTCCACAAGGACCTGGCATGACTGGACACTGCCCCCCCCTCATAGTGCACTGTCCTGTGGATAAAATACAACAATCACACCTTCAAACAAATTATATATATTTTCCACACATTACATTGTGTATTCTAGAAGTCAATTCCTCCACAGCGACTCCAGCCCAGACGTACATGTAGATGTAGTTTGCAACTACCTGGATGACTCAGTAACAAATCTCAGTAGAACAATCAGAAGGAGAACACAGTCACTCTCATCGGCATTGTTTAACAACATGGCTGTTCCCTCTGGGAACATCTTAAAACTATAATTATTAATAGTACTCCCTGTCTCAGTCACAGCAGAGAGCTCAGTCTGTAATGGGAGTTGCTGCTTTCCCTTCCTGCAGGCCACGGTAATTTCCCTACACAAGAAGCTGAATACTGTATGTCTAATGGTCTAAACTGGGGGGGTGAAGGAGAGCCAAGTTCAAAGTAAAGGAACAAACAGAAAGCAAAACTTCGATTGCAGAGGTGACTTTAACACTGATTTAGAACCGTCAATGAAAACCTGATTTGAAAAATGAAGCTGACATATTTTGTATAGCAGTATGTTTGTTAACAATAATACCTACATGTCTCACACCACAGAAAACACTATGCCATTCTGTAATTAAGTCTTATTTTTGCTCTTAGTCTAGTCAAATGGAGCAAAGCATTAGGTCAGGCTGTGCTCATGCTGCATTCATGCACGAATATAACTTGGTCTTGGTCTCATCATAAAGAAGTGGCAGTAAAGTCAAACAAACATGGACACCTCATGTCGGTGTCGTTCCATTAATCAGTGTAATCAAAATCCAAACTGAATGGATAGAGTCCTATAATGTCAATGTTGACCAATTCTACCCCCTCACTCTGCAATCATACAACTGTAATGAGTGGTCAAATGAAGTGAATGCTGCAAGTTGTAAACACAGGTCTCTTTCTCATGTCTACTATCCATCTCCCATGATGAAAAAGTGTAATCACTGGCAGTTCATTGACAACAGTCAGCTACCATGTGATTAGAAACATCCAGTCACATTCATACAAGTTTTCCCTCATGTCATCGCCGTCTGCTGCTGCAGCTCCCTCCATCACCCACACCTCCTCCTATTGTGTTGAAGGGTTAGGGTTAGGTTAGATTTAATCTATGTACCGACAATTCATTTATTTTCTATACTTAAGATGATGGAGCTAGCCTTTTTATAGTCTTGGCACCACGTTTAATGGGTGGACTTCATTATTTGGATAAAGAGGAAATTTTCTAAAGAATGATGAAGTGTTATAGTGCATTTGGCTTGAAATGAAGAATCAATCCGTACACAAATCAAGGTATGTAGATTTTGTCCCCAATCTCATATACTGGAATCATGATGGGAAGAAATCTCTGTACAGCCAGTACAGATAGGATGAACTGTTATTATAGTGGCCAGTTATTCGGGATCACAGATGTTAGGCTTTGTAGTCCAGACAGAACCAGACTAAGCTGAACAATGTCAACTCATCTGTGAAAATGCCTTGTCAAAAAAAAGACTATTTGGCTTTACACTGCATACAACTTCAACTGCAACTTCTAAGACCTGCAAAATCATACATATGTGGTTTTTTCTTTCACTTTGGGATTGAAGGATTATAAATTGTAGGCTCCTGGTGGCTGGTAACGGCTCTCTTTCTGAATGTGTATAACCGAATGGCAGCAGTCAAGCATGACATCCACTGACTCAATATAATACACTTCCCTGGGTAAGAATTTTGTAAATATACGCTTATACAGTCGTCAGGTAAAAACTCGCTGTGTGCTCTGTGTGTAATCTGATCAAAATGTCTACAAATAATCACTGCAGGTAAAAACGTCTTCTTATACATTCAGAAACTAAATTAAACTGACTAGCTTGAGCCCATAAATCGGTCCAATTGAAATTGTCAGTACACATTACCTTCTCTGCTCGTCTCCATGCTCCCCTGATGGAACAGTTAGACACTCGTCCATATGACCGTGAAGGAGGCGCAGGACATCCCCTCCTATCAGGAAACCTGCAGACAGGAGAGCAGAAAGGGAGAAAAAGGGGAGAGAGAGGCAAGAGGAAAGATAAATGAGGGGCGAGACAGACGTGGGGGAGAAAAGTGCAGGCGAGAGGTGAGAAAGATAGGGACAAGGACAGACAGAACAGAAGGTGACAGACAACACATGAATCATACTGCAGAGAAAGAGACAGCCAGGTTTGCATAGAAGCACCAGAATTAGTACACAAGCTACTTTGCCTACACTTTGCTAATTTTAAAACTCATTTGAGGACTCTGGTGAACCTGGCTGTGCTGACGAGGGAGGATGGCAGCAGGGATCAAGTGCAGCTTGCAATTATGGTACTAAAGATGACATGGATTAGCACTTCTGAAGCCCACCTCTTGACATATATCAAGACCAGCAGAGCTTACTGCCCAAATCATGTCACTCAAAGAATTCTGTTAATTGTAATTCTAAACAGATGACCAAACTATGTATCCAGACAGTTACATTGTCCTAATTCTATAGTTTGTATTCATTTTTCTGTTAACGTCTGAGCATCATTACATTGGTAAAACATGGTGCATCCAATGTGTGCCAGAAATATTATTTGAATTTCACAAGTGAAAAAGCAAAAAACAAAAAAAACAGAATAATAAAAAAGGAATAATATCAAAAAGCACAATACAAGCAGCAAGCAGGAAAGATTTCGAAAAGCAAGAAAGACAGAACAATGCACAGAAGAAAGCAGAGAGATGCACAAAGAGACAGACAGACAGGTGTACCTTGTGCTACTTCACTGCCAGAACAGATGGGAGCCACACTCCACAGTGTCTGCTGGAAGGCTGCATCGACATGGAGACTGCCATTACCATAGGACAGATGCTGCAGGAGGAGAGACATAAGAGCCAAAAAAATATAGAAATTAGTGACACACCAGAATGAAATACAGACAAACGCTAAGGGTGTTCCTGAATTCCTGTCCTGTATTTAGAGACTCAGAAGGGCAGGCCTGGTCTGGCCACCAGAACATGAGAGAGTGCACAGAACTCCCAGCAAGTCAGACCACGCAATTGATCAGTCAGTATAGGGTCAGCAGTGCTTAGTGTCATTCAGGATTTTGTATTTTACACAGTGTGATCACAAGGGACAAGGAAAAGTGATGAACAGAGAGAGAGAAACATAAAGAAAAGGACAGCCACTGAAGGAAATGCAGCTAAATGTAGAATTACGGAGTTACAGTCTAGCATATACAAACTGGTACAAGCAGGCTTATGCACAGATATGGACCTTAACTGTCCATGGTGTTTCCAGCTTTTATAGAACTAATAACCTTTGCAAGACCAGCCTACAGATTTTAAAACTAAGCCTACACTTAGCAAATGTGGCTAATTTTATAAGGAAGGTTACAAGGTTGCTTTAGTGCCATTATCAGGAGAATTGTCCCCACACCGAGGTGTACACCTACTGTCTGTGTCAAAACTACACTTGCATTGACCTTTATTGTTAGACCGATGCTTTTTGCTTGTGGGCTTCATCAGGGTCATCATACAACATTTTACAGAAACATTTAAAGTCTGAAAGAAATGCCTGCAGCAGCCACTGGTGTACTCACATACATGTGAGAGAGTAAAAGGATGTGTCTAATGATGGATTTGGTCTATAATGCTCTAAAGAAGAAGGCCCTAATGTGGCTCTTCAGTGTATCATACTATGATGTCATCCCTTTGTGCATACCTGTATGTGAATATCCCATTGGCTGCTGTGTACAGGTACGATTGGTTCATGATAAGACAGTTTTACTAAGAAGGAATGGAGGTTAAGACGCAAAGGGCAGAAACAGTAAAAAGGAAAGAAGAAGACATGAATGAAGGAGTGAAGGAAAAAACAAAGGAAAGAAAGACACAAAGTTATAGTTATAACTTAGTAATATTTGAGCCCATCTCTCCTCACAAATGTTCCCACACACACAGCTGCTACTGACCAAATATCTTTCAGAGGAGACGCTGACCAGGATGAGATCATCTCCCACTCTAACCTTCTCTCCCTCTGAACGCTGCTTTGATGCTGGATGGATGGTCCACCAGCACGCCTCGCCTACACACACACACACACACACACACACACACACATACATACACACACACACACACACACACACACACACACACAAGAAAACTCACAAAAAGCAAACAACAGCTCAGAAAATAAAAGCTGAAATGTGTTCATGACTCACAGACTCACACAGCAACATAAAGTGCTCTGATACTACCTACTGTATCACCTCAGCCTGTGTACCACTTTGGGAGCCTAGATTTGTCTTGCAGCTGTTCAGCTTGTACTGTAATTTGCATCATCTTTACAAAAGCAGGTCAAGAACATGAACACGACAGACAGTGTACTTTGCAGTGGCTTATTGTCCTGACTTTGCTGTAAAGTGGAGGAGCAGCAGGCATGGAGTCAGACTGTATCTGTACTCAGAAACAACCTAACATTATAGTAACACCAACAACAGCAGTCCAGAGCTGTATACCAGAAATGACGTGGACATAATGAAAGCAAAATGCAGCTTGGGCCAGGATGAAGCAACCCAAAGCTAATGTATTCAGGCTAATTTAAACCTGAGCCCAATCAGAGTTTGCTAGATTTTCTTGTTGAATATATGACATAATCACCTTTAAGAGAGTTCCACTTGGAACAATCATCTTACAGTACACCACACTGTCTGACACTATGACAAATATTCTCTATGAGTTTGTTCAAGCTCTTTAGTTTACACTGAGTCAAAGTTAAACTCGACCTGCCATATTTGGTGTCTTAGGAAACATGGGGATTTCCACAACAGTTCGAAGCTGCATTAGTCAACAAGCTGAATATCAAACATACCTTTGTCAGATTATGGCTTTATTACACTAATGTGGTTGTTGGGTAAACACTTGCCAAATTACATACCAGCAGACACAGAGCAACATAAGCATTCATTTGGAGTTGTGGTTGTATCCACCTGATGATGTCCGGTATTCTCTATCCTTTCAGCTTGCATCTGCTGTCAACCAACTCCTGAGGGAAATATCTGATTATGTAGCTGCTAAATGCTCCACTATGTGCGCTAGCTAGTCTCTAACTGTTTATTTCTGTTGTTTCCTGGTGAACAGGCAGTGTACAGTGTTTTTATCAGAGTTTGTTCAATGGAAACAGCTGCCCATGGTGAGACTGAACAACAGTGAAGGTTTGGCTTTAAAACCAAAAGAGTTCAGAGTTCTGAGAAATCAGAGATGCTAAAATGATCTTAGAGCTGAGGGGAACTGTAGGATTCTCTGTGATTTCATCAGTTCAATTGATTCACATACATTATATTAAAAAATGATTAGTGCAGCTTTAAAATGTAGTTCTGTAGGTTCAAAGAAAGTTTGGCTACATAGAAAATCAACATAATTAAAACTCTGTGATAGTAGAGCCACATAGTGAAAGAATTGTGTTCGAGTGTATATGAAGATTCTCAGTCATCCTGGTCATGGTTATCCAAGGAGTGTTCAATTGAGGGCAACTGGACTAGGTTGTAGAAACCTGAAAAGGTTTTGCCTCTTGTCCAAGCTCCAGCTCTAACTGACTGGTAGGAGTCTCAGGTATTTAACCTCTGTGCAGTCGTTATCACTGTCACTGAAACCACTTGAGCCATTCGTGCTCCTGCCTGTGTAACAGCAGAGGTATGAACTTTTATTCCCCACCTACAGTATTGTTCTTTCATCCCTTCCCAGAAGGTTTAACAACCATTCACATTTGGCCTAATGTGACTACTCCAATGACTGCCTTTACATGTCACTCCAGGTGACTCTAGCAACTCTAACAACTGCTGTTCAACAGCCAGCAGCACTAAAGACCCAAGTGGTATCAATGACCTTGAGAATGACCCTACAGAGGTTAAATATATACCTGACACTCCCCGCCAGTCCGTTGCCAAGTCAAGTTGCCCGTGATTCAACCCTCCTTGGATAAATGTGTTTGACTCCTACCTGTGGTATCTTCCTGCAGTCCAACATCAAAAGCCAGTTTGTCTGTGGATGAGCGGGAGGTGGACAGACAGCACAGGTACTAAACAGAGAAACACAATGATTTTGATGATTGCATCTGATCAAATAGATCATCTACCAACCACAGCGCAGTAGTTCTGTTTCAGCCAATTTGATATGACTGTTTCTCTGGGGGAGGTCAGGTGATTTAAATATTACATGTGTTGGTCCTATCTGAAGAGCATATGTGGGTGCTTTTTCTACTCCTATCCCAGGAATAATTACAACTTTAAAAACACTATCTCTTTCAAGTTATTGCACAGTGTTTCGTGTAAGTTTCATCAGTTTACTGTGAAGTTTGACTTCTGTAAGACAATGGAACGAGTAGAAAAGGTGTTTGCTAAACCTTATGCAAAAATAACAGTCCTGTTTACCAACCCAGGCACTGAAGGAAAAAATGAAAAGCCATTACAAGTGCATGATCAAATGGGCTGTTTCAATTGCAGAATTTATAGTATGGTTTAACAATATCAAAAATTATTTAAATTTTAGATATGCTGTCTGGTTAGTCTGCCAACATAACATATTTTATGTATATTGGACAGCACTGTGAATGTGTGTGTGTGTGTGTGTGTGTGTGTGTGTGTGTGTGTGTGTGTGTGTGTGTGTGTGTACACTGACCATTCCACTGTAGGAGTGTCGTAGCAGGACAGCATGTCCGTACAGTAAGGTGCGATGACCGCCACCCTGGGCCGTCTGACACAGAAACATTGAGAGAGGGGAGAGAGAGGGAAGAGCAGAGTTACAAAAGACAGAAAGTCAGTGAGAGACAAACAGTAACAGACAGCTGAACAGAGATATCAAACAGTACAGACAGAAAGGTCAAAGAAACATGTGCAGACAGAGAGAAGGAGAGGCCTGGTATATCATTTCATTCTCCAAGATTCATTTATCTGCAAAGTTGTAGGAAAAAAATATTACCTTAAAAAAAGGACATACGCTAAACTGTAATGTCATCCATCAGTTCATCACGGTAGTTTTTAAAGGTACTCTGTGTAGAAGCTCAAATATCAATATATCAGTGTCACATTAACATCCCTAGCTCATAGTATAATTACCATCACCCAGGAGTGTCTAATGAAATAATAATCACGATTACGATTTGGCTTCCACAGTTAATTAAACCTGATCGGGTGCACTATTCACACTTTGTGTTTAGAGTGGCTGCTCTGGTTCATCGAATCAAACACTCCCCATTCACACCTAAACTGTATGACCAATCACCACTCGTGCTTCCCACACAGCTGCATTTTACAACAACTATTTGCAAACTGCTAAAGTAATGACAAAATGTGCAGATCCTTTGATTTTGTTGCACGCCTTACTTACAGGTACATATTTAAACTGATCTTGATTTCAAGTGACTTCAGACTTGTATACTGAACATCTGATGCAAGTTTGGTTTATTGCTTTATTAGGTTTAGTGTTCAAGTTCAAGGAGGTTTAGTGGCAATTGAAAAATATGAAAGCAATAAAATGTTTTAGTGGAATAACACTATTTTGTTTCAATGAGAAATAATAAGCACAATAATTGCAGTTATTATTTTTGTCACTACTATGCAGCCTTGTTAAATGAACTAAATAATGCCAGTAGAACAGTAAATCAAACTAGTGATCCTCAAAACACAACCACATTGTAGACAAAAACCCGTTGCTTCTTGCTCCCTCTCCCTCTCCCCAGCATTTCTCAGGACTCTACAGTGTGACCATTGTAGTTGCATATAGTGTAAGTAAGTGCAACACTAAACAGTGACACCAAAACCTTTGATCGCAGCAGGAGTCTGCACCACCAGGAGACTGTACCATGTGACTGGAGTCTTGATTTCTGACTGACATTTGTCAAAAAGTGCTCTTTTGCCTGTTGGTCTTATAATTTCTCCTGCTGCACTGCAGTCATTCTGCCCTCATCCAAGTGAGCACACAGACCTGTACCAGCCTTATAGAGCAGCGCTGCTTCTGTTTCACACACATACTAATCAGTGTGTTTAAACAGCAATTATTGGATGCACACTGACTTGCAGA
This sequence comes from Chaetodon auriga, assembly GCF_051107435.1. Lineage (NCBI taxonomy): Eukaryota > Metazoa > Chordata > Actinopteri > Chaetodontiformes > Chaetodontidae > Chaetodon > Chaetodon auriga. The sequence continues at coordinate 20,966,840 of NC_135093.1, read as the reverse complement.
GCTGAAGCTAGTTTTCCCTCTCGTTATATTATCATTGGTGATCCAATGAATGCCAAAGGTATGTTGATATAAGGCATACATTGTATTATAACACGTCAGTAGGCAATGCAGCCTTTGACGCTCATGACGATTAAATATTAAAAAAATGTAAAATTCACCAATAAAAAATGTCTACCCATAGTCCTAAACGTCCTCATTTAACACTCTGAAATCATTCCAATTTGTTTAATAAACTTGTCGATATGTCAAAGTAACAACAGATATTTTTGACATTTTCGTTACAATGTACTATTATTTGCTTGTGCTGTAACTAAAAAGCAAAATGATGGATGTTTGTATACCATTTGTGTGGCCTGCAGAAAATTAGTGGGTGCAAGCAAATTCAGCTAGAAAAGTTACTTGAACTAGTGTCTAGTGTCTGATAACAGCCATTTGAAGAGTTACACAAAACTGAAAGTCACCATCCAAATTATTTCTTCATATGCTGTACGCCTTAATCTACGGAAGCTCTGAAAGGCAAGGTGGAAAAAAAATAATAAAACGGCCAATGTTTAAGTTTATCTCGTACATACGAGATCTCGTACGTACGTATGAGTTAGTATCTCGTACGTACGAGATAACTCGCAATTATTATTTTTTTTTTCACTTTTCCTTTCAGGGGCACTGGCCAAGCTATTTTGGAAGAAAAAAAAAATCTGAAACGAAAGGTTTTACCTTCTCAGTTACTTTAACTACAAATATCTGCTGTAAACCACAATGGGACAGAGATTTCTCCATAAAATATTTATATCACATAATTTTATATAGAATTATGAATGAAAGCTCCATGTGACAACACGTAGCTGTTCCGCCACTGACAGTATGCCACGTCATCCAGACTGACCTGCCATGCAAAAGTACGTAAGCGTGTACGATGTTGCTAACGTCAGCTAGTCATCACAATGAACTTTACAAGATGCCTGCAAAATCTGTCAAAGATATCTATCAACGATGTTCATCGTATCGTGGATGCCCACTCCCCTGCTCCGAAGAGCAAATGGGAAAAAGGGTTTCGTCTCTACATCTCTAGTTACGTTCACCAGTACGAGGATATGTGATTTATTGGTGACGTTAGCTGACTAGCTGACGTTAGCAACGTGCTAATTTTTTAGTTTTGTGTTTGCTTCGTATGTTCTTTACTGTTACTTCTTGTGCTAACTGTGTTGACTTTATGTCCATTTTAGTGTCAGACAAAGATCAGGGCACAGGTGATGTTTCTGGGCTTGATGTCAGTCGAGGGCGGCGATCCCAAACACCGGCTCTTGTCTTGGTTGCTGTGTAACTGTTCCATTCAAACAGTGTTGGCACTGCGTTTGCTGCTAAAACCCGTCTACCTTTGGGGGTATTTCGAATTTGGGCATTTTCGAAATGTCGGCTGCATACCTTCATATGCTGAGTTACCGAAAATCCCATCCTGCATATTTTCTGCAGCCACTGTGCACGAAGTTCGGTGTCCTTCGGGAAGCAGTGGAAGCTAAGCTCGCTGTTATAGCGACTTGAGCTGGCACAAAGTGGCACACAACAGTGCTCATTAGAGCCATTCACCGTCTTCTGGAACTTAAAAGTCCCTCTCACATTATACTTCGTCTTCCTTCATGGATGTTGATTCATTTTTCATTCCTTGTATTTATTTTAGCGCTGTTTTGACTGGAGAGGGAAGTAAACCGGAAACTGGTTTGCCGATTTCAGGCGGAATCGGAAGTACGTCTCGAGGCTTGCGCACAGAGCCTATTGACTGGTACCATAAATTACACAAACCGACATAACGCAAATAAAAAGACATTCTCAGATAGATAGATAGATAGATAGATAGATAGATAGATATAGATTGCATCTCCACTCAATCAGAGCACGCCACTTAGTTACCACAGTAAAAAAAACAAACAACAACAAAAAAAAAAACCAAATCGACCACGATCTGAATCTAAAATCTGTTGTCGCAAGAGTCAGTAGGCTACATGACGTGCATTGGCCCACTACTTTAAAGCATCGATTGAAAAAGACAAACACCTGATAAAAATGATTACAAATATGTTTGCGGCTCACTTTAGCATGGCAGGTCAGTCTGGATGACGTGGCATACTGCCAGTGGCGGAACAGCTACGTGTTGTCACATGGAGCTTTCATTCATAATTCTATATAAAATTATGTGATATAAATATTTTATGGAGAAATCTCTCAGTCCCATTGTGGTTTACAGCAGATATTTGTAGTTAAAGTAACTGAGAAGGTAAAACCTTTTCCTTTCAGATTTTTTTTTTCTTCCAAAATAGCTTGGCCAGTGCCCCTGAAAGGAAAAGTGAAAAAAAAAAAAAAAAAGCGAGTTATCTCGTACGTACGAGATACTAACTCATACGTACGAGATAAACTTAAACATTGGCCGTTTTATTTTTTTTTTTCCACCTTGCCTTTCAGAGCTTCCGTATAAAACTGACAAACTACAGAAAAAAAAAAAAAAAAAAAAAACTACATGGAGTGTAGTAAAGTAGAATGCCTTCAAAAGTAAACACAGTTGCATTCATAGACCGTTGTGTGAGTAGAGCATCAGATGTTTCCAGCTGCCAAAGAAAGAGGTTCTTTCTGTAGAGGAACTAAGTCAACGGCAACTTAAGTTGATGTCGGTAATACAACATTGTTGCTTCCTTGACTTGTGTTCTGTTGATAACCTCCAGGCTGCAGACTTTTCTGAGTAAATTCAGAGTTAAGAGATGCATGAGCTGACAGTACCGTGGCAGGCGTCATGTGCTCACCATGAGGAGCAGTGGAAAGAAAACTACCAAGTGCTCATTATCTATGTTTGAACCTGTCCTCCAGTTTTCCAAATCCAGTCTTGGAACATAACCTGACTCAACAGTATGTTGTGTGTTTCACTCCATATGTCTGGAATCTTGCTATGGTGGATTTTCATGAGAGTTGTAATTTTTGGTATGCTGAGAAATTCATCATTGTTCAATTTTGCTGAAATCTAACTCTAGCACTAAATTTTCATACCAAAAATCAAAAAATACAGAAACCATCAGCAGGTCTGATACAAAATGGTATATCCATAAGGTTTTGCTCATGCTCTTCCTCTCCTTCCTACTTTTGAACCCCATCTGCCCATTGGAAGAAGGGGTTGCAGCATTTGAAAACTTCATAATTGCTCTAGATATAAAAGATGATGCAAGAAACATGCAATGCTGTTGCATTATGCAGGGGAAGGTGTGCAGGACATCTTTAATATGATCACCAACACCAGGGAAGCAAAGGAGTATAAATGCAGGGGGAAAAAAGTCAGTACTTTTCTCCTAAAATCAACATAGCCTCAGAAACCTATAATTCAGAAAAGCTAAATGATTAGCAGGGGAAGCACTTGACTCAGATCACACAAGGCTGCAGCAATCAGCATCAACCTGTGGCTTGCCTGATGCTGAAAAGGGAGATGAAAATTATGATTATTCAGACATGCATAAGTAAGAAACTGGGTCGCAAAGCTCTACAGATATCAGAGATGATGTTGATTGTTTTCCTCTCCCTCAGCAGAACCATGACACTTGCTTTATTCTTTAATGGATCCTCATTGGCTTCTATAAACTGATGGCTAGAATCCTAGCCTCATTGACTCAACAACAATAACTATAAATTAAAGTCCCACTGTATCAATAAGACCTATGGCAGCATCAGAGGTATGAAGTGCATTATGTACACACCAAGGTAAACAGTGACATCATATTGCAAGCAACAAGTAATTCAGACACTTCTAAGGAATATCTACACAGCCAGCCAACCAAAAGCAATTTTCCCACATGCAAAGATAAAGCTATTGACTGCAATATAAAAATGATGCCTGCAGGGGCAACTGTGAACATCACTGATAAAACAACTTCTCAGACTGCAATTTAGGCCCTCACTCACCAAATGCACAGTTCCCATCTTTTCTTTTGGTTAATGCAAAAATTCCCCTTGCTGCTGGAATCCAAGTCATGGTTCGCAAACATTCCATGAGCTACAAGGAAGTAAAAGCAGTTTACTTGGCAATGACACTGTCAGTCATCTGGAACTAATCACACCTGCCAGCACACTTCACATTCATTTTCGCAACATTCAGACAACTTTATTCACTTTCACAACAGCCAGTGCAGCCCAGAACAACCTCAAGTTGATGTGATGTTTGGCAGGCCTCTAACAATCAAGCTGCCTGAATCTCTGTTTACCTTCCAGTCTCAGACTGGTGCAAAGCTACGACAAGCAGATACAGTGCAAAGAACAGGATGAAACATGATGCTGATAGGATGTGCCATGCTGCACCTTTGGCTCTGAAAGTGGGCGCCACAGTCCTGTGCCATCAAAAGAAGGAAGTGAAGCTATGCTGTGCCTACAATCCCTGCTCACCCTGACATCACTGTCACAGGTTCCATGGTGACAGCCAAAAACAATGACCATGTGATCCCCACAAACTCATCCCACTTTGAGACTATCATTGAAAATCACCGCTCTCAGCCATGTGACTTGAAAATCATGAATACCAGAAAACATGTCACAGAACAGGTTTAACTCCCTCCTGAACAAACCCCTGAACCTTTATCCCATGAGTCCCCTGGGTCACAATCACCTGTTTGTAGAAACCCAGAATACTCAGAACAAACAGAAGACCTCACCAGTGTTAGGCAAGTAACTTTCAAAATGAAATATGTTACAAATTACTACTTTTATTTGAAACCAGGAAGTTGCTTTACAATATTATTGTCTGTTACTGTCTGTTACTTTTACCAAAATAACCACATATATATATATATTTAGTCATTTATAGTGTTAGCATAACCTCATCTCTATGGCTCTATGTTATCTTACCTTATGATATGTTTAAATAAGAATTTTTCTGACAGACTTTATCACTCACATTTTTCCTACTCTCACATCTCACGCAAAAGATGTGCTCTCATTTTAATCAATGCAACTGTCTGCACCGGCTCTGTGCAGGCCAGCCTTTCTTTTCTTAGACAACACACACGTATATGGGAGGAGACGCCCAATAAAAAGCACTGAATGCATCTATTTACAACCCTGTTTCCAAAAAAGTTGGGACACTGTGTGAAATGTAAATACAAACAGAATGTGATGATTTGCTTGCAAAACACTTAAATCCCACATTTAATTGAAAATAGTGTAAAGACAGCATATGAAATGTTAAAAGAGAGGAATTTTATTATTTTTCAAAAATGATATCCTCATTTAGGATTTGATCCCAGCAATGCGTTTCAGAAAAGTTGGTCCAGGTCATGTTTCCCACTCAACACTCTGTAAGTGTTTGGGAGCTGAGATCAGTTGCTCTTAGTTTGACAGTGGATGTTTTCCCATTCTTGCTTGGTGTATGATTTCAGCTGCTCAACAGTTCGGAGTCTCCCTGTATCGTATTTTACATTTCAAATAGCACCAAGCATTTTCAGTGGGTGACAAGTCAGGACTGCAGGCAGGCCAGTTTAGCACCGGACTCTATTATTATGGAGCCATGCTGTTGTAATAGGTGCAGAATACAGGTGGTTTGGCACTGTATGCTGAAATAAGAAAGGCTTTCAACATGGCTGCATATGTTGCTCCGAAACCTGTATATATATGATTTAGCATTAATGGAGCCTTCACAAATGTGCAGGTTACCCATGCCATGTGCACTAATGCACCCCCATACCATCACGGATGCTGGCTTTTGAGCTGTGTGTTAATAACAGGCCGGATGGTTCCTCTCCTGTTCAGCACAGAAGACACATTGTCCAGAATTTTTGTTCTGAGTCCATGCAGTGATGTCCACTACAGAAGTGTGTTTTCAGTGCAGTGCCATCTAAGGGCCCAAAGATCTCACTCATCCAATAATGGTTTTCGGCCTCGTTTCTAACCTACAGAGATTTCTTCAGATTCTCTGAGAAACATTATTCTTAAATTGTTGCACTATTTGCCAGCATAGTCTGTCACTGTGGTGGACCCCTCCCCATCTTTACTTCAGAAGGACTCTCTGGGGTGCTCTTTTTATACCCAGTCATGTTACTAACCTGTTCCAAGTTAACCTCATTCTTTGTGAGATGTTCCACCAGCTGTTCTCTTTTCACATTTCATAACTTTTCCATTCTTTTGTTGCCACTGTCCCACCTTTTTGAAAAGCACTGCTGACATCAAGTTCTAAATGAGGATACACTTTTCAAAAAACAATGAAATTTCTCAGTTTCAACATTTGAAATAATTGTCTTTCGTTATTTTCAAGTAAATATGGGGTTTCAATGTTTAGCAAATAATCACAGTCAGTTCATTTATGTTTTATACAGGGTCCCAACTTTTTGGGAAATTGGGTTATATCTACATTTTGCAACTGAGTGGAGCAGAGAGTACTGCTCTCTGGACAGAGCCAGACACACACACACGCACACCCACACCATGCCCCCTGGAAAACTAATCATACAGTAAGCATACGTTGTCAGAAACCAAGTTATACTGAGGCTAATAGTAGCGATAACATTATCATTACAAACCATAATATAACCGTAATGTATAATGCTAGTTGTACTTCTGTCGTTATTTTGGTGACAGTAATGCAAAAATAGTGTAATCAGTAATGCATTACTCCCCACAAACTGTAATTTTGGTTAAAGTTATCTGTACTGCATTACATTTTGAAAGTAGCTTACCCAACACTAGTTTGCCTTAAAAAAATAACATAACAGTTATTCTTCATTTATCTTATGGCCAACAAGTGTCGTATGAAGACCAAAACCTGGTCGGTTTCTCAATACTCTGACTTATCCCATCTGTGGCTCTTGGCTTCTAGCCCACTGGATCTTACTGATGATGTAAATCTTTAAAAATGGCTCACAAATATATAGACTCATCCTTTAACAGGGCTTAGCAGTGCATTTGTTGAGAAATATTTTCAGCGTGGATTAATCCAGTGTGCATTCATGGTAATGAAGGAACATGTCACCCAGTCCCTCAGTGTGGCTCACTGATATGTTTTTAAAGTTTTTTTGGAAAACAATGACACTGTGGCCCCCCTTCAGACAAATCTGAGCCAACACCTCAAGGTGATCTAATGTCCTCGTATCAATATAAACAAAATATAACAAATGAGACTTTCTAAAGGTATTGGTGTGTGTGTGTGTGTGTGTGTGTGTGTGTGTGTGTGTTATTATTATCCATCTGGCAGTTCAGTCTCAGTCTCAATGAGTCTATTCAGCCTAGAACTATGATCCACTGTTTGTCCTACAAATGAGAGCACTGTAAATTTTCTGGAAAGCACTGCATTTCTTCAACCTTCTGTTTGTTTGTGTCCCATTCAGGCTTCTCTGTGCTGGACCTTCATCATCCTGGGACCATTCTCTGGCTGTTGGTGACTCATTCCAGATATTTTGGATCTGGAGCTTCGTCCTCCAGGCAGAGTCCCGCACGGGTCCAATTTTCGAAACCCGTGCCCGCCCCGCCTGTCAATCATCAGACCCGTGAACCGACCCGTTACCCGTGATTACATCAAATGTCAAACCAGCCCCGCCCCGCCCGTCAAAACATGGACCCGTGTCCCGACCCGTTACCCGTGATTACATGCACTAAATAGCCTACAACAGATGGTCTCTCACTTAAAAAAAAACGTTTTATTTTTTCAAGCCTGTTTTAACACAAGATGACAGCAGCCTTCATTAACGCTCTCAGCGAAGTCTTACAGTAGTAGACTGACTAGTCACACACAGACTCACCACTATTTCATATTCACCGCTTGCTAACTTAGCTCGTATCTCCTTCTCCTCCATGCTGTTTTTGTTGTTATTTCCGCGCGCGCACGCGCTGCTGCTGCGTGTGTTTATGTACTGGAGGTCAGAGTGCGTGCTGCGAGGTGCGCAGCGTCTTCACTGCGTCATGCTGCTTGAAACTAGTAATTTTCATGACACAATAAAATGTTACCCACCCGCTTTTGGTTCCGTTCCGCCCGTGCCCGTACCCGTAAAATTATAAATGCATATTTTCCACCCGTTTGTACCCGTCAATTGCGGGTACCCGTCGGATATCCGTGGGTACCCGGCCCGTTGCAGGACTCTACCTCCAGGACAATCAGCCTCATCTCTTGTCTCTCTCTCCCTCTGTGTATGTTTGTTATTTTCTACTGTTTGTGTGAATGGTCTGTCCTCATTTACATCTCCATGATGGAGAGGAGGTTGTGTGGCTCAGGTTTGCTTGGCAACACTTGAAGTCGTTCAGCATATCCCTGGGTTCCTTCTTCAGATATGTTTGCAATCTTTCAATAACATTTGTCCTCCATACTGTATTGACTTGACTTGAGTAAATATACAGAGCTTGCAGATCCTTCAATACAGATGTTCACACTGATAAGGTTATATCTGAAATCTCCATTACCTCCAACATGTTGACACTCAATAGATAACAAACACACAAACGTGGATGGCAACTCTGCTAAGTGCTTATACTGTTGATGCTCACGACAGTGACTGTAACAACCAACAGTGACAACCACAACAAACACAGACAGCGAGTGGAGGCACACCTACCCATATTTCCACATCTACATGCTGTGTGGAAATGAGAGAGAGGAGGAAAAAGTAAGTTGCTGTAGTCATTTTACAGACAGCACATAAAAACAAACACACCTATCAAACAGATAAGACTGTTGGACGAGGAGGTTATGACAACTTAATAATATATTCAAGGTCTTGTTCTTCAATTTCCATCCATATGAAGTTTTGAAACACGAAAAATTGTCATGAAATATGCTTATTTGCTTTCGTTCTGATAGTAAGATTAAAAGATCAGAATCAGTCTCATGTCTGTGTGTTAAGGACAGATTTGAGAGTCTGGACCTGGTTAGTCTAGACTAGAAGACTTAATCTGTAACCAAGAAGAAATGAACAACAAGGATACAAAAGGATAGCTGTTCCCCTGCTTCTTGTCTTTATGCTAACCACTTCATGGCTCTGGCTCCATACTGACTGCACAGATATAAGCAAATGGTGTCGATTGTCTCATCTAAGTCTCAGCAAAAAGTCAAAGAAGAGTATTTCCCCAAATGTTGCACTATTCCTGTAAAAAGACCAACATTTAGTTTATACTGTTTAGGTTTCTGTTAGAAAAGTTAACCAGGTGGATGGCTGTTGTGCAGTAAAAGGTTTCAGGTGGACATGCTAACAATGCTAACAAGCGATGACAAAATTGTCAACAGAACTCTTCCTTAGTTAGATAGCTCCATAATTAAACATGGCTCTATATCTGTAGTAGCTGTTGGCTAATGTACAAAGAGCACTCTTCCTGGAAATTAGTGCGATTGATGCACATCTTTCGTCACATAAAAGCTCAGTAATCCTGCCTATCCACTCCAATCAAACTCCCCTTCTCTTCCTATCCAATATCCCGTTCGTTTATGTAAAGTTCAGACTACACAATATAATAGTCATTAAGATGGTTACACAGCTATAACTTTGTGCTTTGACTAGGTCGAGAGACATGGCAGACTACGTGTATGTATTTTTGCAGAAAGCAGTGCAATGTAATCCACTAACAGAGTGCAGTGGTCATTCACATCTGTGCAAGTGGACATCCAAGTGGAATAACTTGATGAGTGCAACTTGTAGCGCTGTGCTAACATAGTTTACCTCATGCCAGCACAGCCTTGCATTGTGTCATTGTCAGCATGAATGGCACTATCAAAGTCGAGTCTGTGCATGGCAGCGAGGAACTGATTTCACTTAATGCCTCTTGGACAGATCCTCTCAGGATCAGGTTGAAAATGTGTAAATGCATCCATCAGTCCACACCCCACATGTAATCTTTACTCCTCCCAGTTTAACTATATCAGTAAGCGGCCTGTGGAAATAGCTTTTAGCTTAGCTTTAGTTAGCTTAACTGTTATTGGCCACTATATTAAGCAATACATGACAAAATAAGACATGGTAACCCGTCTGCCCCTGTCAATATTTAACTGCTATCAAGTTCTCAGATTAAATTTCACTTAAAATGTTTCGATATCATGTATAACTGCCTTGTAAATTATGACTGCACTCCCTTTAAATGTGCTGGCAGGTCACTTACTATGTAACGGCAAGGGAGGGAAATGCTGCCTTGTATGAAACCTGTACAGGTATGACATTGGTTGTCTATCAGATGATAATCAAGCAGCAGTAAGAGGTATTGTTTATGATGATGCTGGTTATTGCAGTATTTTGCTTACTTGCCACACAGAGCAGTTAGTTCACAATGCGCTGTTTTATGTGACAAACAGAAATTTAAGTGGAAATCACTCCCAAGCAGCTCAAAGCAGCGCTGTGCCAGTTGGGTTCTGGAGCACACCCTATTGTATTCTTTATGTCTATAAAAGCACAGAGCTGCTCAAGCTTCACCTCACACTTTTGGTATATGCCTGGCTTACAAACGAACAACATGCACACAGATTCCTCTAAAACACACATTTACCTGAACTTTCCAAGTTACTCTCTGTATTTGTGGGTCATTTCTTTGAATGAATGTCTTTCTCACGATACAGATAAATCTGATAAATAAATTGATCTTTAAGTGTAAAAGAAGTGAGGTTATGAAGTTGGGAGGCAAAGATGATTTTTATTGCCTCCAAAAAGATGATCATCAGTTATTGCAGCAGCTGAGGAGTGAAAACAGGCAAATCATTTCATTTTGATGGAAAAAAAACAACAGATTTGAGGGTCTGTTTTGAAATATATCCAGTTTTCCCTTGAGCTGGGTGATGATTTGAGCTCTGCTCTCTGGCTCTGCAGTTAATACAGATCTCACAATCAAAATCTGATCTTGAGCTTTGGCTCTGTTTTAATTTTTGGTCAGTTTGAGCATGTTGTTTTGAAGTTTTGGCTAACCCTTCATCACAGAAGCACCATCATTGTAAAAACTGGTAAAAACTTGTATTTAAACTAGCATTTCTATGTCTTTTGCTGTGTGTTGGTCCTTCTTTTGAAAAATAAAGTACACTTTTGAACGTGGTTCTATTTCTAGCTAGCTAGTAACTTTTTAGGCAGCAGTTGATGGCATGTTGTCATGACTAAACATTGTTGAATAGCACACTTTCTAAAAGCAGAAACTCAGATTACACAAACAACAAACAGATAAAATACAGTGTGTAAAGAAAAAAAAAACACTAAAGACCCATAAAAACAATTAAAGACAAAATGCAGAAAAGTTGATTTGCAGTTACATGTGACATAAAGACTAATACGTCTGCTGCAAAGATCAACCCAGATACAGCTCAAATGTAAAAATGCTGAGATATAATCTGAATAAAATCTAAATAAAATAAATAAACTGGATAAAAGTACTGATAAGAGGATGATGCTGTCTTCTTGTTTGGGAGGAAAGATAACAGATTACAGTTGAACCGTGACATTTGCAGCAGTAGCTGTAATTAAAGCACTCAGTCAAGGACAACATCTGCACAAACGTGATCTGGCCCGCACTCTAATATAACTGTTGAGGAACTGTTTGGAACCACAATGTTGATACTGTGGAATGAAATCAATTTCTTGATGGAAACTTATCAGCAGCCTCTGTCTTGCTGCTTTGAATGGTGCATTAGTGCTAGCGAGGAACCACCTGACATAAGGCAGAGTGTAGATGACTATAGCCAAGAATGAACAGATCAGTAAGTGGACTCTCTCTCTACTTGTTTGTCAACCACCTCCTGCCCTTTGTGTTTCACCAGGCCAGTGTCTCAGCCATAGAAAGCCCTGATCTGAGAACAGCCTACTGTACGTTCATTTGTCTCCCCTTTCCTGTTGTGTGTTTTAGTGTGTGTGTCTCTTCACACTCACCCCCTCAGCCTTCTCCTCCGTGTTGGCCAGCATCTCCTGAAGGGCTCGTACCGACAGGGACTGTTCCAACACAAAGGTGCAGATGGACAGATCTGGGGGCACATTCTGAAACAACAGGAACACACCTTCAATACTTTATTGATGTTAACAACGTTTTATTTTGCTAATAATGACAGGCTTTCTGAATGTTACTACTCAAGTCAACGTCCACTCAAACTGATTCCTGAGATTCTTGAATTACAGTCATTGACGGTTCTGACAGGCACACACTAGTTCTGAATAATGAGACACTCTTGCATTTTAAACTCTATGATCAAGTGTAGCTCTTACAGTGTGTGTATATCTGTCTCTGTGTGTGTCTTTCTCTATGCAATCCTCATAAGGATCATTTAAGAAATAAGATAATGTAATCTAATGTAGACATTAAATAATACAAATATGTGAAATTCAAATGAAATAAACAAGAAATGATATGAAAAATGAGAAGACCACCAAAAAAACTGACCCCACCAGATTTTTTGGTGGGATCAAGCTGACCACAGCCAGTAATTCCACAAAATCCCTGCCACTCAGACAGGAAATAGCCACCTTCCTGGACAAGGATGGCATCACAGGAGTAGGTCTTCAGACACAGCATGGTGGATTCTACTCAGTTTATTTTCTGATTGCAAAAAAGAGGGTGGGTTTCACACTATGTACACAATTTCTGAAGGTATTCCCTGTCCACATGATGCATGTGGAGGAAGCTGGCTCACATTCATTGATTGAGGGATGCATATTTTCATGTGCTGATAGTGCTTCATTACATGTACCTGTGCTTTGCATCCAAAGGCAAGGTCTATCAGTTCAAGGTGCACTGATTCTGTCTTTCCCTAGCCCAACAGGTCTGCGCTCTGGACCAGCTCTGGACGGCACAGGAAATGACAGAGCGCACAAATGTGTTCCAGCGTCGTGCCATACATTTGGCTCCCATAGGTAGGGAAGTGGAGTCTACACCCGGAGGTGGTACAGGAAAATATGACACGCATATGGCACAGCAGAGGTGGACCTGTTTGGCTCACAGTCTTCAACCCCCTTTCCCCTCTTGTTCTCATTGAGGAAAACAACGGGTCCACTGGGACAGGATGCCCTGGCACACCCATGGCCAGAACACCTCCCCTATACCTCCCAACTATTTCCGCTTATAGCAGCAACACTCCACAGAGTGCAGCAAGGCAATCACAGACTTCTGCTGGTCACCTCAAATTGGCCAGAAAGGCCCTGGTTCCCAGGGATGCACAGGCTTCTGGACGGTGTTCCTTGGTGCCTGCCCAGGAGAGCCTAATCCAAAATAAAATTTTTGATCTAACACTTCTCAAGTATAAAACATCAACCCAAGTCCACAGGAGAAGTATTGTTTCACCAGCTGCTTGATGGCCTGGTTGAGGGGAGCTCTGAAGGGAGGAAAAGGAGAAGCAATGCCATGTGAACTACTCTCGGGCATTCTCAAGTGTGCTCAGTCCCATAGAGCAGCTTGGCCAGCTGATGCATTTCTTTCTCTCATCTACAGCTTCCTGGAGCCTTTGGGCATTTTCGGGCATCCTGAATTCTACATGGCCACATTGGCTTGAGTGGCCGTCTCTCAGCAGGCAGCATGGTAATAACTCACTTAGGTAAGCAGAAGACGCAGTGGAAGATCTGACAGAATTTGCCACAGTTCTGACCTTTCTAATTTTTAACAAAGTTAGAAATGAAGTCAATGAGTCAGAGCAGAGACACTTTCTTTCTTTTAAGTTAGCTGGATGCCTTCTGCACACTCGGTGTGGCATGGGATTTGGTTGATCTCTGGGCAGTGGAAGTGAGTTGTCTGGACGAGGCTGAAAATTTGAATTTTACATGTTTAAAGGTTTAGCCTTTTCATTTGCTTTAGGAAACCAAACCACCTTTATGAAAAACAAAAGATAATCCTTAATTAATGAGTAGTAGACAGCACTAAACCAGGTTTATATGTCATAATGGTGATCATGTTACAATCTCTGTTATATAGTATATATTCTATATACACCTATATACGCATAGGTACATCTACAGTATATGCACAGTAAATTAAGTGAGTAAAATAACATCAGTGCTTGTTAGTGTTCATACATCCTTATATCAAAGGTACATCTACTTTCTCCTCTGTCTCTGAGGAATGCAGAAGAGGAATTACAAGTGCCCTGTCACACACACACACACACACACACACACACACACACAGACACACACACACAGACACACACACACACACACACACACACACACACACACACACACACACAAATCTCAGTCTGTCCCTTAATGTGTGTGTTTTTTCTGAATTTTATTAATAAGCAACAGAAAAAATAACCATGTTTATTATGTTCTAACAAAACAACCAAGTAACATGAGCAGAAACAATGATTATACCTTGAGTATGGATGCCAGAGGCAATCATGTCTACATGATCTGTTTCACATAAATGCAGCTTGTGTACACATATATGATAAAACAAAGGAAAACCGTAAACAAGACATAAAACATATATGTCCTCATAAGTTGCTGGTTCACCATGGGTTTTTTGAACATCTTCAAGGCTCCTAAGCCTAAATACTCTAAGTCTCTGAACTCTACTGGAGGGATGAACACAACGCTTCCAAACTGATTCACACTCTAACATGTCACTCTAAAATCTCTCATAGGTGTTCAGTTGGTTTGAGACTTTTGTAATTAGAGCTTGTATCAGTACCTTGGAGTTGGAGATGGATTCGAGGAAGCAGAGTCTGTTTCCGAAGCCTTCAGCAGCCAGACAGAGTTTCTGTTGCTCCTTATGGATTGTGGCAGAGCACTGCAGGACCACCTCATCATCCTACGCACACACACACACACACACACACACACACACACACACACACAAAGATGTAGTTACAAATCAAGACAGTCATTGACCTAGAGTCAGCAGCAGAGATCTTCTGTAGCTCATTGTAGGTGGTGGCTAAAAATTGCAGAACACCATATTTGCCAGAAAACGTCCACACTTCCACACCCAGCCCTACACAGTTTGGCCATATGGGCTGTGGCACTACAACTTCCCACTTCGAAGAGGAATCAACTTAATGCATACATACATAGAACACAGCATTTGGTCAACAGGACGCACCATTCATTTGTTTATTAATTTCAGAATTTATGTCCATATGAATATACTGGAGTTGAGGAGCAAACTGACAAAAAGCTTTTCTTTCAACATGAGCAAAAATATCTTAACTCCAACCAATCACAGCGAAAAGAGGCAATTCTATCTAGGTGGTAATATTGTAAATTTATCTCAATACAGTCTTCATACTGGAAGTAAAGTACAACCCCCCATTCCAAACAAGTTGAGATACTGTGTGTTGTCGAGCCCATGTAGTAATACGTTATATAATCACATGTTCTCAAAGTGGTGGTTCCATCCTGGCTTGTGAACGAATGAGCCTTTCCAGGATGCCCCTTTCATACCAACTAACTATCACCTGTTTCCAATGAACCTGTTTTTGGAGCATTCCACAACTTTCCCAGTCATGTTGCTTCCATCAAATTCAGAATAAGCACATATGCACGTAAAACACAGAGCACATAAAACAATGTTGTTGAGGCCAGACATTAAATATATTGTCTTTGTACCATTTTCAACTGAGTTTAATGTTGAAAAAGGATTAGCTAAGTAGCTTGGTTACATACCTGTCAACATTGAAATTTCAAAGTAAGGGAAATTTTCCGGTGCCCTGCCCTGAGTCATCCCACCATCCTTACCACTGACTACATGTCCCTTACACGAAGACAAGAGTACACAAATGAATCCTAAAATCAGCACTAGGCAACCAGTTGCTTTTAATGTCAGAGCAACAGGTGTTTGTTTTAAGTAGTTCCTACATTAAGTGACCACAATTAGGTGGTCAGAATCAGATAAAATAGTTGAAAGTGAAATGCTTTGAATGTCCCTGCATTATTTAAATGAAGAAACAGCACTTAGGTTATTTATGTAATACTTGAAGGATATGTACACATCACTTATACATTTTGCTCCAATTGTGATTGTTAGAGAGGCTACAGGCAAGTGAGACGATTGATTATAAAATTGGATCAGAGAGATAGTACAAATACAGTCATTCGTGGAGCGTGTTTCTGCACCTTAGTTGTGCTCATCTTAGCAGATGTGTCACTTCTCCCTCTGTGTGACACACTAAAATCTGTGTGACATATTTTACAAAAACCATGACTTACATAAATGTATGTTTATTTATGTTATACAGCATCCCAACTTTTATGGAATCAGTGTTGTAATGCCAGTCATATAATGTTCTGTTCAAAGCTATCTATTTATAGTATGCTATCAATACTACATTATCACATTTTGTGCTTTTTGAGAAAAATCTGAATTTCTATGATCAGAAATACTTAGGGTGAGGTGCTGTACCTCAATACCCTAACCAAGTATCCATATCTTGGACGATTTTTTGCATGGTAACTACAGCGTGGTTAAAGTTAGGCAAAGACTGTGGTTACCAATGAAATAAATTCAGAAATTAAAAAACAAAAATACAGAAAACATGGTAATTGCCCATCCACACTGTAAAAAATGTCCGTGAGAAATACAGTGAATAAATGTAAAATGGCAACAAGAAAAAACTGTAAAGTAAGAAGCAACCTATTGTTGTAGAATAAACATTGAATTACTATAAATGTAAAAATAGTCAGCTATATTATTTTTAACTGTTTTAACATGTGAAATATATGGTGAGAAACTGAAATGGCAACAGCATTGTACAGTAATATTAAAAATGGCACCTTACTGTATTATTTACAGTGTAACTACCTTAAATAAAAGCCATACTGTCAACATTATTTTTTTTTTACTATTTTAGGATGTGAAATATAGAGTGAAACTCTTAAATAGCTAGGGTATTAGATTGTAATTAAATGTAGTATGTTTTTTTTAATAATTACTTTAGGCATCAGACATTTGGCAGATCGAAAGCAGCAATGCACTTAATGTTGGCCTTCCAACAAGGTGCAAAGCGTTCTGATAATGTGCCTTGCAGTTGTCTGTGTGGATTTAAGACACCAAAAAATATAATCCAATATCACATTAGGGGCTTAGTGCTAGAAATAAATACCCCACAATTAAGAATACTCTAATGGTCCAGTATAGAGAAAAAGGTGTCAGGGTCACTTTCTTGTCGGGGCAAAATTTCTTGTTAGATCTGTTCCTGCAGTTTGTGTCACTCGTTAAGAGTCCTATCCAGAAAAAGCAGAGACCCATTGGTATGACTAGGTGCACTAGTGCAGCCTAGGTCAATTGACCTTAGCTTTAGCTTTGTTTTAAATTTCTAAGAAATAGTAGCCCATTTCATAGAATTTGTTTTCATTCTTTGTTTTATTTTATCCCTTATTCTTTTGTTTGTTTTCTGCATTGCCAAAGACAGGCCTAACTTTCCCTACAGTTGACGAGGGCCTATTTAATACCCCTGATCCACACCCCAAGCCAGTAGATGGCGCCCAACCCATCGACATCATTGGCCCAACCCCTATTGCTCCAATAACAAGAAGAAGACGTCGACGAACGAACGAAGGAGAGCACAGTCGAGTGATAGTTGGCCAAGCGTGTGTAGTCCGTGTTTCAGAAAAAAACAAAGTATTAATGCAGTTATTTTTTTTTTGTTTTCGAGGGAGAGGAATTTACAAACCCTCGGCACGTCCGTATACCATCCTTTGTCCCTATATTGCCTTTGTTTTGTTCAAGTTTCAAGTTCAAGTCGTTTTGTTCATTTGGATGTTGGTGAGGAAAGGCAACCCTGTTAACTAAGGTGAGAAGTTCGTTTTTTTCCTCAAACTGTATGTTTGACAGAATTTCTCTGCGCTATCCTTTCTGTCGATGTGGCATTATCATTTGGTTAATAACTTTCTGCTTATGTATTGATGTCATTCTCAAACTATCGCCATATTGCTTACATGTGTGAATATTGTTTGAATGAGCTCGTTTTCACCAAGTTCCCCATGGCTAACATTTCAAAGTAAGGTTAGGCGTTAGCCCGGGCATGCCCATGCAAAACCGCGGCAAAAAGTTGAAGCTCCAGTTTCTCACAGAGCGGGTAAAATTCATCTGCACCGTCCTTTCTGTTGATGTTGTCTTGTCATTTGTATATGCATAGTCGCGAAGGAGCCTCTTTGAAAATGTTTAAAACTTGCGTCGTGGTAGTGTAAGTTTTAACAAGCTTTTCCAAGTTTTGCATGCATGCATGCACACTTGCATGCAAGCACGCACACATGCATGCATGTCACCTGGAAAGCAAGCATGCACGCATGTCGCCAGTAAATATTTGAATATTGTCGAAGATGCACAAAGGCCAGGCATTTACTTTACATACTTGTATCTTGATTAAGAATTATTTTATACTAGTATGTATAAAATGCATCCCATTGTTTTGCAAGGCCATGTCAATGCAGAAACGCGGCAAAGGTTTACCACAAGTTTTTCGCTGATTTTCCTCGCTTCATTTTTTATTACAATCGGTAGCAAATGAAATTCCTCTGCACCTTTCTTTCTGTTGTAGTCGTTTTCGTAATTTGGTTTATGTTTGTTGCTTGCCGTGTGAAACGGGTTGCAAAGCAGTCCAACCCCAAAGCGTCGTAGTGTTCGGTTTTAAGGCACTCTTGCCAAGTCCATATGCAGCCATGTGGATAGTGAATTGGAACGGCTGAGTAAGGCTGGGGATATACTTAATAAATACTATGTTCATGATTAAAAATCCTTTCTACTGGAGTTCTCAACGTTTTGCATTATGAATGTTGGAGCCCTGTGGGTACTATAGAAAAATCTTTACAGTTTTATGCTTGCTACTTTGATTAGCTAGAAATGTGGCAGTGCAATTTCTGTGGAAAGTCATTAAAAACACTGAGGGGTTATGTTCTTCATTGCAAACTTCATAGAAATGAACCACATTGTTTGTTTAAGTGTTATGGCTCTGGTTGCAGCAAGACATTTTTCAGGTATGGTGCATTTAAAGCACACTTTTACCGAAAACACAATGTGCCTGAGGTTGGTGTTAATGTTGCCGCTGTCTTTGGTGCTTACAGGCGCCCAGTCGCCTTGTGCAGCAACCACAGCCAAACCATCAAAGAGCTTTTGGCTCATCTCAAGAAACACACAGAGGAAGGACATGAGATATGCTGTCCGGTGAGTAAATGTTCAAGTGTTTTCAAGATAAAGTCTTCATTTACATCTCACATTTCCCGGAAACACGGACATATTACAGACAGCAGCATTAATGAAATGTACAGAGACTTGCCCCGACAGTCATCAGTTGTAGCCAGGCTTACTGCTGACTCTGAAGTTGTGGAGAATGATGATGTTACTGAGACTGGAAGAGAGGATGAGGATGAGGATATGGATACATCGGGGGATTTTAGTGATCAGTATTTGAGAAACGTGAGTTTGTTTTATTTGAAATTGCAAGGAAAGTTTCTGCTTCCTGCTTCAACCATTCAAAGTATTGTTGAGGAGATGGTTAACATTCACGAGTTAGGGCAGGCATATACTTTGAGCAGACTTCGTTCGTTATTGCAAAATGACACATCACTCTCAGCTGATGACATAGCTAAAGTTTGTGATTCTGTCAAAGAGTCCGATCTCTTTACTAAATGCCACACAGGGCCAATGAGGACTGTATACTCAAGGACTGAGACTTTCAAAAAAATGTTCCATTATGTGGAACCAAAGAAATTGCTCTTAGGAAGAGATGAAAATGCAAAAGACCAATTTGCTTACTACGTCCCCATCAAATGCAAATCAAATCAAATCAAATCAAATGCAAGGAATCTGAAGAATTTTAAAAACCTCTGCTTGACTCTCTCTCAAAGACATCAAATGCTGCAGGCCTATCTTACAGCGGACTCCCTCGGCCAGGTTGTTCTGCAGGTTAAAGACAGTTCTCCATTCTATGTAGCACTTTACAGTGGAGTAATCCAGGATGCTGTCAGGGAGTTTGGCTTTACTGAGACAGACACAAAGGTTGCACTTGAGCTGTCCTACAAGGGTACATTATACAAAAAAGGACAGTTCCTTGTGACCGGAAAAAATTCTGTGAACTTTGCTGAACTTGGTCTTATTTTGTTGAAAAATGACACAGTCCATTTTGTAGTGTCAAAATACAAGACTGTGTTCCTACCTCATTTCCACATGTACTCGGTAAAGAAGGAAACTGAAGAGATGTGCTGTCTTCAAATTTACGAGTTAGCTGATTTCTATCCATTACCTTCTTACTGGAAAGATGGATACCAATTGGTTCCATTAAAACATGGTGTGTTGGTACAATAGGCTTAATTTATGAGGGGAGACAGACTTCACTACGTCGTAGTTCAATGCATCCCGTGTGCATCCACCCTTTTTTGATTTTCACATATTAACAGTATTTCCAAGTGTTGCACATGAATGTTCATACCATTTTCTTCTTAGTGTGTTCAGTACTTAGATTCAGTACTCAGAAATTATAAGCATAGCTTAGCATAATTACTGGAAGTGAATGGGTTCAATAGCATCAAACCACAAAATATAACTGGACGGAATTAAATAGCCGTTTTGCACTCTGGGGAATTTTTACATTCATTTTAAAGTGGTTTATAAGTACATTTGATGATGTTCATTTTGAACCCATAGACTTCCATTGTTATGTTACAAAATAGTTATACTGTCAAACTAGGCATTGCATACACATAGAGAAAAAAATCTATGTATTCCCATATTTTAACAGGGCTTAAAAACAGATTAGCAAATTCTTGAAATAGGGTGGACTGTTCTTTTAAGCTTGAACTAAAACCGAATACTTCTTGCTCCCATTAGAAATGGAAGACATCAGAAATTTCGTAGCAAGGGTTCTACCAGACCTCCCTGGATCCATCCTGAACATTGTGGAGGAGACGATGCAGTCCCTCGGAGTAGAGACAACTGATGATTTTCAATTCATCCAGGAGGCTGATCTCCTCTGTGTTTTGAGGCCAATACAAGCAAGAAAACTTATTGCCTCTTGGAAACAAACCTGTAAGTCCAACCCGTATTTTACTTGGTCGTGTCATAGCATCTCAAGCTTAATGTTTAATTAAATGGAAAACTGAAAAATCTATGCAGATTATATTTTCATATGATGATATAAATCCTTTGCATACAATTGCTGTTGAATACCAAATGATAATGAGGCAATCCATCGTTTTTGTTTTTCAGCCCAGGGCCCTGGAGCCCACAGCCAGGCAGATGTTACCCCTTCAACTTCTTCATCCCTTCTCACCTCTCCTACCTCCACTCGCTCCTCTCTGTCACCTTGTCAGTCACCCAGCCACCTGCTTAATGCTGATTGGATTGACCGCTTTGAAATTCCTACTGAAAGATTTCCTGAAGCTCTGATGCAATGTCTGGAGAGGGGCAAGAGGCCCGTCCCAAGCTTAAGGCGAGAGATGGTCAGAATTGTTGCAGCAGAGATGATGAAGGCGTGTCCGTCTCCTACGAAGCATGCTTCAACAGAGATAGCCAAGAAGTTAGTTGGCAGGTATCCCCTGTCACTGAAAGATGTAATTGAAGGGGAAGTAGTGGGCACTGGCTATCACAGCCTCTTGAAACAGCTTCAAGCCCGTATAGATAATAAGAAAAGAATTGCAACCCCAAGAATTCAAAAACGAAAACCGGTGTCGGACACCTCTGACACGGACGAGGTCCCAGCAGTGGTGAAGGCATCCGTTCAGGACACGTATGGCTGTGTAAAGTGGGCCGTTAGGTTCATGCCTGTCACCGAAACCCTTGAAACCCAGGAAGAAAAGAAGGAAAAACTGAAGATTTTGTGGGAACAAGGTGCTTTTAGTCCAGAGGAGGTGAAGCAATTGATGCAATGCACATACTACTCGCAGCGTAAAGCCATAAACAGTGGAACGGCTCTTCAGACCCTGAGACTGGAATGGCCCTTTTTATTCCATGAAATTGGAATTTCTGCCCATTACCAAGAGCTGACCGGACTGCCACTGACTGAGACGTTCCTGAGAAGTGTGGAAAAAAAGGGAAAGCAGCTTTTGGATTTCATGGCAACCATTTGTGCAAAGAAGACAAGGCGTGTCTTTGAGACATTAACAAAGCTGAAATTCCAGAGAGGACAGCTGGAAGGGTCCTCAGATGAGGTCAAGGATATGGTCCACCTGCTTCTTTCCTACTTCAATGAAGACGAGAAGGCCATGTTCCACTACACCGAAGAGACGACCCTGGCAGATGAGATTCAGATGGACGGCTTGCCTGCGAGTCCATGCATCATTGTATGTGGTAAGTGTTTTTTTGTTTTGTTTTTTGTTGTTGTTGCAATTATTGTTATTTTTCTGTTTGTTTTCCATGTTTGCAGGACAAGAGCTGCAGCTTTTAACAGATTCTTAACAATTCTTTATATTTAAATCTTTACAGGAACATCCTGCTACACAGCAAAGCGATGTATGCTCAGCATAGATGGCAAAATTGTCAACGATGACATCCCAAACTTCATCGCCGCCATCAACATGATGTTCGGAAGCTACTACTGCCTGAACATCCACTACCCGGTACAGTTAAGATCATCGCTGGAGTTCCTTCAGAGGTGTGTGTGTGTGTGGGGGGGGGGGGGGGGGTATTTTCAGTGTAGCCTCTTTTGGCCTTGGTAGCCTTGGTGATCAGACCCATTAGAGTTGCCATCTGCAAACTTCAAAGAAGGTAGAGAATGCGTACACATCAGTAATTCAGGTACTGGACCAGGTAATTCAGGTACTGGACAAAACAAGATTTGTAAGTATATGGGACAACATAAAAGAAGTTCACTTTGACAAAATGAAATGTAACCTGTGTATAACTTGTATAACTGCTTAAATTTGTTCACTAAAAATACATTTAAAATATAGCCATTAATGTCTGAACTTGTACCCACAAACACAAGTACAGCCCTTAGAAAGTGACTGAGGAGGGGCCAAAAATGTCACGATATTAAAAGGGAGTTATGGTTGTGGTTGTATAAGTTTTACACAGGTTACTTTTCATTGTGTGATCAGTGAAATTTCCTTAATATTGTCCTATGAAAAGATGTACTTGGAAATCTGCGGAAATGTGAGTCATGTACTCCTGTGCCACCCTGTATATTATCACAAGTGTATTGAAAGTGTAAAAACCTGACCTTTTTTCTTTTTTTTGCCCAAGGTTTCAGAACCCTGAACAATGTGTGTATTTGGGTGCTTTAAACACAACTAAGATCTCTTTTTTGTGTTTACATAGGTGCTTCTACAACATAAATCCAGAGAGGGGCACAAAGGTCGAGACGAAGAAGGACAAGAAGCAACTGGCGGTTAACCCTAGGGTCCTTACCCTCATCGCAGACCTTGCAGATTATGAGTGGAGAGACTGATTGACACTCTGGATACCCACTCCAGCAATGGTATGCATTTATAAGTGGGCACACACACAGACACACAGGGGAGGCATTGAACTACGACGCAGTGAAGTCTGTCTCCACGCAGACACACACACACACACACACACACACACACACACACACACACACACACGCACACACACGGGATGCAGTGAAGTCTGTCTGCCCTCATATACACACACACACACACACACACACACACACACACGGGAGGCATTGAACTACGACACAGTGAAGTCTGTCTCCTCACACACACACACCCACAAAACACACAGGAGAGTCATTGGACCCCCCACACCCCACCCCCCTCTTTTTTGTTTTTGTTTTGTTTTTTGTTTGTGTTTTCGCCAGATGTACAGATTTCTGCTCAGCTTTGTAAGCTACATGTGTGTGAGCTACCCCTTTCGATTAGCTCTCTGGAGGCTTATTAACACTCTGGATATGCAATCCAGCAATGACGTGACTTCATAGGTGAGCACACACACGGGAGGCATTGGACTACGACACAGTGAAGCCTTTGGCGATGAAGAAAATTCATCCAGACATATGTGTAGCTCACAAATCTGAGTGGAAACATGTACATCTGTCAATACACAGGTAAGCGTTTTTGTTGCGGTATTTAACATCTGCGGATATGCAGCATTCCTTTTTTTTCCCTGGCAGTTTGACAGCATTTTTCCCCCGGTTGTTTGGCATACTGTTTGTGAATTGGGACATGGTGGACTGTTATGTGCCATCATTGCTGTTGGTTTGCAACTTGTTTGAATTTTGAGCTTGACTTAAAATTCATTTTTATTTATTTTTTCTTTAATGGCTGCTAATTGTGTTTGTATATACTTGTACAGTCTTTGTTTGATCCTGGGTAATAGTAATATTTTGACACCCACAGTAACAGGGGTTTTATGTTTTATGTTTAATTATTATGTTGCACTTAAAAGGGAACTGTCTTTTTTATTTTTCACACGTAACTACTCAGATATTACTGAATGTTTGGAGACATTAAAAAGACTGCTTGAATATCTGGCTACTGTGTTCATTATTGGTAATGGTGTTCTGGCATCCTCAGGTGATGGTAATTCATTGTAAATCTTATAAATTTTAATGGACTTCACCCTATAATGAGGTAATATATTATGTGAAAAAGATGGGAATTCCCCTTAAAAGCAACAATTGCAAACTGTAAATTCAACAGTCTTACTGACAAGCTACAACTGAACTGTTGTTTTAACAGCGATAAACCATAAAATAGGGTAATAAATTATGTGGAAATGAAAAATTCATCTTAAAAGCAACGGTCATGAACTGTGAATTGAACAGTTATAACACCAAAACATAAATTATTGTGCTGTTACTTTTACAGAAATTGACCATAAAATCAGACAATAAATACTGTGGAATGGATATTATTTAACTTTAAAAGCAACATGTTTCCATTGTGAATTATACAGCTATACTGTGAACCCATATACAGTTTCACCATTATTTTAACAGTAATTCATCTTTATTGGAACATTTTCAAACTGTTGTTTTTACAAGTGTAAATATACCTTGCCGTAAAGCCTTATACAATGTCACTGTATTTTTTACGGTGAAAAAATGGCAACCACAGCTGCCAGTTTTTCACCGTAATTTTGACAAGATTTTTTTTACAGTGCACAACCTTGACCTCCACATTCTAACTAACTACCTGCTGCATTAGCACTGATTGTTGGGGTATATAAATTGTGAGGTGCAGAATTGTCCAATATGAACGTAATTTTCTTTCATTTTTTTTAGCCACAGCTATCCGTCTGTGATGCTGTACCTCTGCTAGTGCTAGATTGATCTGTACAGAGTAACATCAAATAAACAGAAAAGCGAGCCTGTAGACCAGACAGATGTCATTTCCCACTCTCTTCAGCTCATGCATTTTAATCAAGAGGAGTTGGACTGACAGAGAGAAGCACATGGTGGCATTTTAACAAAAGCTAGCAATATATGCTAGCTTCATCAATCACTCACACACACACACACAAGCCAAGTCTAGTGCACATTAAGGCACAGTGTGTCCTAGGATATCATGTGGCTATGATAAGCTTCCTATCCGTCAGTCAGACAGTAACAGCACTACAACATGTCCTTCATCTGAGTGTTACTATTAATTAAAAATCTGCAGCAGATCCTGCTGTAACTGAGATCTAATCAGCATACATCTGTTTGTCAGCATAATGTCTGTCTACCCATACATGGGTATATGTACTAAAACCCCAGCAGAAACTACAAAAGTGTGTGTCACACCACCACCACCACTTCAACAACAACGACAACAACAATAACAACAAAGAACCCTGGGAGCACTAACTAATCTTGTTTTATATTAATACTATGTAATATCATGTAGACTTATTTTGGTCAATACAAACAATTCCTATTTAAATTCTAAGATTGGTTAGAAAATGAGTGGGCGCTTTCCTTAAAACCTTCAGCCTTAAACGAGGCTACACAACTTAGTAATGGCCCCCAGCCATTGGTTTAGGTACGAGGATGACACCTGGGTCAAGATGAGAACACAGAAGTGTAAGCTTTCACAGATCACATCAATGCAGTGGAAAGCAGCATCAAGTTCACTTAGGAGGATGTCAAAGGAGGCAGTCTGGCCTTTTTTGGATTGTGTAGTGTACACTGAAGATGACAGAAGATTCAACATTGAAGTATACAGAAAACCCACACACACAGATCAATATCTGCTCTTTGATTCTCACAACCTACTAGAGCATAAGCTGGGGTTTATCAGAACCCTACACCATCGGGCTCAGAATGTGCCGACAAGGACAGAAGGCAAGGACAAGGAGCAGAAACACATCAGGGAAGCGCTCAGAACAAGTGGTTACCCAAACTGGGCCTTCATCAAGAAAAAACACAGAACAGACTATAAGACTATACAAAAGGACTATAAACGGAACAACATTTTCATTTCTTACATTGCTGGAGTATCTGAAAAACTTATGTGTGACTCGTGACCAAAATGACTCACATGATGGTCAGGTGGCTCAACAACCCACCCATTCTCACCTATTAACACCCATGGCCCATCAACACCATGACTCATGTGACCCTAACGACTCACATGTTAACTAGGCAAATCAACAATTCTGTAAGAAGATAAATGCCTGGGACTTCAAAGCAGTCACTTAGAACTGAAGAAGCCTCTTGGATGAGAGGTGAAACATCTTCTGGAAGCACAAGCAAGTCCAGTTGCCTTTTGAAAGCACTGAGAAGTACCATGACCTGGATGAATGAGATCTTCATCTTCAATCTTCATTCACTAATTAAAGGAATGTAAATTTGAAGTGCCTATGTATTATACTGCAAATGGTGCTACATAGGTGGTTTATATTCATAAAATGTATAAACCATGGACATAGTCTCTGTGAAGTCACCCACAGGTTTCTGAGGAGCAATTGTGAAGCCCAGTAACAGTGGCTCCAGCCATTGACATCTTGCTTGGTTTTGGAGCCTGCCTCAAGTGGTCATCACTTGGACATTGGCTTAATTTTTCAGCCCCAGAGAGTGCTACTTGGTCATATTGGGTTGCCAATTAGTGGTACTTGCATACTAGACTTCAGCAGTCATTAAATGTTAACTAGCATTTTCAAGACCAAGAAAAGCGGACATCTTCCCCACTGGAACCCATTCTTAAACACAGACTTCAGGCTAAGTCTCATTTATAATCTAAGTAATGTACTTTAAATCCGGTATAAGCATATCCCTTTGAGAGCTGTTATTATTGGAGTTTATCTTATGTGTAGTCATGAAGATTTTCCTTCCCGCCACTGTACACTGTACAGTTGCCTCTCTCAGGTCCTTGTGTACAGTATATAACACCGTCAAGACCTGAGCTCTGCTCCCAAAAGCCAGTATTTTCTTTGGCTGATCCCAGTGGAGCAGGGGGTCCAAGTCTTAACGGGCTACACTTATACTCA
This sequence comes from Chaetodon auriga, assembly GCF_051107435.1. Taxonomy (NCBI): domain Eukaryota; kingdom Metazoa; phylum Chordata; class Actinopteri; order Chaetodontiformes; family Chaetodontidae; genus Chaetodon; species Chaetodon auriga. The sequence goes on along the minus strand of NC_135093.1, from coordinate 20,939,582 downwards.
TAAGAGTTCCAGTATATAACTTAGGTTCTACTTTGTATAGGCTTCGCCCTCTGACAGCTGTCACTATTGGATTAAGGGCAAAGCTGATGTAGTCAATGCCCACTGTGACACCAAGTTCCACAAGCAGATAAAAAACGCCAGTTCATAATCCTGCAAAAACTAAGCTTAAATAGACAGGGAGGCACCGGCTGTGCCATGGATAACACCATGTCAGCCCTGTGTGGAAAAATGGGCACTAAGTGGTTTTATACTCCCTCCACACAGTATTGCTGCTACAAAAGGGTAGGATATTGATCAGGTACTGTAATGGGGCCCATGCAGCCCATCAGTTGAGGTGATGGGATTAGAGGTACACCTTTTGGCATGTGCAAACAAAAATCAAACCTGACAATGCATCATCTGCTGTATAACACATTTAAAACTGAATGAGTCAGGGAGAACCCAGACACATCACGAAGAGACAAACAGATAAAAGGGCACGGAGTGAAACACAAGATGCCACTGCACAGATGTCTGTGTTGTCATCCCTCTAAGGAGGGCCATAGATGAGGCTAAGGCTCTCATGGAGTGGGCCCAGCACTCTGTGGAGGATCCAATCCTGCTGCACTGTAGGCTTGTGCGATAGCATCACACAGCCAGTGAGACAGACACTGTTTAGACAGAGTCATGCATTGTGAGTGCCCACTGTAATGAACAAACAGCTGCAGTGTCTCCTGATGTTTGCAGTAGATAAAACATACAAAGACAAAGCACACACTGGGCACGCTTCATTTCTGTGAAGTGTGGGGAAGAACCCCTAGAGGGAAAGACTGGACATAAGTAAATGTAAATAAGGAATTTATCTGCCGATATATCACGCTGTAGTACAAGGGGCTCTCACACCCTGGATAGTGCACATCACTGCAGGTGGCAGTCATAACCTTCCTAAGTGCTGCAGATCAGTGGCCAGATCCACACATGTTGGCCAGTAGATGGAGGATCACACCATCTAGCTGTGAAAGTGCATCCCTCTGCCATTTCCCCACAATTTCCCCACCAGCAGCTGCACCATGGTCATGAACCAAGACATGCAGTACTGATGCCACCAGAATTGTGAATTGGCACAAATGTACATGACAAGGTGAGGAATGAGGGGAGCAGAACCTGTCCCACAACATCTAATGGAGAGCAGGTGTCTGTGTGACCCAATATCAAAAAGCCAGGCTGAGCGCACACCACCCTGATGAATGATGTATGCCACTCCTGTCATACTGTCTGTCCTTACTACGACATGCCAGTTGCAGGCAGTGGAGCAAAGTGTTTTAACACACTTGTGGAGGGATGGAGGATTCTTCCTGGTTGAACCACCTCTGGATTTTCCTCATGTGCTAAGGGGATGTCTATGTCTAAGTGGACTACCATGTGGCTTGCTGACATCATCCCCAGCAGACACATCACTGACAGTGCCATCACCACTCTGTGGGGCTGTGTGATAGTAGAGAGTTTTGGCGCATACAGCTTGGCTGGGGACAGTTTTGCTTTCATGGTAGCAGAGTCCATTTCCACACCCAGGTAAATTACCGACTGAGTGGGAAGCCAAGAGCTCTTTTGTCAGTTTCCGGCAAAAGTGCCCCATATCCCATCAGGGGATATGGAAACATACCTCAGTTCCCATCTGAGGGGGGGAAGCTGAGACATGTGCAGCCAAATATTTCTCTGCATCATAGTCTGTGATACCATAATCCTGGATGCAGCCACTATTGTCACCATGGAAAGAGTCAGGCCAGCTGTCATAGCCTTCCCGATGTCAGCTGCAAGTTGCAGAGAAAGAGCCCTGGGTTTAGTGGCCATACCAGGGCCAGCTGAGGACAGCAGTGTTGTGTTGTTCTGAGCTGCAGCTGAGTGGCACACTGGTGCAAACAGTCAGAAAGGCAAGAGTAAACTTGATTTCGAATTGGTGGCAATGGTTTGCACCTGCTGAAGAAGGTTGTCTTGGGAAGTAGGGTAGCTAGGCTCTGCTCTAATGGCGGGACAGAGGGAAAATATTTTTCCATGTCCATATGCACTTCACATGTACAGATGCAGGTCGTTCTGCTGGTATCACAAGACCCCTCATATCTGCCGCCTTCCTGATGATGCCCAGCAAGGATGGCTGGCAGACTGATACAGCCCTAGATGGGGACCCCTGTCCTTGCAATCGGACACCAGGTCTCCTAATGGGGAAATGGCAGAACTGGGAGGAGAGTCCGAGATGGAGGAAAACAAGCCCTCTGACTTGTGCTGGCCATCTGGATTCCTGTCCAGGATATCTGAGAGGTCACCTCTGAAGATTACGTAGTCTGTACAATATTGACAGACAGCCTGTTAAGTTAAAGCTAGCCCAGTCTGGCAAGCATGGCAAGGCAAACAATCCAACAGGGGTGAAGGTCTGACTGCAGGACGTAGCCAGTTTGTATATATATCACACTGTACATGAAGGCCTGAGAGAGGCAACTGTGCAGTTACAGTGTTGGGAAAGAAAACTGTGCATACATGTGGGGATAAACCAGAATTGAACAGTCAACAGAAATAGAAAGGTATACCCATTGATGTAGATGATGTGTCGTCACGCTGTCAACCTGACCAGTGATCAACTGTGGCACTGCAGTAAATAAGTCCCCATAGCCCAAAATGCATTTTCCCCATAGACAGAATGTCACTATCCCAATGTTTAAGTCTATGAGCTGAGCAGAAAATTCATAGCCAGAGTGGAAGCGAACCTGGAGTCAAATGTGTTGTGTTGTTGTGTTCATGCTGGTCAATTTATTTTTGCTAGGAAAGGGATTTTTTTTAACAATTGTTTAATCCTAACCAGTCAGCAGTGAGTTAAATATCCGATCTGATTTTTTGCTGTAGAGGTTGACTGGGACAATTTACATGACGTTTTCCCCAACAATGAAAGAACTATAAAGTGTTTACCGCATGTCTACATAAAAGGCACTGCAGGTGTGTTTTTCAGTTGTCCGTCTCACACACGTCTGATAGAGCAGATATGCTGAACATCAGCATTTCACTGTTCTCCTTCTTTGAATGTAGGTAGCTGGCTATGCAGCAAAATGACATTTCCTTTGTTGACCCCACCCACTAAGCTCTTATCTTATTTCCAACTGTTTCTCCAGGCAGTGTAAACAGCAGTCGATTAGCAATCACTATAACTATTTGAATCACTGAACAAATCAAAGATGTGAGTGCTGATTCAGAGGTCTTATACATGGCTAGCCAATAGTTCCATATCTATTCACATAATACGATCATAAAGTAAGTGGAACTTGTGGTAAGTTGCTAAGTTTCTCTCATAAATCAACATACATACGTTAAAAAGGGCTTCCTTTGTTGTTTCATCATTTATGAGGGCTCTCTACCATTACAAGTGCAAACAGACTTCATGCCTCTGGAAATGGCCACAGAGTGGTAGAGTGGAATTCTGGGGAACTGCATCTGCTGCAGTGTTTCCATCAGGCTGCAGCTTGATGATGTTGGTGAATAGGAGGGATGTACGGGCATCTGGCTACTATACCTACATACTATACCTAATAACTATATTTAATACAGTTCCATTTGGGGAACATTGTAGTTGTCCTATGCTGCCTCGGGAATTCATCAGTCACTGTGGTCTTGCTTAATTATCTAGACGTGTGGGCTGAGGGAATACCATCACACACACACACACGCACTGTCTCATACACACACACAGCCATGTAAGGTATGTTGGAAACTGGCGTAATGTCTTAATGACTCTTAGAATGCACACACAAGGAGATGGGAGATAGCTGAGATATGGCTATCATTAACTTGAATAATGCCTTAGTGACATTTACAACAGCTGACACACACACACACTGTACCCTACAGGAAGAGCACTGGTGTCTGTCAGCAGTAGTGTGCATTCCAGCCTTCTATGGAGAGAGAGAGAGAAAATGACCAGAGAATCAATGGAAAAGAGACACAGAGGGACTGACAGAAGATCAACAGCAGTACTTTTCCTGCAACGGCCACTAGAGGCTGACTCAGAGCGGGATAGAACAAGCTAACAACAAAATGTGTTGTTTCTCCTTGCTTTTGAACACAAGGTATATTAGTGGTTTTGACAGCATCATTTGACAGGATCTTTTTTTAAAACATTACACTGTTATAAAAATAATTCGCATCTCATATCCTATGATTGCTGCCACTGTGATGAGGGCTTGGTTTGGTTTGGGCATAAAAAACATGTATGGAATAAGCCCAACATAACAAGATGCATGAAGTGGTCAGACAATAATCCAGGTTGTAAACAAGCCAACAGTTTGGCAATAGTCTCTCATTACACATGAAAATCAGGATTAGGACAACCACAGCCAATGGCAACAAACTGAAAAACAAAATGTGTCATATGTCAGCAGAACATGGAGGCTTTTTTAGATCTGACGACTCCATCAGCAGGGAGACATCAATTCCGTTCCTTCCAAAACTGTTAATCATTGTTGAGAAATAACTCTGTTTCATAATGTAACAGCTTGTGTGACCGTTGTTACACTGTTGGACCTATTTGATTTGATGTGATGTCACTGCATACAGAGATCACAGCATGTACGAGTGCAGTGTTATCACAACCAATATAGCCCGTGGCTGAAGCCACAAAAGTGAAAACTAAGTTGTATGAATTGAATTGAATTGGAATTTGCTGTAAGATTAAGAAGAAGCTCTTGTCATTATTAAAAGAAAGGAACTTTGACTATTGATGGATTATTGATAAAGTGGAAAACCAACAGCAGTCTCACATGTCAAAGTCAATCCAAAGCATTACAGCAATACTTAAAAATATTCATAGACCCTTCCTCTCACCCTTTACAGCCATAAAGAGCAGTATGAACTAGAGTTAGTATGAGGTAAATAATGTAAACCTCTGTGTTGACCTGTCTGCAAACTTTGTTTCTACTGCGTTCCACTCTGGGCCAGCAGAGGGGGCTGCAGGACCCTAAGCATCCTCACTTCCCACACCAATGCTAGAGTCTACAAATTTCTAATTAATGTCACACAAAGAATGTTAATGGAGGACTTTTTGTTTAAATTTCAAAAAACAAAGGGATTTCAATACAGCAACATGTCAAAGGAGAGCATATGAGAAAACTGTTCTGTGGAAAAACCCAGAAAAGACATTCAGCAAATGAATGAACAAACTATCCATCGCTTCACTGTGAAAAAGGGGACAGACAGAATATAATGTGAGGGAAAAAATCACTTTGAAAGGATGTGGGCTTCATGTATGACTCAAAACACACAGCATGGATTGTCTTGGGTAACACTATATAAGGGTTCTTAAATATATGGATCAGTGTGCAGTGTGTGAACACTGTGTGTGTGTTTTAGACATAGCGACAGAATGGCTTCCCTTTCTCGAGAAAAACACTCTCTTAGGCTGCATCTGCCCTCCTCCCACACACACAGAAATAGACTGACATAAATTAGCATGTCTTCTGTAGTCTACACAGTCATACACACACACACACACACACACACACACAAATGTGTCCACGAGCACAAAAAAACAACCAGAAAAAATATAGAAATGTGCATACACGCACAAAAGCACATTAGAGTGCATGGTCAGTCCTCATCAGTTTACACTCAAAAGCAGCACAGAGCTGAATACACACCGTCTTACACAACAGCTTATTCAACAGAAGCAGTCAGTGGAAACATTAAATATGACCTTCATAACAGTGCAGGATCGGAGGAAAGGGACAGAGACACACACACACACACACACACACACACACACACACACACACACACACACACACAAATACAGGGTGCTGCCAAAGAGGTCTGTTTGTAATCCAAAGGTAGACAAGTAGGATCAAGGAAAGACACTACAACAATGATTAATCCTCCTCTGACACAAGAGAGGGTGAGAAAGAGAACCAGATAGTGGGAAAGTTTAAAAAAAAAAAAAAAAAAAAAGTTCACATCTTTTATCCCATCCACTGAGTCCACCAGTCCAAAAGACTTTTATTTCAAAGGCAAATGAAATTCCCGTTTTCAAGGACTCCACATCTATCATGGCAAATGAAAACAGGCTTATTTCAGAGGGAGATGAGAAGATCTCATATCTGTATATTAACGGGTATAGGTGTCATTATTCTACGGTTTTCTTGCTATCCATAATTTCTGTGAAAAGACTACAACCGACGTGTTTAATCTGTTTTTAAATACTTTCGGACATCTTTACCCAGTCTGCGGCTCTCAGCTCTAAGCCCATGGGTTCCTACTGAAGACGTACAACACAATGTAGTTTGATTTTTAGACTATTTTAGAGTATTCATTTCCAGCCATGGATTAGTCTACATTTGTATTTGTGTATGTGTTTTGGGCAGCAGGAAATATGAAATAATACAATAATTTACAGTGTGTGTTCATGGTAATGAAGGAACATGTCACCCAGTGCGTCTCACTGATGTGTTCTCAACAGTCATTTGAAACAGCTCTGTGACACTGGTACCGAGCAGTGATTGGATGGATCAAGTGAAGTTTGTTAATAGCTTCCAGATATGATTTGTCCAAACTAACCTAATCTCCTCCTGACTACAGCTCCATAGTCTAAGATTTAAACAATGTGTTTAAATCTGCATTAATTGACTTTTTGGTTACAGTGCAACAAGCTATAAAGACAAACAGCCTATTTACACATTCACCTGACACAGAGCTACAGTGCCATCATTTGGAGTGAAGTTTGTGTCCATCAGATGAAGGTCAATCAAATATTCACTCCTTTTAGCTCTAGTTTGGTCTCCAACTGATGAAATGTTCACCAGCTAACTGTGGCTGCTATGGCTAGTATACAGTGGGTTTATCAGAGCTTTGGCTGCTGCATGGGGGGGTGGGGGGTAGGGGGTAGATAGATAGATAGATAGATAGATAGAGAGAGAGAGAGAGAGAGAGAGAGAGAGAGAGAGAGAGAGAGAGAGAGAGAGAGAGGAGGAGAAGTGCAGAGTTGGGTGACAATTTTCTGTGGGTTTGTCACATTCCACAGTCATGTCATCCATTATTAATAGTAAAGAAGAATATTAAAGCAGCAGTAATTTTGAAGTATCTCAATCTGGCCATTCAGATCAAAGGGCACTTGACACTAAGGACATAAACATAATTCATGATTTTGAAGAAGTGATACATCACATTAAGACCATTTTGATACGACCTGCAGCTGCAGTTTTAATGATGCATTTTAATTCTGGCCTCAAATCAAAGCAGAGGGGCAGAAAATACGGTCTGAGTCACGCTAAAGCCCTTCACCAACATTTATATTAAGCCTGCTTGCCCAAATATTTAGTTATATATTCAACTTAACTGAGTCCCTGTTTGCATTTCTTTGGCGTTAACGTTCCTCATGTCTCAAAGACAAAACGGTCTGTATTACACCAGTCAAAATATAAATGAATTATTTCAGCAGCTTCTGCTACATTACTGTGGTACTGTATGTGCCAGATCAGCCTGCTGTGTATCAGTATGTACTGTAGTACTGTGTGCTTGTGTGTGTCTGTGTGTGCGTGCGTGTGTGTGTGTGTGTGTGTGTGTGTGTGTGTGTGTGTGTGTGTGTGTGGTGTTTGTGTGAGTTGTATTCCAAGTATCCAGTGTTATAGAGCATCAGGGATTTGGAAGACACACAGACACACACACACACTGACAGTGGGCAGGTCAGCGGAGGAGGGTTTAAAAGCTTGGCAGAGAGAGAGAGAGAGAGGGAGAGAGAGAGAGTGTGGAGGAGGGGAAAGCGTCAATGATGATGTAATCTGAGAAAAGCAGAGGGAAGAGGAAAACAGAGAGGGAGACACTTCACTCTGATTAGAGACTGCTGTACACTGTTATTCCTTATCATGTACATCTGACATTTAATTATAGACGACTAGTTTATTTAAAACACTGTTTAGAATTAATATGATGTAATTTATATAACGTTTATTTCATCTTTAATATAATATAGACCAAGTTAGGTTTGATTTCCAAATCACTGTTACTGTCAACAGCCACTCTCATAATCATTTACTCATTGTACTGAAAAACAACAGAGCAAAACAATTGATCTCTGGAGCCAGCTTCTCAAATGTGACCATTTGCTCTTTTTTCTGTAAATAATCATTAATTGTTATTGATGGAAAACATTTATCCATTTCATTTTATCCTCACTATGAAGCGTCCATGTGTGTAAACTCTTATTGAGACCTCAGCACCTCAACACAAGCTCAGATTGTTCAGGGCTTTTCACATCTCACAATCCAAAGCCAAGTCAGAACCAAGGTTTGTGTTTTTATTACATTTTATACATTTGTTCTGGCTAGTTTTGCTTTCGCATTGCAATTACGCGAACACACTAAAGGACTAGACATGACATATGTATCTACGTTCTGTCGCCATCACCTACGTGAGCTGTGTCTCCCAGTACTTGCAATTAACTGGTTTGTAGACAGGTGTGCATCAGTTTGTTGTCAATTCAATTCCTCTCTTTTGTTCATAGCCTTGAAATAAAATTGAAATGAAAAGTGTCTGATTTTTTGTGTTTTTTTCACCAACTCATTCTTTATAAAGTTTACAGAACAAATGACAATTAAATATCTACTCTCCTCCTTTACCCTAATGCCAAGATTCGGCTGTTCGGTCTGGACCTTGGACCAGGGAGGTTTCACATCTGTAATTTTAGTTTGAATCTAACTGAAAAATCTGAAAATCTGGACCAATGGTGGTAGGTGTGAAAGGGCACTGACGTAGTGATTCAATCATCTAAACAAGAGTACCCTAACCTAAACGAGGCAGGAAACAAGAGGAAGAAAATTGGAATTTTTTTTCATTTTTTCCGCTTCATCCAGTGGCGGGTTGCATCCTCAGAATATTTGTGATCACACAGATATCTACAGTCTGCCTGTTTAGTTCAATTTGATTGGGCTGGTGTGAAAGCTATCAGTCAAACTCTTGGAAGCAGGCTGAGACCCTCTTTTTCAAGCAGTTTCAGTCCAGTTCCAAGTTTGTGGTGTGAAGGCAAAAAAAAAAACAACCACAGGACTTTGTGATAGTAGATGTATGTCTTCTCCTAATTGCGAACTGTTCAGGAAAGTATCTTAAGCAATCCATACAGGAGATATATAGAGCATATTCATGCAAAGCATTTCTTCCATGGTAACGCAGAGATTGACCAAGATCAACCCAACAGGCTCAAGAGTGTCAAAAGCACTGCATTCTGCTGAGATGACTTCATACTCAACTGTCTTGGTTTGTTTGTTTGTGGTAAAAATCAGATCTAGAGGGCTCTGTTCACTAAAGCCAGGCTCAGCCTACAGTTCTAAAATCCTAACATTTTGAAATTGGGTTGACTCATGCACATACTAGAATGCACCATGTGATCTTTCTCAGAGGATCTCATGGGGAAGCAGATACAGAAAATGGAGACCGATGCAGTACAACAACCTGCTATTTGCAGCGAGAAATAACAAAAACAGAAGATTAAAAGAGTCTGGATGAGAAAATGGGTTGTCTATGCTTCAGTGAGACCTGGAGGTGAGATTTTAACTGTCAAGTTTTAATATCTGCCAAAAGCATTAGCCTCAATGGTTAGGATGTTTACTGGGACTAACGACTTGTCTCTCTCATTGGCTACTGGGGTCCCGTTTGGAGATTTTGAGACTGGATATGAAAACCTCTTACATTAATGATTTGGACCAAACATTGATACCGACTAAGATCCCAGACCTCTGATTGTCCAGAGGGGTGACTCTGGAATAAATTGGCCCAAAACTCGTGTAGCCTGAGCCCTGCTAAGCTGCTAAGATCAGAGGGTCATCTGGTCTTGGTCTGAGATAATACAGTTGAGTGTATAAAGGCCCTCCTGACCTGCACCTCACTACTTGCAGCATCTGGGTCTGACTGACCTTTCAGAAAAGAATGGGAGCCCTTCTCCATAAGACAGGCGCTGTTCCTCAAAGGTATTTAACATGTGCACCCCAAATAAAAGAAGGCTTTCTCTTTTATCAGTGTCCCTGAATCATTCCAAAGTCTGCTTCAGCTTACTAACAATACTCTTCACTTACTGTGAGCCCTCATATTTATCAAATGCAGAACACTAAACAGAGATTAACGTGCTGGTTGTTGTGCTTTCAACCTCAGGTCATGCATATCAGGGGCAAGGACCATGTTGTCGCTGAGTTATGTATTTGTATGTGAATAATGAGTCATTATGTCCTCATTCTTCACCATTTGCCATTTTGCAAGTTTGTGACTATAAAAGGAAACATGAGGAGAGGCTCAGGAGAATGGTCGAGATCTTGCTGAGCACTTTGTTCATTTCAGTTGTTGAGTTGATTTCTTATTGTTCTCATTTGTTTAGCTGAATGTCTCTGCTAACAATATTTTCCATTTTTGTTTGGGCTAGTACAGCAGAACAGCTGTTCTGACAGTTTTCCAGGTATTCTTCTGTTACCTCAGCCAAGGAGGTTAAGTTTTCAGTTTGGTTTGTTTCTTTGATTGAGCAAGATTATGGAAAAACTACTATTTTCATAAAACCTGGCGGAAGGGTGGAGCATGAGCCAACAGTGAACCCATGGAGTTGCACTACTGGTCTTGGTGGAGGTCTGTGTTCTCCTAGCAACCTTCTATGCTCTCTTGTTCAGCCACATTGAATGTCATACCAGAAAACACAAAAACAGTGACAGTAGAAATTACTGAGATTTTCCACAACCCCCTTTAACTTCATTTAAGCAAGCCCTCCAATACTTGTATCAAATACTCAGATGATGATGAATACTTTCCTGCATGTCAGTAAGTCTGAATGCATAAATCTGTCCTTCACTGTGATAACCTTAACAAATGTTTGGTTATCTTGTAGGACTGTCGTTGACATTTTTTACAGCAGTTCATAGAGCAGTTGCCTCGTCTTTATCCCCAATTTTCCATCTATGGTGTTGAATCCAAAATGCTTCCTGATTATCCGCTCAGCACAGCACAGTTCAGCACTACTTTCCTGCATTTTATGAGAACAATGGTCTAATTTTCGGAGTGTAATAGGTAGGCAAAGGATTGATTGAACATTTTATTGGACGGCCATGCTGAAGTACAAGATAAGTAAATTTTGTGCATGAAAGTTAATTATTGACATATGATGCAGTTAAAGTTCCAGAAAGCTAGTGGACATTTGAGTTTTGTCAAATATGCTAGGAATTTTGAATTCTAAGAGTCGAGGTAAACCCACTTTGAATGAAGAGCCCCTGCAGCTTCCCTACTCTGCTTTCAGCTTCTTTTCTGACAATCTGAGCTTGTCAGTGGCAAAACCAAACAGTTCTAGTGGACTTACATTGACGGTGCACAAATGTCTGGAGGGATTACATTACAGCCTGCTTCGTAGCTGCTGGCTGCAGCACTCTCGCTAAATACTGAAAAAATAATATTTGACCAGAATTCCTTTGTAAGGGACACTGAAATCTTGCAGGACACGTGGGCCAGCACCAACTGGAAACTCTGCACACAACGTGACTTTCATTGATTGAAAATGAAATGTAGGTCTACTGTGACTACAAATACTGACATGTTTCAGGAAGGTGTGACTGAGAGTTTTTCTTCAGTTTTAACAAAAGTCAAATTCTACTGAGTTAAAAGTCGCATCCCACTCATTTGATTTCTCCCCGAATCAACACTCTACACTTTGACAGAATCCCATCCAGCTGGCTCCACACTCACAATTACAAGCAGGATTTATAGGATACTGACTTTGACCATACAACTGTGGCCAACATTTCTCTGACAGCAATAATGCATCAAGCAAACAGACACACACACACACACACACACACACACACACACACACACACACACACACACAGAAACACACAAGACTGACCAGTGACATTTCTGGCATAATCCCAAATGTTGCTGTAATTACAACAACAGAGCTGTACTGCCTGCCTCACACTAAGCCGGACTAGTAGAAGGATACTGATATTAGAGAGAGGAAGGAGAAAGAGTAATACTTGTGGAAAAAAGTAAAAGACACAGATTGACCAGTGCACAGACAAATGTGGAGGGGTTAAAGCAGAGAGGTGCAGCCAGCTGTTATGTAAACCATGTCTTTCTGTGGGAGTGAAGACATATGGCTGAGTTTAAGAACTGGCAGAGGAAACCATCGCACAGAAAACAACCAACACTCCCAACAAGGCAGCTATTTGGTTAGACTAGAGTTATTTAGTGAGAATAGCTACAATAACTTTTCTTTATGGGGCCTTATTCCATAGTGACAAACCATAGTCATTTCTGATTGGTCGACATCTGTTAAAATCAGATTTCAAAATAGCTTAACCTACATTATTCCAGGTCCTGTAGATAATGATGTGGGTTGGTTAGGCTGTTCAGCACTTTGAACTAGCAGAAAAACATCTCCACAACTACTGGTCCACTTGCTGTGGATATGTATGGTCGACTGGGCTGAAATATTGGAACCATTTTATAATATTACAGTTAAAATAATCATCATCATCATCATAATATTTCATGTAAAAAGGCTACATGTCTACAACCATACATATATGGTCATACTTCAGTGTGATATAGGCACAGTATTGCTTTGAGTTAAATGCTACTGTCAGCATGCTAACATGCTCATAATGACCCGTTGCTGACCGTTGCCCTTACATCGCTCATGATGAAGGTGCTGGAGAGGCTGGTCCTGGCCCACCTCCGACCACAGGTGAAATCATCACTGGACTCTCTACAGTTCGCCTACCAACCCCATCTGGGTGTGGACGATGCCATTACACCTGCTGCAGCGTGCTCACTCCCACCTGGATTGGAGACGCAGCACTGTGAGGATCACTTTCTTTGATTTTCCAGTGCATTTAATACCATTCAGCCGCTGTTCCTGGGTGAGAAGTTGCGAGTGATGAGAGTCGACGCGCTCACAATCTGCTGGATTACTGACTACCTGACAGACAGACCGCAGTTTGTCCGACTGGGTAACGTTCTGGTGGAGGATTACAAATACCTCAGAGTGCACCTTGACAACAGACTGAACTGGAAAACTCTGTTACTGGTTGCAAACCAGAAACTTTTGAGGAGGTTGTGGAGAGGAGGACACTGGACAGACTGTTATCCATCTTGGATAACCCTGAACATCCTCTTCACCACCTCGTGGACAGACAGCGGAGCTCCTTCTAACCCTAACCCAATAGACTGCTCCAGCTCTGCTGTCACAAAGACCACTTCAGGAAATCATTCCTGCCACAAGCCATCACACTTTACAATAGCAACTTAAACAGTTAATTATTATTATTATTGACATGTTACATTGCTGATTTTAGGCAGGTATAATGTTTACCATGTTCGCAATCTTAGTTTAGCTTGTTTGCATACTAACATTTGCTAATTACCACAAAACACAACGTACAACTGAAGCTGAAGGGAACATCACGAAGCAAAGTTTGAATAAATAAAAATTTTGGCACTAGAAGAAAAGTTAAAGGATCACCAAAGTCACTGGAATTCACCCTGACAGGAACATGACTGTGAATACACTATCCATGGCAATCCATCCGATAGTTGTTGAGACATTTCCCTAAATACAAAAATGCCAATGCCATTGTGACACAAGAAGTACTGGAATCACCATAGTCAATAGGATTCCTCCTCTGGGCACCATGAATATCTGTACAAAATGTAATGCCAGTCCATCGAATAGTTATTGAGATACCTCAGTCTTAGGCTATTGGTCTGTACAATGTTACCAGACTGTCTGCCACAAAAGTCCAGGATCAGTCTGATTATAGCACTAGAAACATCTTTACTTACACAACATACACAAGAAATATAAGAATCTGAATAATAGATTGCCATAATATTTACTGAGCATATTCACACTCCCCAGAGGATGAACCCTTTCCATTTTAGACACTCTGGCACCACACTTGGGGTATGGAATTGTCACAGGGAATCTAATAGATATGAAATGAAATTTAGTGGATTTATGTGCCCTCAAGAGGATGAACTCCTTTGATTTTACTGACTGTTTGTGCATGGCCTCTTCTTGTACCACCTTCATCCCTCAGTTCTCAACACCACCACCGGTAAAGCTCTAAGAATAGCAAGTGTTCATCCCTCTTTCTTTCATACCTATTCATTTTGTTTCACATCATTACATTACATCATTCCTTTTCAAACAGAATTGCCCCCCTTCCGTTGCTAAGCTTTGTCCAATTTTGACAAAATAAAACATGTGTGAATTTCCTTTGGGGATGAATAAAATATCTATCAATCTATCTATCTATTAAAGCCATTCAATCTTGTCTTTTGTGGGCTGGATTGGATTTTTGTCTGTCTGCAGCCCTCCATGGGCCAACAGTAGAGTTAGCAATGAGCAGTCAAGGACAAGGACATTGCAGAGGAAATGGCCATTAAAAATTAAGAGAAGACACATTTTTGCTTTTTCTTTTTCGAGATACAATATTTTTTCTATTTGTTGTATGGCGTAGGGTGAAGAAAGACTCAATGGTTAGTGATGCTCTGCTACTGAGGGATTTTGATGGGGTTCGTTGGGTTGCACCTGTCCTGGCCAATGATTTCATGACTCCAGTACATAATGTAGTACATAATGTAGTCTTTTCCACATTATCTGGTCAGTCAGTAATATGTTTCCACTCTTTATCCCCAACCTTGGAAATAATAGTTCGACAAAACAATCCCACCTCGAGGGGCTGTGTTTTGGTGAACCCTGCAGTGCGGCACAGATCATAGCCAAGTCCATCACTGCAGAATTTAACATGAATGATCTCTATCACATCACGTTATTCATCACAGCTGGAGAATAAAATAAGTAGAACAATTAATCAAAACAATAAGTCTGATGAACACACAAACACTGGTGCTTATTGCACAAAACATAACCAGTGAATCTGCCATGTGTATAACTCTAGTTAGAGGCTGCAGATGAAATAGATACCTGAATAAATTAAGGGCTTCAGGAGAGACGACAAACTGTCATGGATTACAGAGCTACTGAGAATCACATTTTTTATTCTGCACGACTGCAATTAATACAATAATTCCAGTGAAACTTTTTTCCTGTGTGATCAGTTGTTTGAAAAACATGCAATGATTTCGAGTAGTTTATAAGGAACACAAGCAGACTGAGCTGTCAACCTGCTCTGAACAGGCACACTCAGTCTTGGCACCAAGAATGCAGAACACTGCTGGATAGACCCCCCGCCCCCCCCCATGCCAAAACACCTCTTATTCGCACTATAGTTTCCACTGAAGATGAACTGTTTTATATAATTTCCCACTCAATCCTGTTACACCATCCAATCCAAACGAAATAATACTACTCTCTCAGTATTTTTTTGTGCTGAGAGAGGGATATCACGATCAAAGCTGTCAGGCTCGATCATACACCTATCTGAATTTATGAGGACTAACTGTAAAAGACTAACAGTTGTCATGCTCTGATTTTAGTTTCACTTTTTGCCTCTCTAACCCACCACTCAGAGCTCATCTAGGCTTGTGGGAGGATACATAATGCTCTTGCAGAGGCATGAGTGGCCCCTCACACCGGGAGCCTGTGAAGCCATTTAGGGCTTGCAAGAGAATTTTTACTTCATTGTTTTGTTTCTGTGTGTCGTGGATTGAAAAACAAAATTCCACTGATTAACACACAGTATGAAGACCAAGACAATATGTCATATCGACTTCTCACTTCCTCAACCACCACCAGAGTACGTTCATTGTGCATTATGCAGATACAGTAGATAGATCAATAGACTACGATCACACATAGCCCACACACCTCCCACTGCTGGAAACTTGAACCCAAGAGCTGCGGCAGAGGAGAGGAGAATAGATTTCATACAGACACTAATGTTTCAGCAGCTGTTAATCATTCTCCATATTGTTAGCTCCTCTGCACATAGCCATGTACACAAACAACACAGCCAGGATCACGTTTCATTAAGTGTGTGCACACAGTTGTGTTGTAAGATGTATGTGTGTCCTTTTCTATGTGAACATCTTTCATCACTGAGGTTATGACAAGCATAACATGCACTGCTGAACAACAGTATAGATGCAAGAAGTGATCTCGGCAGCATAATGCATCTGAGAGGGTATGTCAACTTTGTGACAACTGGATTGCCACAACCCTGCACAGGATAAGCGATTGAGTAGAGAGATGGGTAGTATTTTTGATGTAAACTCCTGTAGTAGCTGGTCCTGCAGCAGTGCAAAACAAATTCCTGACTATTCATTTTTCTATGCAACAGTGCAATGAACACCCCTAGATTCTCATTCATCCACATGTTGGCTTTTTTGTGGGATGCAGTGACACTGCAGCTTCTACGGGCCACTAGCAGAGCTTAAGAAAAGCTGAGGGCAAGCCTTAGTCTTACACAGTACGAATTTATAACCCAGATTCCCAAAAAGTTGGGACGCTGTGTAAAATGTCTATAAAAACAGAATGCAATCATCTGCATGATTTTATGTGATTTTATAAAGTGTTCCTGAGCCCATGCAGTAATATCATTTAAAACATGTGTTCACAAAGTGGTGAACCTCGCTCCATCCTTGCTTGTGAACGACTGAGCCTTTTGAGGATGCCCTTTTCATACCCAATCATGATACAATCACCTGTTACCAATAAACATGCTTTAGGTGTTGCTCCTTTCCCAACTTGTTTCAAATGTACTGTTGGCATCAAATTCAGAATAAGCATATATTTACAAAATCAATGAAGGTCATGAGGTAGAACATTAAAAAGATGGTCTTTCTGCAGTTTTCAATCAGTGTATGTCAAAAAGAACTAGCAAATTGTCACATTGTGTTTTTCACACTTATGTTTTACATAGTTTCCCAACTTTCTTGCAAGCGAAATTGTAGTAGCTGTTGCCTGTCTGTCTGTTGGTGCAATAAATTCAACCGCCTTTAATGGGTAATCTGACCTTTCAGGAGGAAAGATTTAATAATGCCAGAATCCACTGGGAATTATATTGACGCTACAATTTCTGTGCCTTCTAAATGTATACATTTCAATTGAGGGTGTTTTCAATAGAAATGAATTGAATATGTTGGACTTCTGTTTGTTTATATTTTTTGTACACATAATCTAAACAAATATCTAGACAATGAGGTTGAGGCCAGAGTTGATACCAGCTGACAGTGGGCAAGAGGTATGTGGTTAACCCAGATTTGGCTATGTCTCTCCTCATTTGGTCCAAGATGGCTGCCATGCCTCATCTCTGAGAATCTGGCTTCTCTAAATTTAACGAGAATCTGTGTAATCCTATCTGGAACTCTTAAAGACAGCTGTCCACACAATCAAGCTGATTTTAATCCATTTCTGGGCCTACTAGGCCTCTGACATAGAGCCTTGACTGGAAATAAACATCTCCAACTATCAACTCCTATCGCTATCGCTAGCTATCAGAGATGTACAGGATCTGAGAACCAGCTTGGAATCCATTTGATAGGTTTGAGACTGGAATACAAGGAGGCTGAAACAAAGATAAATCATTTGAAAACAACATAATGAACATAAAGCAGGAAATAGATTGAATGTTTACCAAGCTGTTCTATTTTTGGATTTTGTTTTACCTTCTTATATAGTTCTTGTCGGGTTATATGTGTCCAAATAACAAAACTAGATCTTTGCTATGAAGTTTAGCTCATTTAAATATATGCAGCTGCAAGAAAAAGATTCATGAGACGACCAGAGTCTGCACAGTCCACCCAGTACTAATGACAATTATTTGTATAGAATATTTGAAATCCTACAAAAAGTGTCACATGAAAGTAAGGACATTTTTATGCATGTTCCACTTAGTCTGCATGCAGACTTTTGTCATGGGTATATGACATGTCCAGTGATTAATAGCCATCTGGTAGTTCAAAGTCCACAAACAATGTACAATGAGAAATTTTTTATTTTTATTTTATTTTATTTTATTTATTTATTTATTTTTTTTTTTGGGGGGGGATCTTTGTCATTTTATTTTGCTGATTTAATGGTCTGACTCCAACACACGAATGTGGACTGTGTCAGATGCAGTGACAGACTCTGTTCAACGAGTTAGCCCAGTATATTATATTTACATTTTATATATTATTATATATATTATTTATATTTTGATATTTTGTATGTTAATATACAAATACATATATATAAATTTGCCAATCAATTGGTCATTCAAGCAAACATGCCAAATATTTGCTAGTTCTAGCTTCTCTTATGCAGATTTATTTGATTGTAAATAAAACATCTTTGCATTTTTGGACTAAAGGTTGGACAAACATGCAAATTAGAGACATCACATTGGGCTCTCAGAATTTCTTTTTTTTTTACTATTTTCAGATAAATTATAGTCATCAATTAAAATATAAACTTTAAAAGTAATAGATTACTCAACAATGAAAACAATCATTAGCTGCAGTCCTATAGATGGCATATATTTAAATCAATTCCTTTCAAAAAAACTTATTACTGCTGTCTATCAAGTACACTTTTTGATGGTGTCCACCATCGTTAGTGTAGCTGTCCTCAAGCTGTCAGCCAATGATCGGGAAATTGGAAATTGGAATTGGATCACAGTAAGTCCGCTAGTTAGACATCCATCAATTTAACCACTTTAGCCGCTTGCAGCTCTATTTATCTTGATTAGTGTTAGACATTTCATTGGTTAGTAGTATTTGTGATGCTTTACAAAGAACAACACACCTTTTCTGCCTTCAAACAAAGAAATCAGATCATCAGCAATCACTGTCTCTGCCCACCCCACAAACCTAAACCTCCTTATTCACACAGACATACAGATGCACAGTCAAATGGAAAATGTAGATTCCAACATGTACAGAGTCAAGACACACACACACTCACGCACACACTTTACTCGTTCTGCCCTTCATTTTGCTTTGTCTGCGCAGTGTCAGCAAAAAGGGACAATTAAGCACCCGTTTGTGATGTAATAAAATATTAATATCCATGAGGAGAGAACTTCACTGAGATCACACAGGATGCTATCTGTAGAAAGAGAGCAGCCTGTGTGATCTAGAAATACAAAAGAGCTTGTGTGCTGCTGCTGTTGCATTGCTCATTGGCACAGCAGAAAGGAGACACAACTGCAGATGTACAATGGCATCAGATGTCTTAGAGAAAGACTGTGAAATGTAACTACATATGCCGGTGTGCAGCAGAAATTGGTCATCATTACAAGATATTTACATTATCTATCCATCCATCCATACTTTTTAATTTAATGTACTGTTTGCAGCAATAATTACTTACATTTGCTATTCTAAATAGAAGAGTTTGTATTGTACAGATTATAAGGACACACAGCAGGTGAAGGGATTCAATCACCTGTCATCATATTAATAGTTCAATGATTGACAGTTTTGAACAGGGATCTATGCAAGGAGGTAGCTACATTAATCAATATTTTTCTACGATGAGTGAATCAAATGACTATGTCTAATGTGAAAGATGTCATTTTTACTGATGAACCCACAGACAAAGGTATAAGTAATTATTCTATGTTAGTTTCACAATAATCTTACTCAAGCACCCTTACTTACTGCAAAACAGACCCCAGTGGTGGAAAATGAATTTTCCTTTAAATTCGACGTGTTGTGTAAGTATTTAAACTTTTTGCAACATTATACTTCGACTGCACTGTATTTAAGAGCAAAACATAATGGATGATATTAGTAATTAAGTACTATGAAAATCAATATATTACATATTAAGTATAAAAACACTTTCTAAAGTATGATGCATGGTAATAACCTATCAAACAGTAGACAAAGTAGTTAAATGTAAATGCAGATGCAACATTAAAATGCAGTGATGCATTGAGTAATAATAATAATACTAATAATAATAATCCAATGGTAACATTATGCTGAATGGTAGGATCAAAGGGTGGAGTTATATAATCAAAGGTAGTCAGAACTGCACCAAAATAATTTCAATTATATCTGAGTTCTCATTTGTTTGAAGTTGATTATTTTTTTTGAAAAAGTGACAGCCATAGTGACAAATCCAACAAATTTTGGTTCAGCTGTGTTCAGTGAGTGGGAGAGCGCAGTTGACCACATAGCAGCCTGGCTGAAACATTAATTGACTGCACAGTATCCACAGCATATGCGAAACTGGCATGGTGTTCTCCTTCTGGTCACTCTGTTACTGGTGTTTCTGACCATGAGGCTGCACTCATGGGCCAGCTAAATGAGATTTGGTTAGTCCTGTTTTCACATTTACTGTCTGAATACTGGAGGTCAATGACTATGTTTAAATGAACATTAATATTCCATTCCTATTAATCCAAATATAATAATATTCCCAAGTCAATATGGATCATGCAAAGAGCATATTCTGGTTGGATTTTCAGAAGAAGGCCTTACTCCGAACAGAGCATTTTCTGATTACAACGTGGGATATGCCAATATTACTGGGATTTTAGGGTTATTCCTTGAATGTGTATACAGCGCATTCAGAATATGCACCTCAGATGGGATTATTCCTGCAGAATAATGGCCTCTTGCATGCTTATAATCAGTTCTGTGCATTATAAACAAAGCAACTGGCCAACAGCTTGCAAGGCTCGGGGAGAGATGCATGCACTAAAGAAAAGTCCACATTTCTGGTCTGATGGAGAAACACACCTGCTTTTAATCATTGTGAAAGAGATGGATACCAACAGGTTTATGGATATGCACCATACTGCAATGCCAACCTTTATAGGAAGGTGGTTGAAAAAATGAAATAAGAGCAAAAACCAGAATATTTCTCACAAATAAATGTTGTCAATACAGAAGGTACAGCAAGAGCGGTCCGCTGATGCAAATTTCTCTAATTACTTAGTCTTTCTCAAAAATCAGACATGCTTTCTCTTCCCTCCTTTCTTCCTGCACTCTATAGAAAACACATTCATGCACGTGTGTGTTACGTGTCCATGTATCTGTATCTTTTGCCAGCAACACCTATTAGTACGGCAATTGACAATTTTTAATGTGTGTGTTTGTATTGTATGTGATTATGTGTGTGTGTGTGTGTGTGTGTGTGTGTGTGTGTGTGTGTGTGTGTGTGTAAATGCATGTGTTAGTGGGCAACCTGGCAAAATTATCATCACTGTTCCATGGCCAACTGGGTAGACCCTGCAAATCAGCTGACATCAGCAAGTTATGTGTGTGTGTGTGTGTGTGTGTGTGTGTGTATTTTAAGCTCTCATGCCATTAGAATTCAACCTCCATTTAGACAGGATGTATACACAAATGTGGCCTGTGTGTGTCTGCATGTAAAGTCACTGGAACTGAATCAAATGGACAAAACCTCAGACACAGACAAAACCCAGCCATATTCCAGTAAGACAAAATGATACTAATTCTAATTAGATTTTGTCCACACTGTTTATCTAGAGAAACACCCTCGATTCATAAAGCTAAAATCACCATTGTCAGCACAAACAGACCACTGTAAACTTCACACGAGAGGATTTGTAACACTGCTTTGGACTACATTGTGGGTGTATATTACATTGTTAACTCAGAGCCTTTATCCTTTGCCTGCTACAACACACTTTAGCCATGTCAAGGCATGCTGAGCTGTGAAAGGCATTTCCACGTCGACCTTACAGCAGAGGTTAACCACCCTTTACAGCAAATTACTGTTGTTTTTTTGTTTTTTTTTAGAAAATAGCCCTTCTTGGTGGTCTCTAACTGCAACACATATGTAGTGGTTATGTGGAATCGATGACATTACCAAATATGTTAGAGATGAACCTCAAGCTCCAGCCAGCTTCTCAGCTCTCTGCTTTCAAATGTGAAATCATTTGAAGTGGAACTAAAGCTGTGGCAAGTGCAACTGGAAAGAGGAAACACTGTGTATTTTACTGTTCTGCAAGAACAAAAGCGTGCTCTGACCTCTGAATATGCTGCTGAGTGTGCAAGCTCCTTCAGGCCTTTGGTGAGAGGATTCAGGACATGAAAAGGAAACAAAAGGAACTGAACATATTTACTGAATCAGCTGAGTATCTGACATCCTACAACACAAAATTATTGAGCTGCAAAGTAACAACGAGCTCAAAGCTAGGCACAACAACCGTCCTCTGTTCAAGTTCTATAAACTGTATATACGTCCTGAGGATTTTCCCAATCAATGAAGCATGCACTGAAGTTTGCATCTTTGTCTGGGACAACCCAATACTGTGAGCAGCTTTTTTCAACCCGGAAGCACAGAAGATCTATACAGTGATCATAGTTTCAAGCTGAACACGCTGGATTAGTGTCATCAATTCAGCATCTGACCAAATGTGGAATATGGTCACAGTCTGCCCTTCTGTTGCTGAGTTATGGCCTTGCATAATGGACAGAGAAGTGTTTTTAAAGAACATTATGATGGGTTAGTGAGGTAGACCTTTGACCTTTTGGATATAAGATATCATCACTTCATCATTTTATCCTGTGAGATTTGTGTGGAATTTTGTCAGAATTATTGTATGAATTCTTAAATTATGGTCAAAAATGTATTTTGTCAAGTTACAGTGACTAAACTCTAAAGTTCAGTCTTGAGTTCATGTGAACGTTTTTGCCAAATCTGAAGAAATCCCCTATAGGCCTTCCTGAGATATTGCGGTTTTGAGAATGGGACAGACGGACGGACAACCTGAAAACAAAAAGTCAAAATTGTGCTTTTTGTAAAATATTTTGGAGTAACCTGCCCTGTAATGTAGGAAATTTGTACATGTAATATGACTCAGAGTTACACAAAGGGCACCTCTGCTGCGTTTGAGCTTGTGAGAAATAGAGAAATTTTTAGGAAAATGTAGTTTGTGCGGACACTATCACAGTACATGATCAATAAAACCCATGAGGTACTGAAAAGCTGTTTGATCCAGAAAACAGTGACAGTACCACCACGCTACTGAGAAATGTAGCTAAAGTAGTGACGCTGCTACTTTCAGTGGCGCTACTGCCCAACATTGACAGATACACATATTGATATAGTATACATTGGCAGAAAACCCAAAGTATTCTCAATAAGTAAAGTAGTCGGTGCACCACGGGGCATTTCTATCAAGTACATTTAAATACGCAGCAACAGACACACATACTGACACAGCAGAGGGGCTTTCCTGTAACAACAAACCAGCTGAGCTTGTGTTGCAGTATGAAGGATGGAGATAATGTTAGCTTTGACTATGTGAGGCCACACAAAGAACACAGTGAAAAAAACAGGTCCCACATCCAACCTGCCACTCTGGTTATTTAACTGGCTTCAAATTAGGCTTAACCTTGAATGTGACTGTCCATCAACATTAAATACACCAACATTGCTCCAGCGTGTGGGTCTGTAATAGATGCTGCTAGCCACATTAGCAGCGGATCATGCTAACGGCAAATTCAACAGGCTAACCAGCAAAATAAACAGTAAAGCAACATAAAATGGCAAAACTTGCAGGTTCTAAGTTTGAAGTCGGTATCGGTTCATCCTTGAGCTTTGCTTCGCTCGTAATGTCACCGTCACATCTTCACACTCTAGGAATCAGTATCATAGGGAGGAAAATAGTAGTGGGTGCAATTCCTGTTCTAGTGTCTGTGTAGCCGTCTACCTGCATGTTAGCACAGCCACAGTGAAGCGCATCATTTGTCATATGCTAAAACTTTAATGAAGGTATTTGCAAAATCCATGTCAAGACATGACATCACACTGGTGACGGAACCAATGTATTGCCCACCCCTAGCAGGCAGGTAGATAAATAGCAGATTTTTTTTTCTAATGATTGCTGTTAGGATTTAAAGAGAATTTTAACAAATACAAGAAAAATGCTTATAAAACACATGACCTATTCTATCTTTAAAGAACTTCCAAAGCAACAAGTACAGAGGAGGCCTTCTGCAGCTGAGTGTGTTCAGCTCAAAATGGCTGCAGGAAAGAGAAGCAGGACACCTTGTCACTGCCCGATTTCCGAAGCTGCCCGATTTGCAGTGTGGCCCGTGTACGCATGCGCGACCATGCCGCCATCTTGTACGGCAACACTATTTAGACAAACTTATGGCTGTCATGCCGTGCTTCTTTTTTACTTACATTTAAATATATATATATAATTAGTTTTAATAACTATAACTATATAAATAGTTATAGTTATTAAAACTAAAACTATTAAAATAGTTGTTAAAACCTTCATTAGTGCATAATCTTTGCATTGTCTTGCTGAATAGAGAAATAAAAACTTTTACTTACAAATGAGTAATATTTCAGCAATGTAACAGTACTTGTAGTAGAGTACAGATTTTCAGTGCTCCATCACTGATTACCACTATACCACTGCTGCACAACTTCTCTTACCTGTTTCTTCTGTTTGCTGTTTTATTGACATTGACTGCTAAAGATGCTTATCATAAAAGATACTGAAAATTATATGGAGATTGCCACAGAAACAAACAGAAAACAGAAAGAAAAATTTTATGTGGAAATAAATACAAGTACCAAGACAAAAAAGAGCTGTCAGTGTGTTAATCTAGATAATAATCTAGTGACAATAAATAAAGTGAAGATAGATCCAACAATTTTTCACCTATTTTAAAAATAACAAGGTACGCCTTTAAAAGCAATGCTTTGATTTTTAGGCAGAGAGCATGTTTTTAATGGTACCTCATTGACGAACTCCTTGCCTTGGTCAGTAATGATCTTCCTGACCATGCCAAATGTGTACATCTTCCCCACAATGGCTGCAGACACTTCAGTTGCATTCTTACTAGTGAGTGCCTCAGCGGTAACCCACTTCGTGAACAGGTCAGTCATAGTCATCACATACTGATTCCCTCTGCCTGTTACACCAAGTGGACCAATAAGGTCCAAGCCCACAACCTCCCAAGGTGCATTAACCTGAGAAGATGATTAATTTTTTCAATCATATTTCACTTTGTTCAGCAAAACTTCAGCATGCAATATTATACCTTGATAGAACGCAAAATTGGTGCCTGTGTCTTCATGGGGTCATTTAATTGGCAGCGATGGCAACATCTCACCTGAGATAAGAGTTAATAATAAATTGTTAATTTTATTTCATAATTATACATTGAATTATTGTCTTGTAATTATTGAACAACAAGATAACATTTAGTCACATCTTTCTTGAGACCGGACCATAAGTAGCCTGCAACAACCCTGTCTCTGGTACCTCTCACACCATTACAGTTGCCAGTTCCAGGGTTATTGTGGCACTCTTGGAGTGCAGACCTCTATTCCTCCTCACTCTCAACTACCTTGCGCATATATTGTTTCTTTGGCCCGATGTAAAACAATCCACCATCTACAAAAAAATAAAGAACTTGACATGTGTAGCGTAACGTTATGGTTTTGCTATTTGTTCTGTTGTGTGTTCAATAAAAAAAAGGAAATACCTTTAATAAGAAAGCAGGAAGAAGCCCGGCGCATATCATCTCGCTCCCTGCCTGACAAAGTCGGGTGAAATACACCATTGGAGACATAATCCTTCAAATGTTGGTAATACAGAAACGATCTCATGCTTTATGGCAACGAAGCGCGCGAACAAGCCGTAACTAGGCAACTTAGAACGCGAGCTTACTTAGCGCACGCGCGAACAAAGTTCTAAGCGCTAAGTAAGGCAGCGACGTAATGAAGTTTGTCTAAATAGCGTTGCCGTACAAGATGGCGGCACGGTCGCGCATGTGTACACGGGCCACACTGCAAATCGGGCAGCTTCGGAAATCGGGCAGTGACACACCTCTCAAACTGAAAAACTGCATCAGATTAGCATGGATGATTTTTAGCTGATGTTGATTACAGCTTTGCTCACATTTCTCTTGAAATCAATCAACTTCATTACACCACTGAAGTCATTATCATTCATATGGCCATTGGACATGTGCATCGTGCCAGCTACAGTAAACAACATTAATGGCTGAAATGGATGTGTTTGTATCATGTATCATAAGCAGTCTAATCTGTCATCATTCACTGTATATGCTATATGGAGACCTGTCTTACGACATTTCCAACACCTTCATTAAATGTCATGAATACATTGTATTTACAAAAATAAACTTGTGAGCGCTGCACAAAGATTAAAGGTGCACTCCACCAATATTATACATACTTGTCGATGTCATGAAGAATATCACACACCTCTGAAAGCTGATGATGATGTCATCAAGGTTATTTTTTCTGGATTACCTCAGTTTGAGCTTGGGGACAATAAATGAAAAATAGCCTGAATTACAAACTGAGGGTGTGGAATTTAAAAGACAAGGGAATTTACCAGGAAGGGGGGTCCTAAAGGATGCAGCTCGTAGATGGTGATCTTGGCCTCTGCTACACAGCCCATGCACTATGCTAGCTACTTAGCTCTGGGCATGACAACATTGTCTGTCGGTCCACTTTAGTCCAGACAGTTACTAAATGGGTTGTCATGATTTGGTGCACAGAGGCATGTCCACCCTCAAGAGGAATTGTTGAACTTCAGCAATCTCTTCATTTTTGACCCCTCGTCAGGTCAACACTCCACTTTGTCCAATACATTAGATAATGAAGAAATGCCTGCAAAACTAATGACAATCCCATCACCATTAGCTGTACTTTGTGTTTATTGCCAATTAGTAAATGTTGGCGTGCTAACAGTTCAAACTAAGATGGTGAACATTATTTGCCCAATATCAGCATATTAACATTGCCATTGTAGATATGTTGGAATGCTGATGTTAGCTCATAGCACATAGCATTATGCAAAGTCTCACAGAGCCACTACCATGGCTGCAGACCGTTAGTCTTAAAAAGTCTTTTCTGAGTCCCCCTAGTTTATGGAGGCCCAATACTAATGAAAATCACTTAAGTTGCCCTAAAAAAGTATATTTTCAACACTGTCAAACAATTTGTTCAAGGTTCTTGTTCATTTCTCCCTCACCGTCTCCCATATTCACTCCTAGGACTATTTGCTGGGATATTGTTGATTCTCTTAGTTGCCAGTAAATACAAAGGTCGAACCCAAGTGGAGGCCACAAACCATGAAAGCCCTGGGTTAAATCCAACACGGGATCTTCTCTCTCTTCCTTCTGAGAGTGATAAAGGCTAGCAACGCCCCAAAATACTCAAAAAACAAACAAACTGACAACAGCAATGATGGCCACAGGCTTTTTTCCAGGTTATTTTCCACCATGTCTTGTCCAAGGTCTGGACAGCAGCAGCAGTTAGCACTGCAGAGCCTTGTGCTAGTGTCTTCTCTGAGCACTATCATATATGGGACACCTGAAGTTAGACTTTACAGAGTTTGCCGGTGTCTTTGAGAGGCCACAGTCAGCCTCTGGGACCACAGCAAAATACAGCACTGCAGCAGCAACCTGTCAGTGTGTGTTGGTTTTATGCCATAGGTAGGTCTCCCAGAAATAGGCTGCCCATACAGCCAGCCATCCATCTACACCACACATCAGCCATGATGTACGAGACACTGCACAGAGCCCATTATTCAAACTCTATGCATGCTCTTTTCTCCCCTCTGACACACACACACACACACACACACACACACACACACACACACACGCACACAATACCACACTACTCACCTGCTTACAGTATGTAGGTTGCTGCAACAACTGCAAAGGGTCACAGTACAGAAAAAAATCTTTATCCTACTTTTCCCAGTTTTAAGAGGCAGGACAGTAAGGAGCACATCCATTTTAGTGTATAGTAGAGGCTCCTCCTGAAACCCCTTTACTCCTCACAGTTGGACACTGACAGTGGAATTAGGTGGACTGTGTTCAGCAATCTTTGTAAGTTTCCCAAACCGACAACAACATAGCCACTTTAGACAGAGATTGGCCGAGTGTGAGGAGTGAATGTAAACATGGCACAATCAAATGTAACGCCATGAGAGATGGATGAGAGACTGTACGGAGACTGACTGTGTGCGCACACAGTCAGCCTCTGTGATCATCTCATCTCATTTTATCACTCCTGAATATAACCTTTGTAACAGCTAGTGTAAACACTTAATGAGAACAGGTTGGTTTCAAGCATAACCCTGCCTTAAAGGGTCAACAGCCATTCTAGCTGCTCTGTGAGACTGAACACAGATGCTAATGTCGGCATGCTAACATGCTCACAATGACAATGTTAACATGTTGATGTTTAGCAGATATGTTTAGGAACATTTGCTAAACAGCACTGAACACAAAGTAGAGCTGAGGCTGATGGGAATATCATTAGTTTTGCAGGTATTTGGTCAGTCAAGTACTGGATAAACTTAAATACAGCCCTGATGATGGTGCTGGGTTAAAACACAGCACCAACAAAGTTATTACAATTCATCCTGAGAACTCTGAATGTTTGAACCAAACCATGACATTCCATCCAACAGAGGTGGAGGGCCTGAGTGACATGACCTGACACGAGTCAGACTCAAGTTGCAAATGTGAGGGCTCGAGACTTGCTTGACTGACATTAATAAAAGACTTGAATCTGACTTGGTATGTTTCATGACACTTGACCTAGATCTGAGACCAATGACTCATAATGATGTGGCTTTTTATTGAATAATTTAATCTTTCTACATATAAAGGCATTGTGTTTTGTTTTTTAAACATGAATAGGGGATTTCTAGTGCAATGCGCAAAAACCCAATAACTTAACAGGATACGGCAGACCAGCAGAGGCCAACACATGGGGCTGCTATCATAGAGGGAGCTAGTTCAAAAGTAAGAGAATCTGGATTCCAGGCTTATGCTGTCAAATGTTGACATTAAGAAGAGGACAGTAACATGTAAAGTCAAATTGGGTGACATGACCACAACAACTTCCAACTTCATCCTTCACTATAAAACTCACAGAAAAAGGAACATGAATGTGTATTTTTAGCTAACTTATTCGCTGGTCAAACATTAGCTAGAAAGAATGTTAAGTTTAAGCTATGTTATACTTGGCTTTAAATCAAACATTTTATTGAGAAAACATTGTTCATGTAAAAGACTGATTTGGGGCCATATAAACAGACAACTATGCAGGCACACTGCTGCATGCTCATGACTTTCTTATGGTTACAGGTATAACGCTAGTCTTCTCATGACGTGCCAAGATTGTGCCTCCCTCTGTTGTTTTAAGTGTTTCTTCAATACACCATTAATTTGAATTGTGTGCCTGCTCTGTTACAATCACTTTGCTGCCAGTGTTGTTACAGCTGTGCAAAAACCTATTCAATGGATTCTGTGTTAATAGCAAGAAAGCTACAAACCCAGGATTGGTCATTACATTATGCCACTGTGCAGCGTGTCAACGCACACTGGTGCTAGCTATAAAGTTATACTCTAATTTCAGAGCTCCTCTGTCCATTATCGTTCATTTAAGATGCTTGTTGCCGATTGCCACAAAATGTCAACTATCAGTAAGATTTACAGAAGTAAGCAGTCTGTAACAGTATTCGTTAATTTTGAAACTAATACAACTTTTCCTGACCACTGTCATTTGAAGAAAAGATTGAGCTCTTTACATCTAGAGAGGGAGCAGTTCCTGGGAGCCATGACTGCCTTTAAAAATCTATAGCAATCTATCCAATGTGGTTGAGACAGTTCAGTCTAGATGAAAGTGGTGGACTGACTGACTGAACGACCAACCAACATACCGCAGGCATTAGCTGAAAGGTCATAAAAATCAGAGATGAGGACCTCTTGTGATTTTCTCCTGGGATCATCAATGTGCTCAGTTCAGTCAGATTATGAGATATTGTGTTTTAAAGCCACTATGTGTCGACGTTTTGTGATTATAACATATTTCAAATGATGTGATGGCATGAGTTTTTGTTTGTAAAAAAAAACAAAGATAATCCCAAGGAAAATTTATGCCGTCCATGTTTTAGTCTTAACCCTGTATCATGTGTCATCAGAGGGGATTTCAAATTCTACAGATAATGGCTTTAAGTTGATATTTTGACTTAAGGATGCTAGAGGGAAATAAGTGGCGACTGCTAAATAGCTGCATATGAACATCGTTCTTAAGAGACAGTTCGGACAAAAAGTGTCACTACAAACACACACAGCGGTTTGTGTTCATGGTTTAGTGCATCATTTAGTAACTGCAGTGAGAGAAAAACAGTGTGACTTCACAATTACATGTCAAGGTTCCTCAATCACAGAGCCTCCTCTCATCTGCCCTGTGCTTTCATCTCATTTCATTTTTCTCCCTCCTCTCCCCACTTCTCCTCAGCCCCGTTCCTTTCATCCTCTCCTCTCCTTTCTTCCCATCTACTCTGCACTAGAACATTCCGCTATGATCAATCAGATTACATAAGAGCACTGCAGTGAGAAGCAGCAAGGAAGAGAGAAACAGACTACTGAGAAGTGAGGGCGACCATGCCATCTCACTTTGCCTCTTTTACACTCCTGCTCCTATTTCTCATTCTTTCCTCTCTCACACACACAAACACTTGATCCACACTGCAGTGAGGGTCAGACGAAGGTGGTTTCTTCAACGGTAAAAAGTTCATTTGGCAGCTTGAAGAGAAATCAGCGCCTGGAAAGCCTATAAAATATCCAGAGAGTGAGAAAATCTCAGATGGAGGTGTTCTTGAATACTCAACAGTTGCCAATGCAGGTGGGGGGAAAGACATTTCTATAATTTCATAAATTCTGAAAAACTGAATTCTGGAAACAAAATTAACAAAAAACCCCCCCAAAAAAACAGGTTGCTGTTACACAGTTTGATTGATTGACTGGGAAGATAGTTTATATTAAGCACATTTTTAAAAGATGACATGCCCTTGAGAGCAATCCAAAGTAAAAGAGCATGAAAGTGAGACAAAACATAAAACTAGCCAATAGTAACTTATTGCAGCAATGAGCATTTCTACCAATGTGTCAGCTGATTAGTGACAAGTACAGATATTCCTAAATAGGTTTAAGATCATTTAGAAACACAAATCAAAAGGGTCCGTATCAAGATTATTGTTATTAGGTTTGTTTGAAATAAAAATAAAAATTATTATTGGCTGATATATTTCTCTGAGTTTTTAAACTCTCAAAAATCATCAATCAGGCTTTATGTAAAACATTCCGCAAATATAATGTACCAATTAAACATAAAGGCATGGCCAAAAACATACTGCCAGGTTGCATGCTGAGGAAAGGCATCTGCCGGACATGTCGGTCCATTAACAAACATGTAACTGGACCATTCTGTTCGTGATTTTTGCTTTTGAGGATCCAGCCCCCTTCTTTACAGATCAAAACTGTGCACGTTATCTCCAAATACACCATGAAGAGCAAGGAAGTTTAGCTTTTAAGAAGATTTTTCTGGAGATTTCAATGTCCCACTTGGCTGCTAGCCCACCAGGAGGCCACCAGCTTCAGAGATTTGTCAAAGCACAGTTTACCTTCTGCCAGCTGCTAAACTCAACATTTTTTTAAATCAATTACAAGCATGGCCCTTCCTGTTTGGTGGCAATGAGATTGATGAAATCTAATAAATGCTAAATAAATGAAAGACACTGTTAAATAACGTCATTCATTGGAACTGAGCTGTGAAGTGCACTCTGAATGCAGCTGATACACTGTTAATGTTGACTTCAAGCCTCGCCTCATTATAGACAGTTCCAATAACTTTTGTTGTTATTTACAGCATACTGCACAGTTTCTATCTTTTCTAATAAAGTCAGGCACTGAAAACTAGATGCCTTTCTTAATTTCCATTTACATTGACAACTGAAAATTTGGTTCTTTGGCTCAGTGTAGAGGAAAGGTACATCGGTACTGTGAGCGCAGCATAAAGTCCTAACAAGCATTACATTCAGATGACCGGTTTTTATATGTTTCTCTTCCTTTTCAGATGTATTCTTGAACAGTTTAGAATTTGAAAGGTTGCAACATTAACCAAAAATGTTTTCCCCTTTGAGCTCCCTGATCAGCCCATGTGAGGTTTTAACCTGAAAGGTGAGCTCTGATGCTCACATCTCTGATGCTTTGACATTGATACTTTTGACCTAAGAAACAGACAAAGACCATGGCATCAATAAACAAAAAGATAAATGAAAAAAATCACTGTATTGCAGTAGTACTTGATCTGAAATAAAACGTGAAATTTTCTTTTAATTGCTATGAAACTGACTCATTGAAAGGGAATCAACTTTATTTCATTTTGGAGGATGTGCTATAGTTACTATTGCTATTGAACTGTATTGCATTATACAATATGTTTCTGTTAGCCTTCCCTCACCATTCTAAATGGGATGGACAAAATAATAAATATAAGTGTTCAACACAATTAGAGCTGTCAAGAAATATTCTAAAATTGAATATATATTCAAATAGTAAAAATATTTGATTGTGAAAATGAATTACGATTGTGGGGAAAAAGCAGCTCTGGTATGGCAGATGCAATGAATTGACTGCATGAGTCAGAAAGCTATAGTTTCCATTGTCCATTAATTACCCTTTTCCTACCGGGAAAATCTGTTGAAGTTCGACATAATTAAGTCTCTGTGGTCATAATGTCCATTGAAAATAATGTGGAAAATATTCCAGCTTCACACACTGTATTCCTCCACTGCTTCTCTGATGTCTGCCCTGTCTGTTGCTCTGCTCAACCAAAGCAGAGTTGATGATGATTGCTGGAACAGTGGAAGACGAACCGAGAAGGTTTTGTTGTTTCTGGTTAAACAAAAAGGATCTGATTCTTTAACATGAAGGTCTATCTCTGTAGGGGTCGTTCAACAAACTGAGCCTGTCAGCATCACAAACTACACCTCAAAATAGATCATACAGTTGAACCCTCACCTCACTAAAAGGGCTTATAACCTCACGACATGGGAGATTTATTACAGAATTGTGTATAAGACTGCATCAGTTTTAGCCAGGTGGACCTAATAAACTGGCAACTGAGTGTCTATTTCAGGCCATTTGGTCTATTTCAGTCCTTTTGAAAGCAAAGATGTGGACTGGAACACTGCAGAGGTACTTCAGATTGACATAGATGTGAGCTCAAAAGTTGAAGTTGGCAATAACTGGAGGCTACAGTCTGTCAAATATTAATCAATTTGATGTGAGCTACATTGTGACTGGGACTTATGTTCCCTGTGTATCAGGAGTGAGGGACCCTGGGGAGGAAATCTGGAGAAAACTCTGTTTCAGTCTGGCAGACTGATTGGAACACTGGTCAGGTAAAGCTGAGCCTGAAAACTAGCCTGAATGGTACGAGGCTAGTTTCCAGGTTATCTTAGGTCAGACCTAATTAAATCTATTTTATGAGACAGGATTTCTTACTCATAAGCCTGGTTTACTGAAATAACCCTGGCTAAGTAGAGCTCTTGCTTTGTGAAACAGTCCTCTGTCCATGTATGTTTTCTTTAATGTTTCAGCTGTTACTGTTCAGCCTCTGCTGAAATTCAGACTCATGCCTTGTCCTCTTTCTCTCTGTTCATCCTTTGAACCTATTGAAAGGTCACCTTCAAAGCATGCTTCACATTTAAAGCACATGCCCCTCAGCACACACACACACACACACACACACACACACACACACACACACACACACACTCCTCTTCACCTGGAACAGCACTGCTGTCTCTCACCTTCTGACCATTTAATCGTCCATCAGCTTGTTGTTCCTGTCTCTCTATTTCTCTTTCGTTCTCTTTCTTCCTGCTGTATCTGTATGAAGATTCTAAAATAACTTAACCAACGCGCCAGTACAAATTATCTTTACATCACACACATCCGCGCATGTGTGTGTGTGTGTGTGTGTGTGTGTGTGTGTGTGTGTGTGTGTGACAGTGTCTCTGCAGAATCTGGCCTGTTATGTATTCAGCTCTTGTGCTCTCATTCGACACCACAGACTGCACATCAGTAAATTATCTGACTGATGTGTGTTTCCAAAAAATGGTTCCAATATTGTTGACAAAATTCCATTTATTGTTCTAGATACAATACAATGGTTGTTTATGGTTTGTCACTTTCTATAAATTGCTACAATAAATTGCTATGGACAAGTACAGCAGGCTGGATTACATCCTGGTGCAAGAAACTGTTGGCTGCTGGAATATTTCTAACTATTAGACAGACATGAAAGCCATCTGAATCATCAGTACAAACAAACCTGCTAAAAAAAAATCAGTCAAACACAGCTGAACATAAAAACTCAAGGGACAAGTATGGTGTCATTCTGTGTTTTTCTTCTGGTCAATAAAGCCCACGAAAAGACCCAAACCGACAACATTAACAACACCAACGTTAGCACATCCCTCAATACTTTCTGACTTCCCTGTCCATCAGTGGCTCACAGCCCCGAGCCCACTGCTTCCCACAGAAGACGTACATCTTTGAAAACACCTCACAAATACATAGTTAATTTTCTTAAAGGCTCAGCAATCCCCTCAAACAGCTGGTCACTGTAGCATTTAACAAACATTACTCAAACAGGAGTAAATTGTGCATTTGTGTTTGACTATTTTTAAGCGACGGATTAATCTACATTTATTGCTCCTGTGACAACAGGAAGGTGTATGTGGAACTGAATCAGAATAAACTTCATGGTAATGAAGGAACATGTTACCCAGTGCAACAGTGTAGCTCACTGACGTGTTTTTATTATGTTTTGGACAACAATGGAGCTCTGTGGCACACAGGAATAAGATATGTCTGACTTTAATACACTCATGATACTTGTTAGTAGGATACATGCATTGATGGTTTGACTCTCCAAATGAGATTTATGAAGAAAAATACAGAAAATCAGGTAACACCTGTACTTTGTGGTGCTATAAAGACACTACAACTATTTCCGTCTTCTCCTTTGTGTGAGAACATGAGTGTCACGTATCAAACTCGGGGAAATGCCATGATCCCCCCATCTTTTTTTGCCCTTTTCATTCAGCAACCAAAAAGATTTGTCCCATCTGTTGAATTGATTCTTCTCTTCCTCATTGTGAAAACCAAACAATTATGGGATAATACAAATGAAGAAAGAAACCATTTTCATTTGAATAAAATTCAGTTATACACAATGTGAACTGTGTTGTACAACACAAAAGAAGACACACTCAGCTGTTTCCCTGCCAGCATGCACATCCTGTAATAACCAACCACACACGCACGCACGCACGCACGCACGCGCACACACACACACACAGCCCTAAATCACAGAAGTGCACTGACCAATATGTTGTCCAACATTAATTAGGAATCCACCAATCAGCCTCACCGCCTCTTTTGAATTATTCAGCAGTGGCATATGCTGTTTAATTGAACCCGACCAGACCTGAGGAAGAACAGTCAACCACTGTGGTGATTGACTGTGTGTGTGTGTGTGTGTGTGTGTGTGTGTGTGTGTGTGTGTGTGTGTGTTTGGGGGATTAGCAGAGGAGGGAGAAAGAAAACGATAGAGTGTTTTCAGATGTACTTTTAATTTGCTGTTGGTGCAAACTCAACACTTCCTCCATGTTACCTGTTGTCTTGATGAATCCATTCCATTAGTCATGTAATACTCACCACTCTGCTGCTCTCACTTTCTCTTTTTTAACAGAAATACTGTTTTCATTCACTAATGATATGTTGTTTTTTATGTTCAGCCTCCATCAATGAAATTCAACACTTCAAGCAGGTGTATAACAACTCAAACTTTCCATCAGATCAAAGGTCTTATTACATGGCTGGTGTTGTACTGCTGGAATTATTGGTGTGTGCAAATATCAATACACAGTAAAATACCCACAAGTTGGATGAGTCTTCCAATGGAGATCCAGCATTCATGTAAAATGATGTTTTGACTGGTCATTAGGTCATGCAGTAGGTTTCAGGCTGTACAGTCATAAGAGTTATGTCAGGTGGGTATCTTATCCTGAACCCTCATCTAACTTCCCTTTAAACTGACTGTGTTTGACTCCTACTCTCACCCAAGCAAAGAGCAGATACTCATCATCATGACCTGGCCTTACATCTACACTTATCTGCTCAAGTTAAACCACAGTGGCTGGCCCAGCTGGCTCGATAGGCAGTTTCCTCTGAATGTCATGGCCCACTCAGGAGTCAGCCACCATCACTGGTTTAAGAGAAGACTCAATCCCAGAACCACCCTCTCTTTACCTGCACCCACACACTGAACACAGTCCTCCAAAGCAAGCCGTGTTCACTTCTGTGTAACATCATCAGCTCACAGCATGTTAGCTAACAACAGCCAGCTGACGATGTGGCAGCCTGATGAGCAGTCCCAAATTTAGAGGATCAGCAGAAATCTGATTGTATTTTTCTATGAAAAAGCTCATAATGTCTGCTATATTGGTATCATTTTTTTAAAACTGAAACATTGATCAGTATTGATCAGCTGTAATTTGAACTGCTGCAGGTGTTCTTCACTCTCTCCTTTGTGCAACAAAGTATCTCTTTTATATGCTGTGTATATGCTGTGTCATCAGAGCTGTCTCGTACATTCAGCCTACAGCCAGGATCTCTTTATTAACAAGTCTTTGGCCTCTAGTTTGAGAGCAGTACACCAGAGTATTCAGCTGATAACCAGTGTTTTCAGCAACAACACATCACTGTAGTGCGGTGCTCTCTAAGAACTACAGCGTCTACACAGGTAACTCCCATTATAACAGAGTTAACACAGAGATAATTCTGTGCTAAAAATATATTTTAAGAAAGGCATCTACATTATAGGACAGTATCTGTGCACCTGGGAAGGAAAACATAACCAGAAATAGCTAAAGAAGTTATTTTCTGCATTTCAAAGGGCAGAAATCAAACAGAGTCTGTGTTTCACTGCCTTTAAGAGCTTTCACTTTCACAGAGGTGAAGAGAAACAGTGTGTATTCAAATATATAGTCTCAGCTTTTTTTAAACCACACACACAGCAAAACATGCAGAGAATGTATAAAACGTGCATCATTTCAATGTCAGAGAGCCAGAAAATGGCAAAAGGCTGAACTGTGAGAAAGAAACACATTGGAAAGAAACACAAAGGAATGATACTGCTTCAGTATCACAAGGCAACATGTTACCACACTGCTGCCAGTGTATCTGTGAATCTAATATTTTAAGAAAAGACCCTCAAGATATTTTTTTTAAATAATAACTTTATTTGTATAGCACCTTTCAAAACTACCATTACAAAGTACTTCACGACCAAGGACAAATAAAAGAGGGGAGGAGAGGACAAGTACACAGTCACACTCACTGAGTAAAAACAAAACAGCTAAAAGCTGAAATAATGGGCAAAAAAAATATATAAAATAGCAGTTAAAATAAGTAAGAGCTAAAATACTTCAGAAAAGGCCAAACAGTTAAAGTAGGTCTTAAGAGACATTTGAAGAGGGCTACTGTCCCTGTTAACTTTGACCGTTTCACAGTGCTGGACAGCTGCTGAGAGGAGCCCACGGCTGCAGATTTTTGGGACAAGGTTTGAGAAGTCAGAGTATTTCTAAAGCTTTGAAATTTGCATCACCTGGAATTTCCTAATAAGGACTGTAAACAAGAGCCCTAACGAGCTCATTGAGGTCAGAGAACTTGGTAAAAGTTCTGAGAGTTCAAATCACTTGGGGTGCACAAACTTTTGCATGGAGCTCCGTTCTGTTTTTCCCCTCTAAAATTGTGCAGTTGTGCTTGTGATTTCCATTTTAGGTGAGTTAAGATGAATAAAATTTTCTGACACCCAATCCTTAACTGCTGCTAGGCAACTATGCAGGGACGATAGCTTAGCTGATTCAGAAGGTTTGCATGACAAGTACAGCTGAGCATAATCTACACAGCAACAAGATGATATGATGCTTGATAATATGGCCCAAAGAGAGTAAATGAAGAGAGAATTACATGGGTCCTAAAATGGAGTCCTGCAGCACCCAAAGCCATCGACAATCACAACAAAGTCACTGTTGGGAAAATATGAAAAGAACCGCTGGACGGCAGGTCTGGAGATACTAGCCATTAATAAAAGGTGTCATTTTTTCACCCACTGCTGGTCAGACTGCAGCTACACTACAGATATGACCCCTTTAAGTGAATCTGTTGGCAATTTAACATGTTGGTCTCATGTCTCAATAAGCTCTCATGTAAAGTCTTGAGTCAATTAATCAATTAGTCGATTTTCAGAAAATTAATCTGAAGATGAGGTGAAAAACCCTCATAAGACCACAACAATACTGTGACTGTATTTTCTATCTTCATTCATTCCAACTGCACGGATGAATAAATGAATATCCAGCAAAACACTTTATATACAGCATGTGAGCAAACATTGATTAAATGAGAGTCCCAACTTAATGTCCTGTCACTCAGTGCTCAGTCAGTTGGATATTATTAAACAGGGAGCAGGATTCATTCCCTCATAACATTCAATGATGACACTGATGTGAAATGTATCAGTGGATTCACTGTGACAAGCGGGGATGAGCATCCGTCATGCTTGTGATGGTCATTAATGAATGCTTCAACAGCAAAATCCGTTTTAAAATCCATCAGTGATGCAGCCAGAGAGAGAGCAGAAAACGTTCTTCATCTTATCATAACAATGAAGACCGAAGAGGTGAACGAATCATGGGACATAACATCCATCACTTCTCACTCGTCTCTGTGTTACCCACCTCTGCTCTCTCTCACACACTCCAGCTGCCTGATATCCCACTGAATTGACATTCAGTCAGTGTGTATCATGCATGAATAAAGTTGATAGTCTTTAACAGCAAACCTGCCAGCAATGTGACATACTCCATGTCTGAAAGCACTCAAACCTGCTGGAGGACAGTGATTTGCCTGATTGATGCTTATTTTCCTCATATGGTATGATCAACCTTAAAGCCAAAAGGATGGTGCGCTCCATCCTGTCTGCCCCAATCACACACACTGACTGTATTCCAGGTCTTCTAAAACACGCCCACACAGAGCAGAGTTTTTGCTTGATGGATAGTCAGGGAATTGTGTGGCTCAGAGAGAGGACATAACATTTATGAAACTGGGAGGGAAGTCATTAAACTTTCATATTGAGAAAAAGGGCTCATCAGTTTCTTTGTACGAGTGTGTGCGTGTGTAAGTGTGTGTGTAAGTGTGTGTGTGTGTGTGTGTGTGTGTGTGTGTGTGTGTGTGGTGATTTGACAGCTAATGGAGGACCATGGCTTTTCCACTGCCATTTCTCCCTTAATGCAACACCCCCTCACCCACCCTGCACCACACAGGATGACTTCCACAGTGAGCCTATCAGACCTCCGTGAATGTTGTTTGTTTTTTCCATTTAAAGGAAATAACTGAGGACTGCTTGGTTCAAAAAGCCTAATCAAACCACCGTCCTTTTCCTGTCACTGACTCTGACCTGAACAAAACAAAACAGTAAAAGCAGGCCTCCAGGTTCCGTTTGTTTACTTATGGATGCAATACAACAAAAATAAAGTCATCTTGCATAAAGCACACTGAAGTGACACAGAGAACACTTAGAGTGGTATTGGGGAAACAATTTAAGCTCGCTGTTTTGGCCTACAGTACAAAAATTCTTGAATGAAGTGATCAGAAGTTAGACAGCACTTGCACGACCACTTATGTTTAAACAATACCCACCACAAAGCCATACATTCCCACACATACTGGTACGAAAACACTGTGAGCGCTGTGTTTCAGATTAGGCATACATGTTTGGTTTTTTGAGTGAAGTGGAAATGTGAAAGAAACTGGGTAAAAAACAACAGACACAAATGTACATTGATTCAATTGCTTCAATGTGGCCAATGTTACTGAATAAGTTGTTGTTTTGTGTAGTTTTCAAAGTAATCTATAATCTGCCAATCAATGGTGCATTTATTAACCTTTTTTTAAGTTTAATTTTGTTTTTCTTGTCAATATTCTTCAACTCGCAGTCAGCAGCTGCAACACAGCATCTCTCGACTATTCCTTGTTTTCGACTTTTTGCTGCTACTAATCACACCACCGTCACTCCTTGTATTTCACTCCACACCTTGTAATTTTGACTTTAATTGCACTTGTATAATTTGTATAGTTCTTTGTGACGTTTCAATATGAGTGCCATAAACCAAATCATGGATTACCTTTCCTGCTGACAATTTCACTGCCATGATGAAATCTAACCAACATGACACATGCATCCTTTCAGGTTTAGTTACAGTGTTAACTGATTCTCTGCTTGCTGCTGCTAATAAAGCATCTGTTCAAAAGAAGAGAAAACTTCCTCGCTGAGTTCATCATGAGTCAACCTCAGCTCACCACAGGATTCTACCGTGCTTAGTCCACCTCCTGAAAATGTTTCCTCACATCTCAAGTCTTTGTTACAAATGCAAGTGACACAGAGGTACTGCTTTTCATCTCTTCACATCCTATGATCCAAAAATACTGCAGAGACAAACATTCAAGATGTTATTGGGACAGTTTGCATTGTCAGTAAGTCTGTAGCAGTGCAGTTTTATCACTGATGCTATTTTTGATGCAAATATACTGCAACTTTTATTTCATGAAAATGTGTATTTTGTTGCTATGGTCCAGTTTGTGTACTCTGTCTTAAAGTGCCTAGATGCCATGATGCCAGTGGAGGAGCTGATCTATGATCTGAATCAAAGTGTATGTTTGCAATTTTCTCCAAACTGATCCCCTTTGCTCTCAGTTATGTCCTGTTATGGTGTCTTTGAGTTGGTTGTCCGGATTGATACTTCCCTCAATATATACTGCTTTTATAAACAGCAGTTGTTTTCATGCATCATTCCTGTATTAAATTGCATACTGGGTCAGCAGTCTATGTTAATACAAACTTGTTTTGCTCCACAGGCCGGTCAGCATGTCCTTACATGGGGAACGGAGCTCCCTTGATGAATTTAGGACAGTGCTGAACTGGCAGAATGGGTACAGTAAGTTTTATAATGCAAACAAGCTCTGCATGGCTGCTCCTAACACAGTCTGAAGTCTTTGAGCCATTCCTCACTACAGCACACCTATGCACTACTCCACACTATTCCAATACCCTCCAATATCACAGTGACTGTGGTTACAGCCACTTGTGAAATTACATTATTCCCTGCTTTCAGTAGTAACCTGATACCTGAAAGTCATGTCAACAAAAGACCTAGTTTCTTTCATCAGCTTATGGAATAGTAAAATACCTGGGTGCCTGTGGAAGACAAACACCTGGGGCAGGGGAAAATAGCCCTGTGCTGCAGAATGAAAGCAAAGATCGTCAACTGTAGTTATGAAACCATCCTCCGAAGAAAAAAAATCTGTCATTATTTCGAATGCATAATACAACCTATGTTTCCCCAGATGAGGACCTCTAGCAGTCATGTATACTATAGAGCTAAGTGACAAGTTGTCCAGGCCCATGTTGCAGATATATCAGCATAGGTGCACATAGCAGCCAATAAGTAATGAGAACTTGCTTCGCATGAATGCCGAACTTACGGAGCCCCTAAAGGGACATGAAGAAGAAAAAAAAGAAGAAAAAGTTTCAGAAAAAAAGTTTCTGGCCACCATGACAACGGATCACGTGTGCTCCAGAAACTTATCATGTTAGCTCCTTAACATGGTCATCCTTAAACTATCTAATTAATAAGTCTGATATATTTTGTGATTTTAAGAAACCATACAGGTCCACTCCTGCAGCCATCCTGGGCTCCAGAAGCTGCAGCTAGCGGAGCAGTGTATGAACTGAATACTGGAAATGCTATGTCGTGCTAATGTGATACGTATCTCAAGCGCATGAGTTACGTATCTCAAGCTAACATGGTAAGTTTCTGTAAGTTTTCTGTAAGTTTCTTTTTTGTAATGTTGGTTTCAACCTTTTGGAAAGCGGTAAACACTGATGTCCTCTTGCTAAGAGAAGTCACATCAGAAATTGACTGATAACCTGTCTTTTTTAGAGGCGACATATTTTGTAAGTTTGTTTGGAAGACTGGTTGTTGTCTTTGGCTTTATGCAATTCAGTTAAAAATCCAACTGAAATTCAACAAAAAATCTTGATCTTCTAAACTAATGAATAACTTGGCTTCCATGAGTGGATCAAACATGTGCACACGCACACACTAACAAAACTCCCACTACAGACAAGCAAAATGTTGAACTTTAACACAGCAAAGTGCTGCTTATTTCCCATTTCCTACCGTTATTCAGCGTTGTTTTCTTTTAGCCATGAGCACAATAGTTCCCCTATCTTTACCAGGTACTTGTATTGTAACAACGACAATGATGGCCCCAAAATTCAAGAAAGCAGTCATTTTAACCCACACCACGATGTTCCCATGACCCGAACCAAAGCTTATCTTGAAGGTTGTAAGATGACTTGTGCACTATGTGTCGTTCTAGAGGGCATGGACCCACAGTGTGTTTTATTGATGAATTTGGAAGACTTGTTCTAAAAATACCCTGGATTTTTTAAGCACAATTACTTGCGTCACAGCTGATTCTTGCTGCCAGGTGTTACAATTAGAAATTGTCAAATAAATACTTATATGAATGTTATTATTCATATAATGAATTATAGTGGTTCTCCATTGGAATTCTCTTCCCTGTGCATTTCTACAGTCTGCATTTCTCTGTAACAGAGAACACAAACACATGACTGCTGCCATGCTGTTTGCTTTGTGCTGAGACATCAGCAGTCACCAGTAACCATGTATTGATCT
The DNA here is from genome assembly GCF_051107435.1 of Chaetodon auriga. NCBI lineage: Eukaryota > Metazoa > Chordata > Actinopteri > Chaetodontiformes > Chaetodontidae > Chaetodon > Chaetodon auriga. Next base: position 20,896,977 of record NC_135093.1, on the reverse strand, counting down.
GCATTCAAAGTGCACTTAGCAGGGAGTGCTGCAGGATCAGAGGGGGGGAGTGGAGGAAGATGAAACATAGCGATGTAACAGGAGGAGAGGAGGGAGAAGGAAGGAAGAGCTCTACAGAGAAGAGGGGGAAAATGATCTAATTGAGAAGGAGTAGAGCTAAACATTATTGGCAAGAGCAAATGGTTGTTGACGGGCAACTTCGTTACTGGTAAAGCCAAAGGTGATGTAGTGAGGTTAGAGTAATTAAAAATAACAAGCTGCATGGGTTGTTCACATACCATATAAACTACTGATAATCAAGAACCTTTATCATAGTTTAACATAACATTGATTCTGATCACTTTAGAGTCTGTTTTCATTAAGATCCACCTGGACAAAACATAATGAGTGCATAGTGTACAGCCTAATCTGAAGGGAAACACTAAGACTTCAATAAGATCTGAAATATATGTCTCATATTCCTTGAAATTGGTTGATTTACAATATTTTGTTTCTAAAATTACTTGTTAATTACATTTTCTCCTGTATATGAAAAATATTGAATAGAAAATTCATTATACATTATGGGTGTTGTGTAAGCAGCAGAAGACACTGCATCTTCATCAGTAGCCTGTGACTTCAACAGTTGACTTCCCATCATTTTGAATCTAGTGTGGTGTTTATAAAGTTCACCTTGTTGCTCTGCAGTGCATGTGAGGATCAGTGTTGGGGGTATCACTTTTGGCAATAACAAGGTTACGTAACAAATTACTAGTAAGATTTTCGTAATTTTATTACAATCACTACATCAGGTAATGCCTTACTGTCTGCAATTAAGCATTCAGCAGGTCTCAGCGATGTCAGCTCTGACATTCAAAAAAGGGGACATGAATTCAGAAACACTGCAGTTAAATACAGCTGTGGTCAAGAAATATAACAGCCACAGCAACATTTGAATTTTGGAACAAAAAAATGGCAAACCTAAACTACTCTGACCAGCAAGGCATGATGGGAAATGTGGGCCGTTGCAATAGCTCCAGCTTTAAGCATTCTTGATGGAAAAGAAGGGTGTGTGTTTGTGTGTGTGACTCTGTCCAGAAAGCAGCACACTCTGCTCTGACTAGGTTGAAAAATGAATATAAACATAATTACTCAGTGCATCAACATCGCGTCTACTTGAAGCTTCAGGTCACGTTACACCTGTGACACATAGCTGAAATTCAAGTCTGCATGGAGCTGCTGCAGACAGCTGCATAGATTATAAGAGCGAATTATTGCATGAGACACGAGTAGGAAACCAGGTTATGCTAAGGCTATAGCAGATAGCCTTATTACAAACCATAATATATAGCCAAATATAATGGTAGTCATACTTGCAACCTGCAGTTACTTTGGTGAAAGTAACAAAAAATAACTTAATACCAGTTAATTTCAAGCAATATGGAAATTAATATGTAATAACACCAATGCACACATAGACAACACATATAAAGTATTATTGTCTACAAGGTCAACACTGGTGTGCCAGTGGAGCATGCAACCACAACAAAATGCAGTGCAAATGGTGGTTGAAATACTGTAAATTCTCAAATACTGGGCAGGTATAAAGTGCAGAGGGACTCAGGCCTTTATTTGAAGCAGGCCTTTATTTGAAGCAGATATTAGCATTTTTTTCCCTAATTGCCATTTAATCTAATTCACCTGTTTTAAAATGATCTTTCAAAATTTTTATTATCCTCCTTCCTGTTTTCTAATATGCATTTCATTTAACAGTTGCCCCTCCTGCATACCAACTGTCCTGATAACTTCAGTACAATGAACCTTTCCACTAGAGCGGAAACAGTTTGTCATTTCATAGCTTAGTCAATTGACAGAATATTAATCTTCCATCAATAGCCTTGTTCCAGCTTTTTGAATATGAGGCGTGGCGGCTTCTTCTATTTTGTCACATCATCAATATCTTTGGGTTTGGAGCTGTTGAAAACAAGAAAGTAACATCAGTGGCCAGTGGACACCACCTCGCTTTGTGGTAGCATATAATGGGCATTTTTTCATAATTTCTAGAGATTTCGAAGACTTAACAATTAATCAAGAAAATAATAGAATAAATAATTGTTACAGTCCTACATTCCACAACACAAATTATACCAATACAACAACAGTGTCATATTCCATCCACCATTCTTTTTAACAGCAAGGCTGGAGGAACAGTCAGCAATGTAACTTAAAAATCCCCAGGTTACTGGATAAGCATCTCATGTGTATGAAAGTGTACGATACATGCCAGCAAAAACAACATTAATGGCCAACAATCTGAAGGAAGACTTTACTCTTCTTTTCAAAATGATCAATAAAAATCCATAAAATTTTTTTCATCTCTGGTATGATCCCAGCGCTGGGCTATGGCATTAGTCTCCAGACTCCTTGGTCTGCACACATGGCGCCAGTCACAGTCCCACTCAAATGGACTCTTTTACAGGTCATTTGAATCTTTTCTTGTATCATTGCACATTTGTTGCAGTTGACAGAGATCACCCCAACCACCGTGTTTTAACAGCAAACATTCTCCATGCAGTCTTAGCCTCTCCGCATTTTTGACTGACCACTGCAAACACCTGTAATGCTTTTGGTAATTTCCTCTCCGCCCACAGCCACCTTGATCTCTGACATCTCCTACACTGCGTCATGCAATGATGTTGCCTCAATTGAGGAAAATAGTAACACCACATCAATTAGTAGGCCTAGATGTTTATCTATTACAGATTTTATTGATTTCAGTGATTTTCTATATTGTAGTTCATGTGATGAATGAATACATACAAATTTAATTACTGTCATCAAAATGCAAGCACTCACATGTCTCAACTGAAATCTAGAGCGAGAGGTTCTGTTTGAATAATCTTGAAATGATCAATGGTGCTTCCCTTGCACAACCATCCTGACTGAAATCACATCTCTGCATGACTGTAAGTCACAGCAAGGCTTTGGGCTATTACACTTAAATAATAGGAGCACTTTACCTAAAATCGACATTGCTCAAACTGTGGTAGACAAATGCTGTCCTGACATTTCATTCTTCTCTGAAACTTGGTTTAGTCAGAGAGTCTCAAATTTGGGAATGACTTTAGATGGCTACAATATCTTTTGCATCAACAAAAGGCCGTCAAAGGCTGTTTACCACCCTGTCATATTGCTGCTGTCATGCTACCAAAGTTGTTGTGAACAAAGACATTGAACACGTTAGAGTTATTGGAACCTTTGCCCATTTGTATATTAACATCCTATGTTAGTTCTGAGCTGCTTATTTTGGATGATTTGAATTTAGTTTGTGTCTCAAAAAAAAAAAAAACCCTCCAAACTGCAAGAACTGTGCTACTGTGTTATGTAGTTATTGTTCTTACTATTGCACTATCCCCTTTGCTGCTATAACACTGCAAATTCCCACAGTGTGGGATTAAAGTATCATATATTGTATATCTTATATATTATAGCTTAATATGTATAAATTAATTTCTAGTCATACATAACTGAACAAAATCAACCCTTTTAAATCAACCATGATTGATCTACCATTAACAAATAATCCATTAAGTACCCCACTAGTGCAATTTCTGCTCAAGACATCAGCGACCACAGGTCCCTTTGACAGGTTTCGTATCACTTCTGGATTAGACACGCAGGAGGATAACAGCCTATTATTATAGAACGATTGGTCTACACAGTGGGTGAGAAAGTGGAGGACATACTGGGCTCTCCATGACGAAGGTGGTGAGGGACAGACTTGTTGTAGGTCTGAGGGACAAATGTTAGTCAGAACAATTACACTGACACTTGAGAAGCTGTTACAGGAGCCAAACAAAGCAAGCAGGTGAAAAAGCAGCAAGAGATGATAAAAGCTAATTTTAAAGTGGACATCTCGAACAAGCAGCTTGACAGTGTGCATGCGCAGTGGCGCACGATCAAAGCAACCCAAGTCACAGTCTAGACAGACACCCCCAGAAAATGCCAGGCACCTTGTAAAAGATGTGGGGAATGCAAAATGGCACAACCTGCATCAATGTCCAGCAAAGGAAGCGACATGCAATAAATAAAGAAAAAAATTACATTATGCAAAAGTGTGCAGAACAAAACAAATGTGTGAAATGAATTTCGCCACAGTAACTGAGGACTCTGACGACTATGAGACATTTCTGGGCTCAGTGACAGATGATGCAGAGAGCAGTCCCGGAAACGCTGTATGCCCAGGGTCATTTCAGTAAACTGGAGAGGTCAACAAACATTCTGCAGGGGCCAGAAAGGACGCCTCTGAAATTGAAAGGCAAGTTCAAACCCAACCTAAGCAAGAAAAATAAAAGCACAAAGGAGGACATCTACGTCGTGGAGGGGCTGAGCACACCACTGCTGAGCCGGCTGGCTGCCACAGCACCGCAGTTGGTCATCAGGCTAGATGATATCAGCCTTGACTCCATACAGACTGTAAAGCAGGACTTCCCTTAACTTTTCTCTAGATTAGGCAAGATGGAGGGTGAGTACACCATTGTACTGAAGCCAGGGGCAAAGCCTCTGTGTCTCAACACCCAGGCGGATGTTACCAAAAGTTAAAGAACAGCAAGGAGCAAGGAGCCACAGATGGTCATCTCAAGAGTGGAGGAGCCCACAGAGGTGTGCACCCACCCTGACAAGGTGAGTGCTGTGAGAGCCATGAAGGAGCCCAGTAACGTCAGTGGTGTGAGATGCTTTCTGGGGATGACAAATCACCTTGGAAAATTGGGTCTTGGGGTTACAGCAGTAGCAAGCTTTCGACAGCATAAAGGAAGAGCTGACTACTCCCCCAGGGCTAGCACTGTATGATTCTAATGCTGAAACGCTGGTCTCTGCTGACGCATCATCATACGGGTTGGGGGCTGTTCTCCTCCAGCAGCGAGACTGGAAACACAGACTGGAAGCCAGGGGCATATGCTTCGAGGAGTCTCAGCAGCACTGAACAGCTATACGCCCAGATCGAAAAGGAGGCATTGCTCTGCAGTGAATGTGAGAGGTTTGCAGAGATTTTTGTTGGGAATTGAAACTGACCAGTGGCAGTGGCAAAACTTACATCCACAACATCAGAAGCTGTGATGCACTTCAAGTCTATCTTTGCACGTCACAGAATACCTGAAGTAGTGCCCTCTGACGGACAGAGCATAGTTTGCATCCGAGTCTTTCCAAAAGTGTGCACAAGTGGAGATTCAGCTATGTGACATCCAGCCCACACTTCCCACAGAGCAACAGGGAGGCAGAGTGGGCGATAAGGCCAGTCAAAGGTCTTCACTGGAGAAATCCAGTGATCCTTATTTTGCCCTTATGGCCTACCGTGCTGCTCCTCTGGCAAATGGATACAGTACTGCTGAGCTACTCATGGGGAGGAAGATCAGAACGCTAATTCCTGTCATTCCATCCCAGCTCAACCCAACATGTGCAAACATAGAAAAATTTAAAAAGACAGAACAAATGTACAGACTAAAGCAGCAACAAAATTACAACTGATGACACAAAGCACATGATATGACACACCTGCAGCCCAGGGATCACGTGTGGATCAAGGACATGCTTGAGACAGTGGGGTCTCCAGCAGACACACCGAGATCCTACATCATCAAGATGCCAGAGGCATACTATGAAGAAACAGATTCCACCTGTCGCCGACATTCTTCCGACTCCGACCTTATCTTGCGAGGCCGCTGGATTCATGAGCTCACGCGAGCTGAGAATCCATCTTGCCAGGCTTCAGGTTATGCGCTTATGGCTAAACCGCAGTGGTTCAGACAAATAGGCACCTATGAGGAACTACTGGCAGCTATGGGTGTGGTTTACAGAAGATGTGACAACAGTGAGAAGCGACTGTTCGATAACAACAACGGTAAATCCTAAACAGGTGCTTCTATTGCATCAGTTATATTAGAACTGGACTGTATTTCTTGCCTGAAACAAGAGCACTTTCTCAAACGAAAGGATGCTTTCGCTCTTCTCCCTACTCACTACCAAACATCACCTGGTTTGATGATCTGATTTGCTGAAGTTAGCCCTTGAAAGCAGCTGACAGACAGATGGTTCATCCAATCGCCTGCCAGGTATTTTTGCTTTCCATGAATGACTTCTCAGATGGTTCTCTCTAACAAACTACTTCATAAACATGTTCCCTATAAGTATTTGTTTATACCTTCTAGGGTATAAACAAATACTTCCAGAGCTCTTATTGTCAGAGACACAGCTTGGAAGACAGACAAATCTTCCAATCCTCTGACTGGCAGAATTTCATGCACAAAAGGAAAACTGTCTAAAACTTATTAGAAAAGCTAATTCTGCCTACTTCGTGTCCTTGCTTGCAAATACCTCTGGCAATGCATTGGAGTTTTGAAAAATTATCAAATCCTTGAAAAATAATTCCCCTGCTTAGCTTCCCCCTCTATTGTTTCGAAAATCAAATCATGACAAAAAAAAATCAAATATGTGAAGCTTTTAATCATTTCATTTCAACTGGCAATGTTGACAAGCAGTTCACTACTACTACGGTACCTTAAGTGCTAGCTCTCTATCTGCAGGTTCCTCGCTGAGTATTTTCCACTCTGGCAATACATTTTCTTTTACAACAGTAAGCCAAAGTGAAGTTTACAGTAAACCGGTGAAACAAATCAAAGGGGGAGGATAATTTAGATCCATCCCTGATTGCCTCAGTGCTGATTTAACTGTAGCACTGCAAGCTCACATTTTAACTTACCATTTGCATCAGGTGAAATGACGAAAACCTGGAATTCTGCACAGGTTATCCCATTACATAAAGGCCATTCTAGTGACTTAAATAACTACTGTCCAATCTCAAAATTGTTCTGTTTAGCACTAAACCTTGCAGCACCTTGTTAAATTCTCAACTTTGATTGTTTCTAGAGTCAAAAAACATTATAGCCAGAGCAGTTTGGATTTAGATCAAGTCATACCACAACAACAGTTGTATTATGTGTACTTAAAATATTACTGAAAGCGTTGACAATCATCAACACTGTGCTGCACTTTTCATTTACCTATCAAAAGCATTTGATAAACTGCTCAGTTATGTATGTGAACAGACCATTAAATGGTGTTCTGACTATCTCTCAGGTAGAAGTCAGGCAGTAGTCTCCAACAGTTCCAAACTAAGTCCGCTTAATGTTAGTGTATGTGTACGCCAAGGGTCCATTCTTGGTCCCCTTTTTAATTCACCATTCATCCATACAGCCATACATCCATACACAAATACATGCATACACACACACACACACACACACACACATAAAAACATTGCCAGGTACAACCCTGATCGCAAAAAAGTTTGGACACTATGCAAAACATAAAGAAAAGAGAATGTGATAATTTGCTAATCCTTTTTGACATGTTGACAAAGACAATATATTTAATGTTCTACCTTATCAGCTTCATTGATTTTTGTAAATATATGCTTATTCTGAATTTGATGCAGCAACACTTTCCAAAAAATTTCAGCAACAACAAAAGACTGGGAAAGTTGTGGAATGGTCCAAAAACACCTGTTTGGAACATTCCACAGGTAAACAGGTTCATTGGTAACAGGTGACAGTATCATGATTGGGTATGAAAGGGGCATCCTGGAAAGACTGAGTCCTTCACAAGCAAGGATGGAGTGAGGTTCACAATACAAGGATATTACTACATGGTGTCACAGTGCCTCAGTCTCTTACCTTCTGCCACTTCCTTGCCATCTGCTCATCTGCTCAGCCAGTACTTTTCCACTCTCACTCCCCTTGCCAGCCACACCCACCTACCCACTCACCTAATTCTCATTACCAATCAGCCCAGTATTTAAGCTGCTCTCCCACTCTCACTTATTCACGACTGGACTGACCTCGTTACTGAACCTGTCTTCCTTTGACTACGTCTGAGCTCCTGTTCCCTGGTAAAAACCTCAGCCTTTGTCTCGGTCAAAGAATTTGTTCTGCCTGTTTTCTTTTTTCTTTCTTTCTTTCTTTTTTTTTGTCTGCTTGTGCTTGCTTGGTGTACCAAACACTTGAAGAGACCCTTAATTCTATTGAACAGACTGAACCAAGTGAGTTTTCTCTGCTTCTCTGGTGCTTTGCCGCATCAAATATATTGAGAGTCTATAGTTCCGAACTGAACAGTAAACTACTTTGCTACTTATCTGTCTCTGCCAATCCTCAGATTAAAGTCAGAAAAAGCTATCTCTGTGTACTGTTGGTACTGCATTTGGGTCCCAAACACACCCGTTACACATGGGCTCAGGAACACTTTGTAAAACCACTGTCGGTAAACACAGTTTGTTTGCAAATGAGTGCATTCTGTTTTCACGTACATTTTAGACAGCGTCTCAACTTTTTTGAAACCGGGTTGTAATTTTAATGGCCTTAAATATTGTTTACCCAGCTTTTGTTTGTTTGTGTTGGACACATTGGCTAATAATTGAAACTCATTTATTATATGCATGGCAGATAACAGATGCTTTCCAAAAGTAATGGTCTATTCATTAAAATTTCAGGGTTTAACACTGATTAAGCAACCAAAAAAGAACATTCAATTACTATATACATATACACTAAAGCTAGAATAAGACAAATGACATCAGGGAACGTTAGTCATTAGACAGCAAGTCTGTCATGGTGTAGTAACTGGAGTGAATTATGAGTGGACATGTATGATATGATCAGCAGCAGTTGTAGTAATGTACTGCAACACCAGGAATTGGGACTTTAGAGGATCTTATGTGAAGTCAGACAGATATTGATAGACCTATCATGAGTCGTTTCCAAGCAAATAGAGATGACGGCTCTGCAGTTATAGTTCTACAGCTACAGATCAATGGCAGAGCTGGTGACAGGTAGCCAACATCAAAACAGCTCAATAACACAAAGCTACCAGTGTCATTGGTGTACAGACTATAGAGTTGGATTGTTTCACTCCAAAATCCCTTACAAACATGGCTGAGCCTTTCCAGGATGCCCCTTTCATACCCAATCCTGACACTATCACCTGTTACCAATGAACCTGTTTACCTGTGGAATGTTCCAAACAGGTGTTCTTGGAGCATTCCACAACTTTTTGGGGAATCTGCGTTGTACATTAATAAATCGACTAAGTATTCGTGTATGTGTTGGCCGAAGTAACCATACCTAGGAATACAGAAATGTCCAACTACGCTTCAGGCCATTTAGAAACAACATCTGGTTTACATTACATTACATTTTTAGCTGTAAAATGTCCCGCTTTCTATAGACCTTAATTAGAATTCTTAAAAAACAAAACACAAATATAAGTGCATCAAGATAATTTGTGTTACTGTATATGTTGATGTTAAAAAATGACTTTGAATCAATACATCATCTGATTTTTAAACTTGCAAATATTGATACCAGTATCAGCCTGAAAACCCAGCTAAGCTACAACATTCATCACACCCCACAAAACAAAAGCACACATAGTGAAAATGTTGCAATACTGACAGCCCTTCAGACTGCATGGATATCAACATAGAGTCTGTCCTGAAGGTGGCAGGAAAAATCATGGAGTCATTAAATCAACATGGCTGATTGCCTTGAAACATAAATGAGCTCAGCAAATGTCCTGGCCTCTGCAGTCTGATTACATTAGAAAGATCCTGTGTGGACCAGGGATGTTTGGTCCTGAGGGTGGTGCAAAGAAGGGTTCAACTTCTGAGAGGCACTTTCATACTCTCCAGATGAATTTTAAATTTGTAAACATCTTGATAATCTGCAGATTTGGATACGTTCACTCTTCATAAAGTGAAGAAAGAGAAACAATACTCTCCTGGTGCTGAGGAATGTCCTGTGAATATCCCTATCACACCACAGAACTACAGAGTTGCTATAATCTTAAAAAATGTATGTACTTTTGAAACAGAACATAACCACTTGGGGAAAAAGGGCAGAGGCACTATTACATGTTGTAAAGCCATTTATATAATAACTAAATAAACAATAGTGTCCTAAAGTACTTTTAAACTTGGTTCATATTCTCATCATTGGTTCCATTCTGTCAGACAAGCACACTTTTCCCTCACTACCCTCATTGTACAGGTTCAGGAAACAGAGACTCCATCAAAACTTCATTTTTACATAAATCATTTCAAAGACTTGTCTCTAGCTCCAGCTGACAATAAGCACAGGATTGGCCTAGCCTCCCTAGCTATTTCAGCTCACTGCACAAGAATCCATTGGTGGGACGACTTGAAGGCTAACCAAACTAACTGCCTGTTCTTCTGCAGTAATAATGACCATCACGATTCTTTCGGCTGTCATCTCGAGACTGAATTCATCTCCTCATAATGCTGGATTTAAAAAAAAAAAAAGAGAAGATATTCTATTCTTTCTTTCCATTGTACACAAACGGCTTAGTAAGTCATAGTAACAGTTACTGCCGCTTCTCAACAATTTCCTGGGGGAAACCATGGATGGGTGGACAAAATGCTGTCTTTTGTCCCAGTGTGCGATGAAAACACCCACAGGACAGATCTTTTTTTGTGAATATTTAATCATGGATTTCTGATGCTGCGTATTAATCTTGGCTACCTGTTCAGGTCAAGTCTTTGTCCCCTCCCACTATCGTATCCTACGACTGTCCACAGGAGTGTATAAGTCTATATTCCATGTCATTACCATATGACACTGCTGAAGAATGAGGGCTTTTTGAAGATGATAATGGTCACAGGATTTTAGTTTGCATTAGTTAACAGTTTTCCTGTCTGTGCTGCCACACTGTATTATAGTGTCTAGTCGAATGAGTGTTGCTTTTTCGCTGATCTCTGCCAATAGCATTTGACTCTGATGAAGATGAAGTGAACGTCCAAGCGTTAGTCGGTCGCACCTAATGAAGTATTAAATGGAGCCGAGTCTCTGGTGCCTTCCCTGGGTTCAGTGCCTGTGAAGTGGCCTTCACAACCTCCCTGTCCTCTGAGCACTGCTCCACTCCAGCGCTACTATGTTCTGATGTGAGCAGATCCATCATTTTACTAGCAGTGCCATTCGTACAAAAACACACACTACTGACAACTCTGATACTGCATCTAATACTGCATAGATTGTCTGCTTGCATGCTCTCACTTTGCACACAAGCAGATCAGTTTCCTCAGCAGAAACCTGTTTCCTTCTTCAACTTGCCGAATCTGCCATTTAAATAGCAATGCGCCTGATGTAGGTGCACCTGGCCTTTAAAGGGAATGGGAGATGGCACTCTGGTTTAATTCATGTTAGGCCTAAAACACGCCTATGATTAATTCAGAGACTACATCCAACCTCTTTGTGTCTTGTCCATACAGCAGTTGTAGAGTTGGACAAATCCTAAATGCATTCTTGCCATGCACTTTAGACCATTTAGATCATTAAAATAGATCAGAGACAGTGTAATCTTTTTATTACCAACTTTTCAGCAACATTGAGATGAACATCCAAAAACTCAAAATCTACAGACTTAACTAACTATAATCTTGAACTGCTAGTGAAAAAATAATTTTAAGAGGTGGCTTGATTTGGGGAATTTACCGGAAAACAAACTGGCTTCATTACAGTTTAGACATTTGTATTTCTGTAAAGCCACTGCTATGACTAGGTCATTAAATCACATACAGCTAATCAAATTGTGTTATTGGAGATTTAGTCAGCAGATTATGAAATGTGACCCCCTGATTAGTAATTCTCAACCATTCCAAGACACGGTATATTAGGTGCACTTTTAATATTACCTAATGTGGAGTTATTGATTGTGTTACCTTGTTGAAGTTGCCATCATGTGTTAAGGTGCCATATGTCAGCATGTAGTATTGACCTTACATTCATGTAGTATTCAATATTTCTGTATCACTTTGGACAACAATAAATTATCGCTGCTAGGTCTAATGAGTGCTTTTTAATAAGACTGTGAAATGTCAGTGAGGATAACAGGTCTTTGGTCCAATGACACAGAGAGTTTACAAAACCACGCCCTATAACACACCACATATAGAGTGACGTCAAAAACAGCAGGAGCAATAAAGCTTACAATTATTCCACATTTTTACATAATACATAAATATCAGGTATGTGTAAACTATGTTAATAGTAAGGTTTGCTAAAACTTTTTTTGGACAACAGACAGCCTACACTAGCTAAAACTTAGTTCATGCTGCAAAAAATGACTCAAAAGATTATCAGAATTCAAATATTATTCACAAAAACTCTATATGACCTCTACTTTTTTAACAACTTTTTCTACTTTCAACTGCATCATAATCATAATAAGAAACATGCATCCTATGAAAAGTACTGGGAAATATAATCATATAATATGAAAGGCACAGATTTCTCTATCATGACAACTGTACTGCAGTTTCTATCAAAATATGTCTTTATCAAATATCAGGGTTGCAGACCGCCATGCCTACCTTCATCAAATAATGCAAGCCATGGTTCAGAGGCTACTGCACGCTGAGACGGTGGCTGCTGGCCTGTTGGGACCCAGTCTGTATGTTAGCCATGAACCTCCATTGCAGTGAGTCTGTCCTCACCTCAAAGTCACACATAAAAATCTGGATATCAATTCAAAGGATGCATTTCTGAAAACACTGGTTTCCAAATATCTTGATTTTCTGTTGTGTACGTATGGTCTGGGTCCTGAAGGCAGCAGACTAAACAGAGAAGCCCAGACATCCTTTCCACTGTCACGTCAACAGCTCCTGCTGGCTGAATACCAAGAAGCTCCAAGGCTGGGCGAGATATCCAAACCCTCCAGTACTTTATGGATGTGCCCCTCCCAGTCGACGTACACACAGGAAGGTGTCAGAAGCATCTTGCCGAAACCAAACTCCATCAACGAATGGGAAAAGAGAAATTCATCTCTGAGATCCTTATGAACGTCTTAGCACAGACACCCTGTGAAGAGAACTCATTTTGGCTGCTTGTATCAGACATTTCTGACTACTGCCAGGTATTGTCAGTCTAAGCTGCACTACAACAGTCCCGGAGAAAGTCTTTAAAGCCATTATTTAAACATGAAATGCACCATTTCTATTGAGAGAATATTTTGACAGAACTGACTTGTCCCGTTCCCCTGGGAGTAGGTGAAAATGTTTTGTTAAATTCCTGCTCGCCCATGAAAGATTTTCAAGTCTAGCTTAGAAAGTGTCTCAAACTGATCTGGCATAAAATGGGCCCTGACCCTGACATTTGTTTCTAACCCTAACCATCCACTAGCCAATCAAAGGCAGAGTAGGGTGGGTGTTTGTGGAATGCAGGTGGGGGGAAAAAAATCAAGCACAGAAAACTCAGGCTTGTATTCAGATGATCATATTTCATTATCAACTCGTCTGTTGATTATTCTCCCCATCGGTCATTTATCTATAAAATCAGAAAATGGTTACATGTGCCCATCGCAAATTCTCAGCGCCCAAGGTAACATCTTCAAATGTTTTGTCCAATTTACAGTCCGAACCACAAAGATAATCAATTTCCTGTAATAGAAGAATAAGAAAACCAGAAATACACACATTTGAGAAGCTGGAGCAGATAATATTTTGACATGCTCTCTTCCAAAAAGGCTCAAAACAATGAATTCTCAAAATAGATGATTACTTTTCTGTTGATCTATTAATGGACTGATCGCTGCAGCTCTGCTTATCTGTACAAATGTCATGTTTTTTTTGTTTGTAGGAAAAACAATGGACAAAGCTGCATTTATTAGTTCTCTTTTTCTTTTTTTTTTTTTTGCTTTGGCCTTTTGGGAGTAGCACTTCACAAAGTGAAAAAAAACACACGTTTGACACAGTGTGGCCTTGGTAAGCAACACATGGCAAATAATAGCTTATACAACCAACAGACAGACAGCAACATTATCACTGTCATGTTTGTGTTCACCTGATGAGTAGCAGTCCAATATTCTCCTTTCAGCTCTGGTTTGGTCTCCTCAGAATGCTCCATACATCCACTAACAACTTCTGCCATCAGGCACTGGACGGTGGTGTTCAGTGGGTTGATCTGAGCCTTTTCACTAAAAACACCAGCCTGCTATGCTAGGCACCAAGTTGATTTGAGCAGCAAGGCTGAACCAAAACAGCAAAGGTCATAAAAGCAAAACAATGGTAGTAAAAAGCAGTAGGAGCTGAGAGGAACTGCAGAGTTAGTGACAATCCTCTGTAGGTTTGTCACTACAAGTGACTCCTTTCACACTACACAGTAATTTGACCCATTAATAATCTAAAAGATATTGATTGGTGCAGCTTTAAAATGCAACCTGCCTGAATATGTTAAAGCATCCATAACCCCCCAAATTTCATACCAAATAAATAGTTTCACCTTGTTCCAACAATTCTCTCGGTTCAGGCCGAAGCATTCTAACAGCTCTGAACTAATCTGCCTTTTTCTGTCAAGACACTGATGCTGCCAGTTCAAAGAAAGCAGTGGAAACTGCACTGACAACAATGGAATCATCTGAGCGCTGGCAGAAAAAGGCTGCAAATGAGGCTCCGTCTACATTACACATGGACTGATGTACACTGTCTTTTCTGTGTTATACCATGTTCAGTGTGGACAGGCGAGCCTGATCCCTTCCTTTAAAAAAGAAACGAAAAACACATTCAGGTGCAGCTGATTCACGTGTGATTATTCATGTGTGACTTTAGTAAAGCAACAGCTCCTCTCCCGTCCAGTCCAAGCTGACTGTACTTCACGAGCCTGTGTGACAGACATTAAAAGGACCCCCCCACACACACGCACACACACAGGCAGGATACCGTGGCATTGCTTCAGTGTAGGAGCTAATTGAAGTGAAGTGAAGCAGATGCAGCAGGCTTCATGCTGCCAGTCTGCACCGCACTGCGCCCCGCTTCCACCCAACACACACCACCAGCGGATCCAGTCTGCATACTGCTCAACTCCTCTTTTTCACACAATGACAGCTGCACCGGCCGCACCACCTTCCTCCATCTCTCCCCCTTTTAATGCTTTCACACCTCTTCCATCCCTTCAGCCCTCTGTCAGCATGATGCGGACTCACTGACCAATGACTAGTATCTAGAGGAGCTGTCAACCTTAATGCGGTAAACTCCCTGCCCACACCACACACACAGAGAGAGAGAGAGAGAGAGAGAGAGAGAGAGAGAGAGAGAGAGAGAGAGAGACGCAGTAACACCCAGCACCGCGCCGATACTCGGCTTCACAGCAGCAGAAAATGACTTACAGTTCGCAGGAACTGGATTTCATCCTCGCCTTCTCCTCCTTCAGCCATGGTTAGCTTTCCCACGGAGATGCTCGTGCTGTATCTGCGTGCGGAGCGCAGGCTGGGTGTGCGCGCGTGTGTGTGTGTGGCGGTGTATGCGTGTTGGAGACCGCAAAAGCCAACGCACAGCAGAACTCGACTCTCATTGGATGGCGCGCGCTCACGAGGGAGGAGCTGCACAGGTGTGAGCGGGTTTGTGTGCGCGCGAGGAGTTTGCTGGGCGGTTTGCCCCCTCTCTCGGCCGGTTGTATGGAGGCTCATTCGCGCCATGAACAATGACAAGGAAATGAAACCACTCATACCAAGTTGTGAGTCCGCAGCCTGAACGCGGCCCAGCGAGACACCAGAGAGTCCCTTCGACTTTTGTCTGTTTTTTTATGTCTGTATTTTATTTATTCGTTTAACTGCTCAACATTTTCTGTTGATTACTTTTATTTCTCAACCTGAAGGTAAAAATGTTAGAAGCCATCAGGTTCAAATATACTTCACTGCATGTGAATTCTCTTTCATGCGGACATTTTAAAATTGTAGAATGTCAAGGTTTCTAAAATCCCTCAAATCCCAAGAGAAAGAAAAAACACCAAAGACAGCAAAGACATGACCTGATTGTCCTCAATGATAGCTATGGCCTGATTAGTTTGTAAAAACTGAATTATTACACTAAAATATCCATGATTATTAAAATAATGTTAGAATTACTGCTAATAATAGTTTGTTAATTATTTATAGAAAAAAGATGACTAGCATCTCATAACTTGAATACCTCTTAGAAACTTTTCTATAGGTTAAAATACTTTTCTTTCTATTTAACAAAGTTAAATACTTATTAGTTCAATTGTGTTTAAAAGGGGTTCACCAACAATTTACTATTGTCTCACAAGAGACAAAGGAATGTTAAAATAACAACAAAAAAAAACATTAAAAAAAAAGTCAAAATATTCTGACTTTCAGTGTCTGTGGCTCAAGTTTCAAAAACACTGTCCAGAACTCGTAATTCAACCATCAGTTTATTTTAGAACTTTCCCTTTCTTTCAAACTCTACACCACTAAGTTGTGAAGCAGGACTTCTCTTATAAACATGTTATTTTAAAGCCCAGGCTGAGATAACTCCGATGACATCACCATGATATCATTACTTTCTCAGACTTGATAAAACATTCTAAACTCTTTTCTGACATTTTTGCGTAAAATCAATGGAGTGCCCATAAATAACACCAAAATCTTTTTTTTTTTCTTTAAAGATGGTCCAGAGGTGTAAACTCAGAGAAAGACAAATAGAAATTATGTTGAAATTATTTATTTTTAACAAAATAGCAAAGTTATATCACTCCTGTTTTACAGTGTTTGCAATGCCACCATCATGTATCCTTTTTTTTTTTTTTTCCAATGTAAGAAAATAAAATAAAAACTTGAGTTTCATATAAACTGACATCAGCCACTGCAGCACATCAGGGCTTTTAAGACACGTGTGAAATGCACTTCAGTCAGCATCTCATAGAAACCTCACTTCAACTGTAACCTGGTTGTCTGCTGACAGAGAGATTTTCTCGGATCAGGGAATAAGTAGACATGTTGTTTAGTATACAAACAACAAGACTGATAATACCTGGTAAAATGTTAACAATACGTGGATGTTGATAGAGATGTAGTCGTACCTCGATGTGTGAAAGCTTTGCATACATTTCCACTGGGACTGAGGTGAAGCACAGGTGTTGCAGAGGGTTAACCCAGCTTACCAATCATTTGAAGATGAGACTTCATAACACTGCTTGGTTCGCTCAAGCCTTTACAACCAAGGTAATGAAAAGGAACACTCAAACAGTTTAAAAACAATCACAGGTATCGATAAATGTATCCTAATTTACAGATTCCTCACATGCTTAAGTCACTACAGTGGCATTCGGAAAACAAACATTTACAAAACCTGACAGACTGGATAAAGACTTCTGCAATGTCCTCAGAAATTCCAAAATAAATGAGTGAATGATCAGCAATTATCAACATCTAACCAGCCAAGAAAACACTGGAACCTGAAAATGAAAATAGTGAGCTAAACTCTTGTTGAAGTTGCAAAAGACAATGCATCAAGATGAAACAAGAAATCTGTGGTGAAAGTTTGTCTCCTGCTTTATTGTTAACATTTTCTTTTGTTTGCACTATAGTTAAAAGCAATGCAGCAATGTGCCACACCAAAAGTACGAGCTCCTGCTGTGTGGACTAAACGGTTTTATTTTTAGGGTGGCATACTGGCTCTTTTACAGAAATCTTCATTGTGCACAGCTGCACAATGGAATATTATACTGTAGAAAGATTCAACTGTTTATGGAATAGCAGGAAAGAAAGGAGGGAAAAATCCCTTCATAGATTACTGTTAACGATCATGGCTTGGAAATCTGAAGTGCTTTCATTATTATTGTTGTAATGAGTGGTATTTTCTAATACTTGGCTAACTATTTGCAATACTCTTTAAATGTGGCTTGTAAGTAATCAGCATTAGTAAACCACCGAAAATGTGTTATCAAGCTAGTACACTCCAACCTCTATGCAACTGTTGATTATGCTAAAATATTTACACAAGAACATTAAGATGAACATTTTACATGATGACTAAGAACTGAAATAAATACAATCTGTATGCAAACTCAAACTTTCACTTCCACAGACAAATTTAAAACGTGAAATTTAGGAACATTTCTAAACCACGTTAGCTTTCAGGGTTTATTGTGTGGTTGTAGTGTAATTAGTTTGCTTTTACACATGTTGGATTTTCATTTTATTAATACTTTGGGCTGCTTACCTCAGTACCTTTGGCGAATGAATTGGCCTGTACCACTAAGTATGAAAGTGTAATTGAAAAGTGTCACAAATCGAAGGCAGGAACTAAATGTAACACCAGGTTCTTCTTTTTTTTAGATTCTTGTTTCTCCCTGCTTCCATTCTTTAAGTCAAGCTTGGCTAGATGACTCGAGCTCTGTATTTCACACATGAAATGAGATGCTTATCTCTTCATTTCACTCTCGAAAGGTAACAATTAAGTATGTTTTCACATGTTTGAGGAAATGGAAAAATATTTTGAAATATTAAAACATTCTAAATATTTCTATAAAATGAAAACAGTCAGTTGTTGGCACAGAAAAAAACCCACTGTTTTGTGACCCATTGTGAGAAATGAAAAATGTTGAGTAAAATAATAAAACCTGCTGTGCTTTAAGAAAAGTAAAGGACATACTGAGGGCTGCTGTCAGTGAATCCTTATGTAAGTGGCCACAGGAAGAACCTCTGTGAGCTCCAGTGGAATGATTGGACTGTAAACCTGCTCTGATCCCTGTATGGTCCAGACACACTCTACGCCTCACTGTCATAACCCAGCACGGGGGCCAGCCACCTCTCCACCTCCTCCACACTCATCTTCTTCCTCCCAGAATAGTCCACCACCTGAAGACAAGAAGAGCAGAGAATGTACAAATTCAGCTGGGTTTCTTTGTCCTCTCTGTTACAAATCCTCCACCAAAAGATTTGTTAGAACTGAAAGCAAAATCACAGTTTGGCTGTTTTGTGTTATTTGTGAGATACATGCAAGTCTCTACAGTGACTTACAGTACTCCACAGATTTAGCATTGCACTCCCAACACTGTAACATCATCACATTGTCTGACACACAATGGTCAGTGCAACTCGCCCGCTAACAGTTTGGACAAAGGTGTGTGTATTATGCTAGTGGTGGCTACCGTAGCCTGGAGCCTCCAGCCTCTGAGGTGAGGAGTGGGCTACAGAGTCTGTAAGCTCAATTCTTTTTCCCCACACCCCATTGTCAAACTTCTCTTCAGCCACAACAAAGGCCGACTCAAGTGACATTTATCAGACTTTACACAGCTCCCTTTGGAGACACTTTCTACAACTCTTTCCACATATGCAGTAGTACTTCCTAACAACCTGGAAACACAGTTAGTGCTGGTGAAATGTATAATATTATGCTGAATTCACTATGTGTGACACTATATGCAGCCTTTTACCCAGCCTGTTCTAGCAACTGACCTTTATTTATATTAATAAAAATAATCTTTGTTTATAGAGAACCTTTGTAAACCAATGTTACAAAGTGCTTCACACAAAGCACAACGTCATAAGAAGCAGATCACAAAAAGAACTTCCAACAGAGTATTAAGCAAATAAAACTAAATAAACAAACCAGGAAAAGTGCAGTCAATAAAAGAAAAGTAAAATCAGCAATAATCCCTAAAAAGTATGTTTTAAGAAGCGATTTAAAAGAGGTCACTGACTCTGCTGACCTGATTTCCTCAGGCAGCTTCCATAGCTTTGAGGCTCTGGTTGCAAACGGTCTGTCACCTCTAGTTTTCAGCTGTGCCTCGAGAGCAGATAAAGGAGCTCTGCCCGAAGAGCTCATTACCTCGTATGCAACTAAGATGTCAGATATATAGCAAAGAAAAGAGAACAGAAAGGCCTGGCAGCTGAGGTCTGTACAGTCTGAAGCTGATTGATAGATTTGGGTTGAGACAGGTGAAGAGGCTGCTGCAAGAGTGCAGGTGTGAGGAGATGAAGACATGTGAAATGTCCTTTACGTATTTAAAAGATAAGAGATTGTACTGTATTTTGGAAATTATGTATAAGATGATAAAACAACTGCACAAGTGTTGTCGCGTTTTGCTCATAGCCAAAGCTTTCAGCTTTGATAGTGAGCTTGAGCTACTCTCAAACCAAACACTTGATGTGTTCCAGCAGGGAACCAACAGATGGAAGGATTTGTTTCGTGCTGGGAGCCAGTTACAACGATCTCTGTTTTGCTGGAGTTAAGCTGCAGAAAAGTTTGTAACATCCAGTGTTTGACATCACATAGGCAGTCATGCAGTGAACTCAATGTGCCAGGAACAGTGACTCTAACAGGCAGAGAGATCTGCATGTCATCGGCATAACATTAAAAGGAGACACCATGTCTATAGCCCATGTGTCTCACAGGAAGTACGTACAGCGGACATAAAATTGGTCCCAAGACTAGATCCCTCGAGCGGACGCCATTCTCATCAGGAGCAAAAGATGACATGTGGTTGTGAAAGGAGACACAGAACCTCCTGTTTAACAGGTCTGAGGTGAAGCATTCTGGAGCTGTAGCAGACAGAATGCTGTGATCGACTGTGTCAAAGGCAGCACTAAGGTTCAGAAGATGAGGACTGAGGGCATCCCATCATCAGCACCCACTAAAAGTCATTCGTCACCCTCTCACCCTCATCAGTGCTGTGATGTTTGCGAAACCCAGAATGACATTTTAAACAATGTTAATGTTTTTTGCTGTTAAAAGCAATTTCTTGAACACATATTTTTCTAAAATGTTTGATAGAAATTTTTTGGGGTTCCAGAGGTTGTACACAGGCAATTATTAAAAAAAGAACTGTCAAAAACTGATGGGGGCCAATAGATTGAATGATTTTGAGAAAAAACTTTGTTGGTATTAAATCAATTGAACAAGAAGACACTTTCATATCAGACACTACTTCTAAACGTTCACACAAGGAATGGGAGAAAAGATATTTCAGGTGGATCTTTAAGTATGTCTTGAAGCTCTGAAGGTCTATCAGTGAAGTAAGATAACACATTTTCACAATAAGTTTCACTTTCAGCTGAACACAAGGAGGGGTCGGATTTACCAGCTGATCAATAAAACTCTTGGGTTATGCTGAGGGGCAGAGATAAGCTCAGAGAAACACTGTGCACTCTTTAACATGTTATTGTAATGGAATAATAACTCCTTCACAACCTGAATTCTCTATCTCTGCTCTGCTTTCCTACAATCTGACTTACAGCTACAAATATTATGATTTATCCAAGGTTTCTTTCTCTGTGTAGGCTTTGACCTGACTGAGCAATATCACTCAATACTGATGCACAGACAGAGTTACACAAAGTCAATTCATTGGTATGATAGTGTTCAGACAGGAGTGGGTTATGATCATTAAAAAGTGTACAGAACTTTGAGACAATTTGTTCACTAAAAATACGAGAGCTAATGCTATTGAAGGCTTATGGATAACAGATGTAGTGATGTTTAAAAATTGAGTAGTGTGAATGTTTGAGGAGTCGTCTACGTGAATACTAAAATGAACACAAAGAACAAGAGTGGATAAAAAAAATCAGGGAGTTCTACTAAAAAGCTGCTGATAGATTTTGGAGCAAGACTAAGTAGATCAGGTAGAGACCACAGTTTAAAGAGAGTATTTCAGAATACCAGATTACAGTTCACACACAATGTTGCTAGCAATCGGACTAGCCGCTAAGCAACCATTTTGCCCAGTGTTCACTCTTAAGCTGAGGTCCCTCGTTTTGTAGGTATCCTGTTGTTGTTTTTATTGTTTGGGGAGGTAAACATCCAGGGATGGAGAGGTGTAAGACTTATAGTCTATAAAAGTACTAAATGCAATATATTCTCAATAAAAGTGACCGGCTAGCCTAGTCACTAGGCTAAAAACAAACCTAGCAAGGCTAGCAGCAGCCGATGCAGTGCAATACGCATCCAGCTGAGAGTCAATGTAAGATTGCTGATAACATTTACTGGGTTAAAACATACAAGTAAGACAACTACAGTCTAAACATGCAATGTACAAATGTGGCTTAAAAAAAACTTATGGTCAATTTATGACAAAATCTCTGTCAGACAAACACCGCAGATGCATGCGTACTGGAGTCCTGTGCTGGTCAGATTCATTATTTGTGAGTAGGATAACGTTTTAATGAAGTATTTTCCCTATTTTTTTTTTTTTTTTTTAATTACAGTACACTCAAATTAACTTGTGTTGCTTGGTCAGTACTGAATTTGTACATCATCTCTTATCACACTTTGTCCAAACTTTTCTTATTCTTTCTCATATTTTGCTTAACTATATAGTGTATACTATATATACTATATACTATATTTACAGAAACATACTTTCTGTTTTACACAATTCATTTGTAAGGTGAGGAGTACCAGTATCTATATTACAATAGAATCATATTCAGATTATTATATGTACAATATTTGAATTATATTGAGATGTTATTAATCATATTTTGATATTATAATATTGTCCTCCTGGATTTAATTGCATTTTATTTTTTAAAACCAAGCTGTGACTCCTTCTCCAAATACAGAGACAGATCTGTGTCAGCTGCATCAGAGGTGGCAAACTGTGTTAATCCAACTTTCTCAATGTTTGCAGAGGATTCAGAAAACACCAACTTGATGTACAGTAATTGGGATTTCTGGCACAACAGGGACATCTTATTATCATGAACACTGACACCATTTTCTAAAGACAGTTAAAGCAGTTTTAAGATGTGGATGGTTAGCCAAACCTGTTCCTTGGTGATCTTTCCCACAGCAAAGTATGAGGCCTGAGGGTTGGAGAAGTAAAGTCCAGACACTGAGGCAGCAGGCGTCATGGCCAGAGACTCTGTCAGACTAATGCCTACACACACAGACAAAACACACACATGGTTATTACTGTAAGTACATATGCACACAACCAAGAAAACTAATACCAACATAACGAACACACATGAGTGGACAAGCAAAGACAATGTCAAAGTGCACTCACGTAGCAAACAACAGAAAAGCAGGAGGTCACTTCTGTTGACTCTTAAAATCGGAATAACCTTGATCTGATGAAATCCACTTAAAACAAGTCAAATAAGTTCTGTATCCTCTCTGACAAGTGAGCCCTGGAGTTCTCTTTGTCTTATTAGTCTCATTTAAACTGACTGATGTTGACCTTTGCAGGTAGGTTTTGAAGCTATTCAGTGAGCTAAAGCTTTCTGGCTAATTAGCCATCGAAGTCTGCAAAGGATCATTAGCAGTGCACTTTCCATGGAGACAGGGTGCAACACAAGACATGTCCTTATTTGTATGTTAGACATGAAGTACACATTAGCTAGAAATGAAGACAATGGCAAAACGAGATTATTATTATTGTTTCCAATGTGGTGTGTGTGTTTTTTTAAACATGACAGCAGAAATCATCACAGAGACACAAACCTTCACTTTCCTTGGGGGCTACACTGACATGTGGTCCAGCAACATTTCCTGTTTAATTTTGGTAAATGTTTTTGACATGAGCCACATTAATTCCCATAGACTCATAGTAGAGCTGATAGTCCAGGGGTTAAGGTGCTGACTCTGCACTGCATGGCCCCAGGATCAGTACTGATGATCAGTACTACTAATTTCTTGGACCCTGATTATTGCCGCTCAAGTTAATTTCATTTTTGCGTGATCTTTATACACAAAGCTGAGAGAAGAGCTGAGCTGATACAAGTGTGGTTACACTCATATGAGCTGCCTTCAGTCATTAACATTGTGCACTCAAAGCAATGGGTTTAACAAGCAGCAGCACGTGGCACAAGTGCTCTGCCAACTTTTTCAAACCAGACTTTGCCTGTCAGGCTGCATATAGGCTGAAAGGAATACCTGCAGAGACGACTCGGGGTTGAAAAAGACCCTGATTTGTTTTTTGGCTAATATTCTTATCTTCGTTAATATTGTCCTAAAAACACCTATAAGATCTATAGGTGCAGACAAAGGCACAAAATACTGCAGAAATCTGAAATTCAGAGTTCACCCCCTTGAACAGATCTGGGTTGCATTCCTCTAGCTACCTGATATCTAATGCATGAAGGAATTAATATGAACCATTGTGGCCCAGTAATCAGGTTACAGTACAGTGGCCTTTCTTCAATAAGATGAAACATCATGTAAACAAGAAACCTGGTTTCTGGTAATGGGTGTAGAGAATGAGAGCTGGTTTCCCCAGCTGATCTCTTGGCCATATACACAGGTGATCAGCTCATCAGCTCATGTGCAGAACAAAGACTTTACGTAGAGCAACAAAATGTAATTTTCTCCGGTGTTCAAATTCCAAGAAAACATCAGATCTGTGTCTTATGTGAAAGAACACTACAACAGCATTGGGAGCCTTTCTGCTGCAGTCATGATAGTGAAGGTGCTCTCACCAGTCTTCTCCTGGATCCCAGCAAGGTTCCACATGGTGGACTTCTCTGTGTGGTCAGGCTGGCTGGGGTAGCCAGCTGCAGGCCTGATGCCCTGATATCGAACTCTGTGAAGGTCTGCGGCCTGCAGCGCCTCATCAGAGCTGTAGCCCCACAGCTCCTTACGCACACGAACGTGAAGTTCCTCAGCAAAGGCCTGGAGGACAGACAGCAGGTTGTAGCAGAATCCAAAGAAGCATTGCAACAGTAACAGCTAACATGTCATTCAGCACCAGCGGCTCAGTAACACATGCAATACCAGCAGTGATGGAGCCCTGGTGTGTTAGGAAGCTGTCTGTACTGTACCTCAGCCAGTCGGTCAGCCAGGGCTTTGACCATGATGCTGCTGTAGTCATCCCCCTGAGCCTGGAACTGCTGACTAAGCTCCTCAGCTCCAAACACACTCACAGCAAACATACCGATGTAGTCTGCCACGCCGCTGTCTACAGGGGCAACAAAGTCAGACACACACAGGTAGGGCTCTGAGCTGGAGCTGTCCTTCTCCACCTGCAGCATACACATACACACACATACACACACATGCACACACACAAATTTGTTACTGTTACTTACTGGAATTGTATATGCATGCATTTCTGGCTCCACCATGAAGGTGCGAATATACTGAAATCACATCCAAAGTACTGCATATGGTACAAATCTAGACAGCACACATCCCCATGGTACGGAAACATAATGCTTTGTTTATGCTACATGTGTTCTCCTCAATCTCTGAGACTGTTAGACAATAAGAGGGGTTCTCAGCAGGCCAAGTGGAGTGTAAAATTACCAAGAATATGAAACATAAGATTAATCCATTTTCAGGGTACCACTATGAAGTGGATGTGTGTCCCTGTGTATGAAGAGGGCTGGGGAGTAGCTAGTTAGATGTAACAGCATTATGAAATTCAGTTACAAAATAAATGAAACTGTAATCTGTTAACAATTACTGAGAAAAAATATGCCATTAAAATACAGTTACCAATTAAAAGTTTGGTGATTACAAAGGTGTTACACTTGAATATATTCTTTTTGGTAAAAAGTTTATATGTAGTATATAACATTAAGTCTGTTGCTTTTCATTCCTCTCGCTGTGTAGGAATGTCTTCTTTTGGCATATTTCCAGACACTGCAAATATTGTGTCTGGCTCACATTTTGAGCGTAGCTTTTGATTGGTTCTCTTGTTTGAATTTGCACTGCCTCCCATCTGTCAGTCAACTCAATGCACATTGTTCTAAGCAATCAACCTGAGTCTACCATGGCTGCAACCAGCCGACCTCGTCAAGGAGGGTCACCATGCTGTCAGACTCTTAAGAAAGTCTTTCAGTGCTGGAAATTCAACAAGTAATTCAAATAGTTACATTACTTATTACATTTCTAAAGGGTAACTGGTAATCCGTAACCTTTTGCATTTCAAAAGTAACTTTCCCAACACTGTATATGACAGACACAGAATCAACTGTTCATGACCCTCACCTGTTGCCGTAAGCCATGGAATGTAGCGATGGGCTTGGTGTCTCTGTGCACTGTGACATCATCTTTGTACACATTGATGTCATCACCATCACTCTGGGCACGCCAGAACCCCACCAGGCCCCGCCCCTTCAGAGTGCTGTCGTCAATCATCTGGTGGAGCAGCTTCTGTGCATCATCAAAGACTCGCTGAGCCTCCAAACCTGCAGGAAGCAAACATTACAAAGATCAAACATGTCTGTTACTGAAGTTTTAACAAGGCTGGACGTCATTCCACTTCCTCACTACTGCCATCAGTTTCCTGTTCTTGTAGTTTTACAGTATTTAAGATGATGTCACTGATGTTTTCACTGCACTGTGTACCACAAACTGTCTGCATCAAACCTGCACATTCACAATACAAACTTTTTCCTTACTTAAACTATATATATATATATTAGCTTAGTTAGCATCCATTCATATGTTACAGTAACATCTATTCTATAATGTTAATCCATAATATAGATTTTTATCTTTTCTTTTGTGAATAACGATATGAATTTTTAAACATGAGATGTTTGATTATTTTGTTTTGTTGATGATAAACTACAGTAACAAGTTTTCCTCTTGCTAAATCCTATTTGCAAAACTGAGTGACCTCCTTTTACAAAAATAAAATACATGAGCAACATTTTAATATCATGCAGCAGGATGGACGGTTGTAGCATGATTTATGATGAACCCTGACAAGAGGTCGAGCTCCTACCAACAGTCTTGTCTTTGAAGATCTTGGGGTAACCTCTGTTGGGGTATTTTCCTCTCAGCTGCCACACATCAAAGAAAGGCTTCCAGTCGATAAAGTCCACCAGACTGTTGAGGTCGTACCAGTCAAACACGCGAGTCCCCAGGAACTGAGGATGCACTGAAGCATAAGGCAAAGATAGAGCACAATTGGTTTTTAAGGTCCATGCAGACAATGTATTACATACAATATAATCTCTGTATCTGCTTGTTCCAGCACCTCATTGGAGTCATATGATGTGTGTGGTAGAACATTGCTTCAGTTAACTTACCTGGCCTGGGCACAGAGAGCCAGTCTATATGTAAAGCTTTCTCTCTGGCCTGGGAAAGAGACAGATACCGACGATCCTGAGGGAACAGAGGGAGATGAAGGATGGAGAGGATGGCAAGGCAATTTCAGTGATACTGCACATATTATCACAAGAAAACTGTGCTCAGCATTAAAATGTATGTGTGAACACATCCAACCACCTAAAAAAATCAAGACATTCAAGAAATTGATATCATTAATACCCATTTATGAGACGAGGAGGGAAAGATTATCAGATCAACTCTGTGTGATCCATATAAGAATAGTAGGATATACAGAATATACAGTTGTGGTCAGAAGTTTATGTTCACTTGTCAGGGTCACTTGCAATATGTTATGACAGTGACTGGGAAATGTTCATTGTTACAGAAAAACTTGTGGGTGTCCAAGTGTCATTGGACTTAATGAGGTCGACTTCCTTCCTTCCTTCCTTCCTTCCTTCCTTCAACTTCCTGTCAGTGATTAGAATTTCATACAGTCTTATCGTTTTACAGTATGTACTGTTTGACTGCTCGCATTAGACTGAGCCACAAACATCACGCTGAGAAAGTCTGAAAGAGTTCAGTGTAGATTTACACAAGTCGGGAATGTTACCTGGGGTCATCTCAAAACAGCCTCAGGTCCCAAGATCAGTGCAAGTCTTTCAATTAGAGTATCAAAGATCAACCTTCTCAAAATCAGCTATGATGTCAAGCAAAACTAAAAAAGAAATTCTTTTTGAATCACTGTTGGTCATTGATGGCTCAGGGAGGAAAGTGAAGAAATGAAGCAGTCGATGGATTCACAGGTGGTTTAACATCCTGAGCACGAGTGCCTTCGCTTCATTACTCTCACTCAGACCATCTCCCATCACTTCAACTTGTTCCTGTCCTCTTGTCTGATGCCTTTGTGACGACTCTTCAAAGTCCTCCTCTAGTACACAATACAAGGTCAAAGTGAAGGTTTTTTCTCCCCTCCCCTCCTTCTCACTGTGTTCTAGTTCTGTGTGATGTACTTGAACTGTGACATTACGTACAAAGTCTTGGTCACAATGCACTATTTTGTCAAACCTGTGTTTTTGGAGGCTTTACAAAAAAATGTTGAATGTATCCTACTAACAAGTATTGTGTGTGTGTGTGTGTGTGTGTGTGTGTGTGTGTGTGTGTGTATTAAACCCTGATAAAGTAGTATCAGATTGTATATCTTATTCCTGTGTGCCATAGAGCTCCACTGTTGTCCAAAATCCATTAAAAAGACATCAATGAGCCAGACTGTTGTACGGGTGGTGTGTTTGTTCATTACCATGTATGAATACACACATATATTTGGACTCAATTCTATATACACTGCCCAAAATAAATGTGCATTAATTCACCACTAAAATAGGCCCTGACAATGTTTGAGTAACGTTTAATACATGTTAGAAACTACAGTGTCCAGCTGTTTGAGGAGTCTTTTACTCTGAGCTGGTTTTAAAAAGTTTATGTCTTCAGTAGGAAACTATGGACTTGGAACTGAGAGCCACAGAGAGGGTAGAGATGTCAGAGCATATTGAGAGATTACTGTTTAGTCTGTTCATGGGATTTGTTGATATTGAAAAAGACACAGAATAATGCAAGACTTATCCTTTAAGTAGGCTGTTGTGTTGTATTTCTTTAAAAGCTTCCATCAAACTGCTTCTGCTGGTAGCACATTTCCATTTTCCCTGCAGCATGCATCATATGCTGTCTCATGACAACAATATAATAACCAGCAGGAATTTCAGATATAAGTTTCATTGCTTATGCAGAACAATACCAAATTTAATAGATAGTCCACTTTGGAAACAAACTACCGTAAATGAGCCTGTTTGAAATTGCACATCAATTTCGATGGGGTTTTCCCCTCCTGCAGCTGTGTGCAGGGGGCTCAGGTGTGTTTTACTATTACAGCCTGTATTTAGATGTGATAAAGGTTCATGTGGATGCAATGCTGATCACAAACAGGGTTGATCAAAGTGGGTGACCCAGCACCCAGAGGTGCCTTCCTTGTTTGAGCGTTTCTACCAGCCAGTCTTACCTTCAGGGAGTCGTAGTGCTCCTGCCTGATGTCCTCATACTCCTCTTTCAGGTCCTCAAAGTACTCTTCCCTCACTGCCTCATCCAGGAGCTGTGAGCACTGACGGACAGGAAAACAAGACTCAAACATCTTTCAAATCTGTGGCCACATCGTCTAATATCATCTCTCTGATCATCAAACGCAATAACGAGGTTCTATTTCTATTTTGTCAGGTAGATATTCTTACCACCACCACACTCCTGGAGGCATCCAGAACGTGGATAACAGGACAAGAGTAGCGTGGGGCAATCTTCACTGCTGTATGTGTCCTGTCACATACAACACACACAAATGACTCAAGAGAGAACTGTTGGATATCAACCTCAGGTTTTTCCCACCAATCTAATCCAAAACACAGCTGTTTTTGGATTATTAGCCAAATCTGGTTTTGTCTATATTAGTCATAAGAAAGTGAAATAAGGATTTTTCTTCTGCACCACATAAATAACATTTCTTGTTGTCCTTGTTGGTTGTGTACAAGACACAGAATCCGATGTGACAATAACAATGTGCAGTGTTGAGTTTCTACGTATAAACTCAGCAGCAACAAATACGCATGATGACTTTGATTTTAATTAGCTGAGAGCAGATGTTACCTGCCGTCAGACATCACTATGTTTCTGCGTTCGCCTCAGATTTGTGTTTGTTTGTGTTCGTTTTACTTTGATGTGGTCGCTCCTCCAATCAGCAGTGGTATTGTAATGCCCAGTCTCTCCATCTCTTTGGCCACATAGATCATCTCGTCCAGTGAGGGGGTGATGAGACCAGACAAACCAATGATATCTGTATGAACAAAGCAAACGTACCACCTATATTACTGTTGCTATTAATACAAGCATTAATACCATTACTACAGTCACAGTGATTTGAATCATTCACACTGACCATGATTTGGATCAGTGGCTACAAACTTACAATTACAAACATGTCACAAACTTATGTGACATCCTGGCACATGGCTGATGACTGCAACAATTGACTGAAATTCTTAAAAAGATGCTCCATCAGCATCTCACACTGACAACATGTAATCTAAACATATAGCGTACCTGCTTTCTTACTGATGGCCTCTCGGAGGATCTTATCACAGGGAACCATCACACCTAGGTCGATCACTCTGAAAGACAAGACACTTCCTGAATCCCATAGCCAACCCTGACAAAAAGTTTCCTCTTTTCATTTCATTTCTCTGACATACATGAAGTATTTCTGCCGAGTAATATCAAGTCTTTGTGCTTGTATTGTAGATCACTTTCCACATGAAGAAATACTGAACAAACACTAAGTTTTAGTAGCTCCACTCACTTCTTCCTTTTCTGGATTACATATGAGTGTTCTCCTGTACATTGGCAGAATCAAAGGTTAATGTTAAAATGTGTGGGGCAATAGTACACCAGCACACCACACTGCTAATGGGTTCTATTTCAATAGCCTTCACAGTAAGAGCACTGTGTATCAATAATATGATTATGCTTGGGGCCTCAAAAGCATGTGCTGGTAGTCATGTCCCATATCCACACACACACACACACACACACACACACACACACACACACACACACACACATAAGTGCCATTAAACAGCTGTAATAGTGTTAGGATGGTGCCCAGGGCACCTAGCAACAGATCAACACTGCCATTTCTCTCCCATAATGCAACACTGAGCCCTGTGGGGAGATCAAAAGGCAACGTGATGTGATGAATTGGTTAATTCTCTGAATTGTTCAGTGAGCTAGTGTCAGTGCCACGGAGCTTAACATTTCACCTCAAACAGAGGCGAGCAGCAGATGGGATGCCGCCAGTGTCTGAAGCTCCTGCTGTTCAATCATACACTGCAAATCATCACGGACTTACAAGTCTGCTTTCTGACTGTCATTCAACTGACATTTAAAAACAGTAAGATATGTATTGCTATTTATAAAGCATTTTGAGCGAAAGTGCTGCTGACACACTGTGAATATTCTGGCAGGGTGTGATGGCCAAAGAACATAATGCCAAGCAGAGAATTTAAAAAGGCTTCTGTAAACCTTCAGCAGCAAAACCGTCTTACCTGAAGTTATTGCAACCCAGCACGACGCCTACAATGTTCTTCCCAATATCATGTACATCTCCCTTCACTGTAGCCAGAACTACAGTGCCCTGAAAGGGATCCTGTTGACCAAGGAGCAAACATGAGAGGAAGGCGATCCAGCTTGTTAAAACAAGTGGTCATCATTTTTTTCTTTTCTCTGTAAGTTATTTAAGAAATCCTCGTAATAAAAGCTATATAAACAAAATGACTTGCACTTTTTAGAGTTTAAAAGAAATATGCCAGCACTGCGCCACATACGGGTCTTCAGTTAAAAAAAATCTTGATCTTTGTGGGAATACCTTGGTCAAAATGACAACATTGAAATGGAACTAAATGCATCCACATTCGGTTGAGACTGACCACTTCCTCAGCTGACTCCGACGACGCCATCATCTCCTCCCTCTCCTTCTCCATGAAAGGAATCAAATAGCCCACCGCCTTCTTCATAACACGAGCTGACTTGATCACCTGCAAACACACACACAATTTTTATTACTGTTTCAAAATTCTGAAATATAGTGATGAGCACAGCAATGTTTAACCACCAAAAAACCTGAAGTTGTTGTGGAGATTCTTCTTGTGACAGATCAGTCAATAGAAATGATTATTCTCCAAACAGTGGCTTTAAAATTCAGAACAGCACTCCTCCGTCCAGCTGCCATGGATGTAATTAGGGACGCACTGATCCACTTTTTCAGTTTTAATCCAAATCCAATACCTGAACTTGGACGTCTGTCTATACTGAGAACTGATCCTATACATAGATATACATTTACTGAACTGTTATTTATTATTGAAATAATAAATAAGTGTGCACAGGCAACTTTGGAGTTGCGTGATGGTGTCCTCTGACCATTGTGAGATGCTGTAGGATTGTGGCTTGTGACGTTTAAGTCCTGTTTGAATATTACAGTGTTGTTGATGAAGTTTAAACAAGGAAAAAAAAAAAAAAGCCAGAGCAGTGGGAATGAACAGACATGAAATGTGTCAGTAATGTTACTGTAGCACAAAGATGTTTTCCCTTCTGGTGGGAATGTCTACATACTGTTGAAATGACGAGGGAAACACTAGAAGGGTGATGTTGTTGCACTCTGCTACATAACACAACTCAGAGTTAGACCATACACACTGCATTATCACCAGAGGGGACACACAGCAGTAGGAAGCTCCCAGGAACAGAGGCTACAGATGTAGAGACACAGTCAGTGCCTCCAGGACAGGTTTGCTTTGTTAGCAATGGCCCACATTTCCCATCATGCATTAGGTATGCTGGACTGAGTAGTTTGTTGAATATGCAAACTTTATTTTTTGTTCATGTTTGTATTGTGTCTGTTCAGAACATGGTGGTTTATTTTGGTACCTGCTATTTTTGTGCTTCTTTATATTTTTTGCCATTAGAGAGGTGTCTGTTACACTTCTTAACCCAAGCTGTAATTAAGGTGCAGATGCACAAAGATGTGAACACAGAACTGGAGTGGTTAGGTTGACCGCATTGCCTCTGATACTCAGTTGAGGTATGGACCATGGATCGCTGCATCCCAAGGTGAAATTATTAAAATACAGCATCTAAACATCATTACATCACTCTGTGCTTTGGCACTGTTGAACATAATAGATAGCAAAACAATTTTCTCTCTAATACACAATGCACTTGAAGAGACAATGTTTTCACTATGAGAAGGATAAGCATCCTTTATAGGGTGATTTTTCAGTCCATCACTGATGGACTCCTCTTCCTTCATATCACTCCTGATGAACTCACCACTGTTCTCCAGCAGTGACAACAGGTGCCAAAGATCACCCAGGCACTGAGGCTCTGTCAGTCCTCTCATGGTTGAACAAAACCTTAGGAAAAATGTACCAAGCAGACACCTGTCTGAATGACAGAAAGCCATTCATGTCACAGAGAGATGAATCATACTCCTGGTTTGTGTGAGCAGTCCAGACCACACCAACTGATGCAGTGATAATGCAACACATGCTGAACACCACGGGTAGATACACAAAAAAATACAAAAGGAATCCTTCCTACCTGTGGCAGGAACATCTTCCCAGCTCCAAAGAGATCTCCCACCACCTTCATGCCGTTCATCAGGGGGCCCTCGATGATGTGAAGGGGCCGAGAGTAGCGGTCCACCTGTGCCCGACACTCTTCCACATCTTCCACCACATGCTTCTCTATTCCCTGACAGCAGCAACACAGCATGAGGCATTACAGGAGAAAAGAGAAGCCATGAAAACATGAAACTGACAGCAGGTGAACTTTTAACAGGGCAAATTCTGTCTGCTTCACTGATGACAAGGTGCAGCAGAAGCAGCCTGAGCGGAACTTTCTTCAATGAGCTCGCAGATGTGGAGCAGCAAAGTCCTCTCCTGTGAGCTTTTGCAGACACGCATGCACCCACACAGGGCTTCTGTTTCAACGCGACTAACATACTCTTATTTTGAGAAGATGTCCAGCCGTGGATATTTAACATTGTCAACATTACAATGGCTCACATGAGTTCACATCTTGTATCCTGTTACTGCAAATGTGTCATCTTGCAACAGGAAACTTTTGGCTGCATGGGAACCAAAATCAAAAACCGATGTTAAAACGATCTGCTACTTTAAAAAAAACAGACAAATCATTCTGAAGTCATTGCTCACAGGCTGGAAGCACTTCTGGAATGTTGCATAATGCGTTAAGTAAGTCGAGGTGCACACTTTAACATGTCTCAGCAAGTTCAGGTAACCACACAAATGTTCCAGGATCAGAGTGAGACCAGTGCATCATCAGTGTGGTTATGAGCCTGGCTGTGGATCAGCTCACCATTAATACATTCGGCCCATATTCAGCATCAGCATTTTACATCATGCAATAAGAATGGAGTACAACAGCGTGAGACTGATTGAATTTAACTGATGATGAAGGAGAGAAGCTGTTAAAATGCTTTTGTGATCTTATATTCTTAAAATAAATAAGTGAAATGTTTCAAATGCTAGCTAGCAGGTGAGCAGACGATCCTGTGCCACTGGGTACATTGTAAAATAATGAGCTGCTGAATGAATCATTATTTTACAATGGCGAGGTTGTCACACAAAATAAATATAAATACCGCTTAATGACAACTGTAGGTGTTGGCCTGATGTGTGATTGCGCATTCTGACATTTCAAATGAGCGCTCATTTAAATGTCACTGATTTAAATGATCACAGTGCCAAGGAAAGCTGAAATTATTTCTGATTGGGACCCAGAACATTAGTGACGAATGAGCTGATTCAGAGTGTAGAGAGCAGCTACGAGCACATAAATCCTTTATTTGTCCATCCTCACACACAGTGAAGAGAAAGTGAGAGGTGACACACAATCAGCCTCTTTAGTTTACTGTTACAACAACAAGCTTCTCTGTCTCATGGCATCATGATCAGTGCAGCTGGAGGAGAGCGATTTAAATGGCTGTAATAGAAGCATGAGGAGGACATCTGGAAGAATTTAAACCGGTGTGGAAAATCTCTCACAAATCTAATCTAATCTAATCTCTTTTATCATGAGACATCTTACCTTAATGAGAGCGTACTCCAGCCTGTCCTCCACACTTCCTTCTCTCCACTCGTCTGTCTGAACCACCTTCTTCCCTCCTTTCACATTACTCTGTGAACAACCGTAGTCAAGTGGACATCTGTTAACCAAACCAAAGCAACAACTACCTAGAGCATTATTCACATGTATGTGCGTGCGTGTGTGTGTGTGTGTGTGTGTGCATGCGTGCGTGTACCTGTGCGTAGGCCAGAAGTTTCTCTGTAGCATCAGCGTCTCTGTTCCAGATGAGGTTTTCACACAGTAACAGCAGATGTTTATCTATGTCATCATAGACCGGCAGGTTCCCAGCATTCACTATGCCCATATCCATACCATCCTGAGACAGGCCAGAGGACAGACAGTGTGTGGGTGTGTGGAAACATAAAGCCTGTCAGTGAATACTAACAGTCTGAGGTCCTCTTCTCACTGGACTGGTATTTCCTCGGGGACCTGAGGTGATTCAGGAATTGAACACCCACATCTGGGGTTTTGTGAGGCTCCATGGGAGAAATACAGTGTGAATCATTCACATTTACTGAGGATTCAAGTCTGAGGATTATTTCTAGATATACAACATGGTCAAAAGTATGTGGACACCCCATCCAATCACAGGATTCAGCTGCCTCAGCCAGTCCCACTTCTGACAGGTGCATCAAACTCAGATTTTCATTGTGGCACTGTCACAGGAGGCCATCTTTACAGCCAGCTGTTATTGCAAAGTAAGAACTAGAACAACAACCACCCACAGTTGAAGCAAATAGTCTACAAAATTAGTTTTTCTTCACTCGCGACACTCACTATCTTTTGTATATTAAAGATCAAATATTCCTCACCAAAGCAATGGATGTCATTTGGCTTCCTGACTATGGAGGAGTGGTTTTTTAGTAGCTTGTAGTTTAGTAGCTTGACTGTAGCTAGATGAGCGTCTCGCGTTAGAGCCTTATGCAGACATACAGATAGCTTTGGTTTTATCTGCCCAGGTTCAAGAACTAGACTTCTGCCACCACTCAAATAGAAGTCCTGTGATATCATTTGTGGTATTAAGAGCATAGAAAAATACTTTCGAAAGCCGTTTCTGAAAAACTGATTCTAATAAACCACACACTTAATTTGTTTGTTTTTTTTTGCTTGAACGGTGTAGACAGTGTTGTCTGTGGAGGGACAGTTGTGTGTCAGTGTTTACCTTGATTGCATGGTAGAGAAATGCTCCATGCATAGCTTCTC
This sequence comes from Chaetodon auriga, assembly GCF_051107435.1. Lineage (NCBI taxonomy): Eukaryota > Metazoa > Chordata > Actinopteri > Chaetodontiformes > Chaetodontidae > Chaetodon > Chaetodon auriga. The sequence goes on along the minus strand of NC_135093.1, from coordinate 20,861,204 downwards.
TGATGGCCTCCATCCCTCTGAAGGAGAAGGACAGGTTGGACAGACCTCCACTAACCCTGGCTCTTGGTAATGTCTCCTACGCATGCATGCATGCATACAAGCACACACACACCCACACACACCCACACAGACACACAGTTCAAACTGTTTTTCAAGTCTTCTTGTGATTGTTGAGGCTGAAAATGAGTTAAGCAGCTTTTCAGAAAACAAAAATGTTTTGACTCTTTAACAACGAACAGTGACAGAGGCTCCACATGTGATCATCTGACTCTGAAAAGGACTGTGATTGCTAATTGGCTATTTTGTATGAGGATACTGTGAGAGGTGGACAGAACTGCAGGTGTATTACCTTGATGAGTTTAGTGGCTCTGATGAAGTTGACGGCGTACTCGTTGTGTTCCTCCATGCCTGTACCGATGGTGAGGATGTTGGGGTCAAAGATGATGTCGCTGGGGTTAAATCCCACTTTGCTGACCAGCAGCTGGTAGGCCCGAGTGCAGATCTCTACTTTCCGGTCTGTATCTGTGGCCTTGTGAGGACAGCGGACTTGTCAGCACACATGAGTGTGTTTTTGTGTGACTGTGTGTGCGCGTGTGTTTGACTCCTCACCTGTCCCTCCTCATCGAAGGCCATGACCACCACAGCAGCTCCGTAGCGCTTCACAGTGGCAGCTCTGAGCAGGAACTCCTCCTCTCCTTCCTTCAGGCTGATGCTGTTGACTATACACTTCCCCTGACAGCATTTCAACCCAGCCTCAATCACTGAGAAGTTAGAGGAGTCAATGCACAGAGGAACCTGGGGAGGAGAGGGAGAGTCTCAATGATGAGCAGGTTCATCACCACCCGAGTTTAGTATGTTAGCATGCTAACATTACCTAATTAGCACAAAGTACATCTGAGGCTGAGGGGCACGTTGTCAGTCTGCAGGTATTGGATCATAAACCAAAATACTGAACAAATTAAAATTTGAACCTGATGATGGTGTTAGATGAAAATTCACATTTATTAGACATCATCCTGAATGGGACATGAATGTGTATATCAAAGACATTTCAGACTGGATCAAAGTGGTTGATCAGCCGACACCGCTGGCACGGTAAGACAACAACTGTAATGCTGTCTCCTTCAATCACAATTTGCAGTGTGGGACATGTGAGATAAGGTGTCATTTTATGTAATATATTATATTGCAATACACTCAATATAATATGGTAACATCATCAAGACTTCTTATTGAGAAATTGTATGTGTCTATTTCCACTGCCTTTAAATCTCCTACCCGTGCGATATCTGGCTCAGAAGCAATGTAGTTACAAAATCGGGCCATAGCTGTTGGCCCCTCCAGCATCCCCTCATCCATGTTAATGTCCAGGACCTGGGCCCCCATCTCCACCTGGGTCTTAGCAATGCTTAGAGCCTCCTGGAATAAGAACACAGAAGCACAGATAAAAAGCTTTATGCTACCTTGAATTTCACCTCCACTCATGATTTGACGTCTACTACTGCTGCTACTACTAATAATAATCATATTCACAACATAACATAACGTCACAATACACATAATAATCAGAATAATGTTACTTAAAATCTGGCTCACCTCATAGTTTCCTGCCATGATCAGCTTGGCAAACTTGCGTGAGCCAGCCACGTTGCAGCGCTCACCAATATTAACAAAGTTGGTGTAAGGGCCAATCCTGAAGGGCTCTAAACCTGGAAATGAGAAAGACATTTGTATTTTGGACAAACAGGGATGAGCAGGGGTAAGGGGCCCTCCTGTAGAAGGGAAGTAGGTTTTCAGCACCACTCTCTGATTAAACTCTTTGATTTGATTGATTAAAACAGAAAAACATGAAAAAACTCCCATTTCTGGAGACAGATTTCATTGGTTTATATATTTGAAACATGTTTTGAAGTTTTGTTCTAAGCATGCACGAATAAAGGTTGTTACTGAATACAGCAGACTACTGAGGAGGGTGGAATTACCTGCAGTATGATGACTATGAGTGTACTAATTAATCATTTCAGAACTGTTCTCCATTCCATTTTTCTTCTCTGGCTGTGAAGCTACCATCAATGAATCTCAACACTCTTCACTCATTAAGATTAGACAATCATTTACAGATTGGAAATTCAGATGCTACAGCAGCACAAGGACAGAAATGAGTACAGATAAGTAAAAGCACTTTAGAAATCTATATTTGTAGGTATGTAAAATAACAATTAGAATAGATTAAGGAGAAACTATGCTAGAGCAACAAAACTTAAACTCAATCTACAGGCAATAGCAGTACACATACAGTACCCACAACGAGTGCTGCACTGGAACAAACAGTGCAGGAGCAACACAAAACTGGAAAAGTAGTGGAATGTTCCAAGAATGCACAATTGCAAGGAATTTAGGGATTTCTCGTCCAGAATCCATAATATTATTAAAAGATCCAGAGAATCTCTGTGCATAAGAGGCAAGGCAGAACACCAACATCCACTGTCGGTGACCTTCCATCCCTCACTGCAGTACAAACTGGCATGACTGTATAAAGGATATCACTACACGGGCTTGGCAACACTTCGGAAAACTGTTGGCAGTAAATAAAGCAACAGATCAACAACATCCAGGCTGGAAGTGTTGTTCAAGTACCCACATTCCATTGCTCCTTGTTTCATGTAATGTTAATGTTTGTGCACTGTTCAAATAAAGCCAGATGAAACCTGAAATGTGCTGTGGTCTGACGAGTCCATATTTCAGATTGTTTATGAAATCATGGATGTCGTGTCCTCTGGGCTTAAGGAAAAACATCCAGATTGTTACCAGTGCAAAGTTCAAAAGCCAGCATCTGTGATGGTACAGGGGTGTGTTAGTGGGTAGGGGTGACTTGCACATGTGCAAACGCATCATTAATGCTGGAACGTACATACAGGCTTCGAAGCAACACGTGCTGCCGTCCAGATGACGTCTTTTTCAGGGACGTCTCTGCTTATTCCAGCAAGATAATGCAGAGCCACATTCTACACGTTACAACAGCGTAGCTTCTTTATTAAAAGAACGCAGGTACTCAAGTTGCCTGTCTGCAGTCCTGACCTGTCTCCCATTCAAAATGTGAAGCATATCAGGAAGCAAAAACTAAGACAACGGAGACCCTGGAACGCTGAGCAACTGAAGTCGTATATCAACATAAACAATCAGTGTCCTCAGTTCTCAAATGGCTTCTCAGTGTTATTAAAGGCAAAGGGGATGTAACACAGTGGCAAACACGCCCCTGTCATAACTTTTTTGGAATATGTTGTGCGCTGGTCTATTTTTACAAAAAACAACAAAGTTTACCAGTTTGAACATTATATTGTTTTATTTTAGCAGCCCAACTTCAGGTCGTATAAGCCTGTTTCAAATAAAGACCTGATTCTTTCTGTATTTGAAGACAATAAATAAATAACTATTTGAGAATTTACTGCATTTCAAGTCATCTGATCAACATCCTAAATTCATTCATTCATTTCATTGTCAATGAGACCAACGAGGATTTTACCACCTTAAACATAAAAGTCTCACTGAAAATGAGATTCACACGTATGTATCACACAAATATTACTGTTAATAGTATTACCAGCCAGCAGCATGTAGTCTTGATAAATATCAGCAGCAGGAACTCTTGGCTGGCAGTGTTTGACTGCTTCAGATATGGCTCTGCATGAATGGGACAGAGGGGAGGGAAAACAGTTTGAAAGTTCCAGAATTAAACAAAATCTAAAGACAAACGTTTGTCAAAAACATGAGAGTGACCTGATGTGTTCTGGAGTGGTCCCACAACAGCCTCCCACCACATTCACCAGTCCATCCACTGCAAACTCCTGCAGACAACAGTTTCAAGGTTGTGGCAATGAGCCAGTCAGTGTCTGTTTGACTTACTGAACATACAGTTTGAAAAATGGTTTTAGGAGTAACAGAGAAGAAATTCTGGCAGTCCTTAGAAGTAGAGGCTTTAGTGTAAAATTGGTGAAACATTTTCTAAAAATGCAGGCACAAGAATGTCATGAAGACAAAGACACAGGATGCCACAGTCCCACACCCTACGAAATCAGGAAATCAAAAGAATGAATATTACAACAGAGAGCCTCTTTGTTGCCAGGATTTCTCCCAAAAATCGACTCTCTCTCAACATCGTCCTCTTATTCACCGTGATGATGTGTATCTCAACATCTACACATCAGTCCTAAAAAGAAATGACAGAATAGAACAGAACCTTTAAATGGCCGGATGTTACTTGTGGAGTTTCGTCATACTCTCCAAATGTGTTGGGAAGACCTAACAGAGAAACAGATAAGACACAAAGATCATGACATCATTACATCATCAATATGATGCAACCTAAATTAGGCCACAGGTCAGTGTGTGTTACAGCGGCTTCGAGAGGACAGCAGAGTCATTCCAAGCAAACAGCCCCGACACAAACCCTACCTGAGGGAAACTGGCTCTGTGGCTGCAGGTTGGTTTGGTACTGAGGTACCTTGGAAGCTGTCTTGAAAGCTGTTTCTAATATTCTGTCCACACTATAATTTATGTAAATGTATGAAAGGGTGCCCAGATGTTACATGAACCATGTTCACCTTAATTTATAAGTTTAAATCTGTCATATACAGAAATATATAGCACTTTTGTTTGGAGTCTTGAGTGTGCCAATGGAATTATTATGGATTTATACCATGCTTAATTAGAATTAATCAATAAACTAAACAATTTAGAAAGCTGTTATGTGTATGATGCAGAAATTATTTCAAATTCAGAAAAAAAAGATTATTAGATTCAGTTTTGCTTTTACGTTTTGTTATTCCATCTACTTATGTTTCCATTACGTGATCACGTCAATCCAAAGACACTCTCTTTATTTTAAAGATGTATAAACTGTTTCCCACCAACAGCAGCTGGAGCTCTGATTTCAGGCCTGTACTGTGCTGAAGACGTGCAGTTGTTCGGACTGACTGTGGCTTACCTGCATTAGGATAACAGCTAATGAAAGCTGAGGTGCTTTTTCCAATGGCCTCAATGAACGGCCTCATCTCTGCTGCCCCCAGCGCACAGTTCAGACCAATGCTGCAACACACAGAGGGAGTAGCAGAAGTAATGGAACAGTTACAGTACTGTCAGGACTCAAGTATCATATCACTGCTTTGTCATTGCACGTACAATTATGTGTGACGTACAGTAACTCACCAAAGAGGATTAGCATGAGATACACTCACTACAAAGGCTTCTCCTGTCTGACCGGACAGAGTGCGTCCACTCCGGTCAACGATGGTCCCTGAGATCTATTCAATGAGCGGAAAGAGATGGCAAAGAGGGCATTTAAATACATCTGAAACTGGTCATAAACTTGATTTATATTTTCTAAATATTTTCTAAAGCATTGAGGACAATACAGTTCGAATATAATAAACACATACTTCGCTTACATACAGAGGGGCATTTTTACATTAACGCATATGCTCATGTGCAAAGCACAAGATTACAACCCCTCCACCATGAACATAGACTACTACCAGAAATGATCAGTGAGAGTATGGACAAAATATCACACGTACAAATATAGGCTTTCTTTCGTAGCTCTTTTCAAACAACAGGTCGATGGCAAATAAGGCAGCCTGAAGAAGGAAACAGAAATACAGTAGGCAGAGACATCAATTAAGGAATCTTGTGACAGCTTTAAGTTTGATTAGCATATTATATATATATACACACACACACACACACACATATGTTATATGAATATACAGTAGACAAGACAGTCTAAAACAAGTGCTTTAGAGAGGTGTCTAAAAATGTCAAACTTAGTTACTGTTCTCATACAAAACCATCCAGAATGAATCGAATTGTTAGTTAACATGTCTAAACCAATCAGGTGAGGGCTACCTTAGCGTTGGCAGTGTCAAAGATGGTTTCCACCAGAAGGATGTCTGCGCCTCCATCTAACAAACCTCTGACCTGCTCCGTATAGGCCTCTACAAGCGCATCGAATGCTGAGGAGAGCACACACACACACACACACACACACACACACACACACACACACACACACACACACACACACACACATTAATGATGGCTTATCTTCATTGTATCATCATTGTCAGTGTATCTACATTTAGTGGCCACTTTATTAGGTACACCTGTGCGAGCTAATGAAGTCTAGAACTGTTCATAATGTTCAGGTTTTGACGACACTGAGAGGAGTTCATTCAGCTATGTCTTTATCATTGTTTCATTCATAGTTTTGTGGATAACATAAAAATGTCTCTATCCATCTCTCTGGCAAGTCTCAAATTCTGAATATGTTGGAAAGTTAATGTATGTCTTTCTGCTAACCCACACAATGGCACATTAAAATGGGAGAAATCAGTTACAGTGACTCTGCTCCACTAATGTACGAAAATGCTACTACTACAAGCGCTTGAGTCACGACAACACAGATTCAGTCACATGAGGACCAGAAGGTCATGTAAACAACTAACACCAGTAACCACAGCACGGCCATGACCACAGTGACTCTGTTATTCAATCTGCTGTGGACACTGAGCAGGTCAACGTTAAACGTTAAACTGTACGTTAAATCCTAGTTATCATGTGTGTTCCTCTTTTAGCAGGGTGGCTGTCATAAACTCTATGGCCCCTGAAACAGGACGTATCTATAATCTCTAGCATGTTCTCGGGCCCCTGTCCAGCTCTTGGTCCCTGGAATTATTCAATCACTTTACAGCACTCACAAATGCACAAGTCCAGTGTGTAGGATTAATGGCATCCAGTGGCGAGCTGAATACACCTTGTCTGCCGTACGGTGGCCCTCGCTAGTGTCAGTGTTTGGTTTGTCCATTCTGGGCTACTGTAGGAACATAGTGGCACAACATGGTAGACTCCATAGAAGAGGACCTTATGAATCCTGCTATGGAGACGGGATGACCCGCTCTACTCTGCTCTACTCTACTCTCTGATTGGCCAGCAGTCGCTGCCCTCATTGGTTTGGTTGTTTAGTTAATCTGAGGCAGAGCAGGGCGGGTTTCACCCATAACTATAAATATTGTTATTCTATTTCTGCACCCTCTCAATCCAACACCCTGGACCTTTAAGTCATCTTACTGATGTTCCTGAAGTCAGGTCTCTCCACAGACGGGGATACAGACAGGGTTTTATTGGTAGGACCCACTGCTCCGGCCACATAGCGTTTACAACCTGACAACACACACACACACACACACACACACACACACACACACACACACACACACAAACACAACAGAGTGCGAGAGAGAGAGATTACAGGTGATGTTATACGCATATTAAATTCCCAGACAGTCGGGGATTGGACATTAATCTACCCGACAGCAACGTGCTGCTACACTGCCAAAAATTCAGCTTACCGGTTTGTTTGGTGACATCGTCTGCAGCCTTCCTCGCCAGCTCTGCAGACACCTTGTTGAGACGATAAGCCTACACACCAAACACAACAACACGTCTACATTACAGAACACAAATAAGCTGGTGACAAATTCCATATCATTTTTTATGATTACATTGACCTGCAAATAGTATAAAAAAATACTGTCGACTTTGTTTTGATCAGTCAGTTATTGTTTGACAGAATTATTTAATAGACCACTTTAATATGAATTGATACAATGATGAAAAACCAGTGATAAAACATACATCATGTTGTGAAACTACAAAACATCTATATAAATTAGGTACTACATCACACAGTAATGTATTACTTAATTTATATAGATGTTTTGATTTTGTATAATATGACTTTCTTTAGGCCACAATGAGTTATTTGCAAATCAACACCATGCTGTGAAAATGGAGTCAAAACAATTGTGAAATTGTGTAAAATAAATGTCTCTAAATGTCTGTCCATTCGAACGGAGCGAGGTTTGTTAAGACAAGAGGGTCTGTGTCTCAGCTGTGCCTGCTAAGGGAGGATGTTGTGGTTTAAGGTGGAGATAACAGCAAGGTCACAGAACGAGGTGAAGAGTGTACAGCTGCATGTACAAACCAATCACTCTGCCTCTACTACCACAGAGGTCTGTGAGTGGTCGGCAGTGGTCTAGCGGGGTCAGACATCATACCATGTGCTCCAGTCCATAGTCTGCCTGGGCGGTGGAAGTGCTACTGAATGTGTTTGTCTCTATGATGTCAGCACCAGCCAGCAGGTACTCCTTTAAACACAGAGCAGAGCAATGGTTAGACACTGTATCATAGGGATCATTCTCTCAGTACACAGTCATCCACACAGTGACATTAGAGACAGCAGAGACAGACCTCTCAAAATCACAACTCAAACTAACTGCATGGCTGCCTGACATCACGACGGGTACGTCTGGGCAGGGCTCTGATGAAATACCTTGTGTATTTTGTAAACGATACTGGGCTGTGTGATACTGAGAAGGTCGTTGTTGCCCTTCAGCGAGACAGGGTGGTCTTTAAACTCTTCCCCTCTGAAATCCTCCTCTTCAAGCTTATGCTGCTGGATCATGGTTCCCATACCACCGTCCAGGACCATAATCCTTTGCTGCAGCACTGCTCGTAGCTCGGACTCTAATGCAGATCTGCATCCTGGAAAGAAAATAAAAGGGACACTATATTTATACAGAAATGGTAACTTCAAATAGAAAAAGATACCAAAAGATCACCCAGAACATCTAATGAGAATCAATTAAAACCAGCACAACAGCTGATTTAATCATATGATATTCATTTAAAAAAACTCAACCTGTTATCAGATCTTTGTTAGAATGCTACAAAATGTCAACTTTTTTGCATAACCCATAGAGACTGTTGGATGTTTGCCTTTTTGACATATCAGTGTTTTTTACGCGCACTGTGAAAAGGCTCCTGTTTTTTTTGTGTTAAGACTGAAGTCAGAACTTCACTTGTACCCAGAGGTGAAACTGATTGTGCAGCAGTCAAACAGTAATAACACACAATCACACACAACATCCAAAAAACCCACACAAGGCAGCTAAATGTGAGGAATGGAAATAAGAGAAATGATGAAAATGCATATAGATGAAAAATGCAATAGAGGTAAAAATGGATGTGAAATGAAAAATGGAGTGATGAAAATCAAATGATTTGATTAATCTAAAGTCAATTTGATTAAAATAGTTGTGATATGATGGAAACAGAGCCAGAGAGTGTCATGATTTTCCCCATCTTACATTCATCATTCACATCACAAAGTTACCATTTATCATTCAAGGAAAGTGGCCACAAGGATGGGAGCAATAAAAACGAACTGAAGAAAATGAGAGAAAATGCTTGAATGAATACTAGAAGTGATGAAACGTATGTGAATTAAGTGACTGATTTGATAAACTCGATTGTTCATGTGAAACTGTGTTGCTCTGATAATCACCTGGGCTGTACTGTCGACCATTCATGTTCACAACATCCAACTGACATTTGTTGTTTACAGCAGGCATTTTTTGTGCCCAAAATGTTAATGAAAAACCACACCCACTGACTAAATAATCCCGTTTTTAGTCTCAGTTTCAAGGCCCAGGGAGCATTCAGCACTGACAAAATGTGAAGAAACACACAGAGAAACAGAACCGGCCGATCCTGTCGTGTTAGAGTGTCTTTTCATATTCTTCAGTTCATTCTTGTCACTCCCATCCTCAAGGCCATTTTCCTTGATCCTGATAAATAGTAATTTTATGCTGTGAATAACGAATGCAAGATGAGGAAAATTATGAAACATGGCTCTGTTTTCATCATATGATGATTATTTTAACCCAACTGGCTTTAGATTCATCAAATCATTGAATATCACTTTCATCTTCTCCATTGTTATCAGTTCATTTTTGCCACTTCCACCCCTCATGACAGTTTGTTATATAAATCAGACAGACTTTTCTGTAGAGGACCTGTGATACTTCTACAGACCTTGATCACCTTTTTTCATGCATTTTTCTTTTTAAGATTGGGAGAAGCACACCAACAAATAAAAGTAAAAGTAAAAATAGACTCAATGAAAGATCTGTAAAACAAAGTGATCAAGGATATGTCAGCACTGAAGTTAGCCAGCTTCCTCAGACAAGAGAGGTGCTGCTGGCATTGTTTACACTGTGTATTGGTTTTACAATCGAAGCTCAGCTTATTATCAATTATAGTGCCCACGAACTTGCATGACCCAATGATTTTTACATCCTGACCATCACTGCTATTTGACAGGGTTGGAGTGATGATGTCTAAAGTCACATATCCTTGGCTTTTGTTGCATTTAATTCCAAAACACCACTAAGAAAACAATGTGTGACAGGGCCATGAGATGTTTCCCCCTCCTTCAGCAGGCTCACTATAACTGCATCATCTGCAAACTTCACAATGTGTTGGTTGTCAATCTCACTGCAGCAGTCAGGGTGTCCAGTACAGGAGAGGAGAGAGGACACAGCCCGGGGACAGTCGGTTCATGGTGAAGCTCATGCAGAGAAATGTCCAGCATCCAGCCAACAATGTCTGTTTCCAACCAGCTCCACAAGCTTCTGCACCAGCAGATGAGGCTGGGTGGTGTTAAATGCAGCAGTCTGGCATGATTCTTACTAAGTTCTTATTAATACATTTGCTTCTATAAGATCAGTGCCCGAGAGATGTGTAAAGTGAAATATTTCACAGTGTAAAATGTCCCACTCTGGTGGACACACCATGTAATGGAAACACTGTTTCGCAATCACATCTTATTGTTACTTAATCTCATTTCTGAACATTTCTTATCATCTACCATATACACCAATATCAGTATCGCCAGCTATTTGTCGGGCTCTATAGCACATCCCTTTAACCACAGAGTGTATTATGAATACACACACCTGCCCTGCTGCCATCTGATGGCTACAGGGATTCTATCAACTGACTGAATCAGTCACACACAGATTTGAATGAAGAGTGTAACACATTGAAAATATATCAAAAAAGGAAAATCTTGAAAAGGTGGACTCATCAAATGATTGTTAGCAGTACCGTTTGTTTTTAACAACATGTGGCCCACTATGGAAGAAATTATGAAAAGAGAAATAAACTTTGAATTTCCAGATGCTGCTGCTGCTGTGCTTCAGGTAACCTTTCTCCATCACTCCTCTCCCTCCCCGCCCAGAGACCACTGGTTTTCTAAAGTCTTTGCTGGCTCTGAAGGGTCCATCCAGCATGGCTTAACTCTGTGGTGGTGAAGGCAGAGCCAAAACCAACCGTAAAGAGTCATCCCACCGGAAGCACAGCACACTGAACTAACAAATAACTACTGTCTAATAAATGCACACCTGACCATTGACTCTCACTTGGCCTGTTCAGCTGTGTATGCTGGTCAGAGCAACACCTCTGTTACAAGTTTAACTGAAACAGTTACCTTCCCTGCCATATTGTATTAAATATACTGTGTATCATGTACAGTTACCGGTTACATGTAGCGTTAATAGTTAGCTACTATAACTTAGCGCACGCACGCACACACACACACACACACACACACACACACACACACACACACATTCTCTATCTCTATCTCTATCTCTCTATCTCTCTCTCTCTCTCTCTCACACACACACAAGTACACAGACAGAGACACGTTCACACACACACACACAGACACACACGCGCACATGGTGTAAGTGGACAACTGGCAGGCAGTAAGTTCAACGAGAACTGACACATAGCACTGCAGGCTAAAAGCTAACTGTTAAAGCTGCGAAAACTAAGCATATTTACCCGCTCCTGAGGAGTATTGAGGAATGACGTTAGTCGGAGCCATTTTATGAAGAGCCACCCTGGAAAACAGCTCTACGATCCGTCTGAAGACCAGGCGGTTAATCTTTAAGCTTTACCTTTTTGCAACCAACTCGCTCTTATTTCGCCGGCGCTTCGGCAGCTTGTGGAAACAACATCTGCACTTCCGATCCGAGTCTTTCACAATAAAAGCTTTACCGTAACTCCTAACTTTCACAGGTAGAGAATCAATTTATTCGTTCTTCGTTATCTGTTTGGTCTGAGATTCAGCCCTCATAACACAGTAGACGACACTGTAGTGTGCATAGATAAAGGGCATGTTTGCCTGAGAGAAGGGTCTTGGTAAGGGAATAGTGGTGGTGTGTCATAGGGTGCAGGTGCAAAAATATTCACCTTGTAGAAATAGTTACCTGGATGTAACTGCAGTTCTATGAGCGTTAACCTGCGTTTAACATGCTTTGATATTGATTTACCCTTATGATGCTCCACTGCCCACTGCGGGAGGGGTGGGTAGCATGCACTATCCACCCCTTACATAGCCCCAGTGCACCCATTGCTCTTCTCAAGTCAAGAAGAGCAAGTCAGTGAAATGAGGGGGAGCGTTCAGGAGAGTACATTGCTCCTTTTCCTTCTGAGGGGACCCGCCCGGCAAGAGGTGCCTGTGTCCAACCTGAGCAGGACATGTCAGTGGCCTGGGACATCCAAAGAGTTGCTGCCATCTTCTGCACCTAATCTGATCTACATTGCTGACAATTCAGTCTTCTGATGGATGAGGCAGTCCAGAGGCCTTGCTAAGAAGGCTATGTTGTTAGCGAACACCACCTCCTGGGCGGCAAGAGTGGAAGGAGCAAGCAGACTTGGTGAACCCAAGCCAGCACTCATGCTCCTTCCATGAGTCAGCCCCAGCCTGATGCAGGTGACAGAGGTAGAGGATGCAGGCCTTGTGGGAGTCTGTCAGCGGCATAGGTGAGGCATGGGGAATACCTGAATATACCAGTGTTTAATTTTGTTGATATGACGATTTACATAGACACATATGCACAGTAAATAAAAAGAATAACAAGCAAAGTACCAGACCTTTCAATAATATTTGGCAACAAGACCCTTCAGTTGTTCTGCCATATCAGTGGAAAGAATGATGCAAAACTGAATAAGTCTTGTAATCTGTTCACAACAGGACAGATAAAAATTATCTAATCTTTTATCCTGAAGGGGACATTGGAAAAAAAGAGGACTGTAACATTGATGTGATCATCTGTAAAGTTAATGATTGCCTTATTTACTCCAATTACAGAGAGGGAGAATAGAATGAACTCAGACAATAACATCTGACAGGTTAAACACAGCTGAAAACTTCAAATGGCAAGACTGAGGTCACATTTGAATGTTTTATTTAAACAAGTTCCAAAGGTCAGATATGTTTTCCTTTACAGCAGATTTTCAATATCAATACATCTATAAAAACACAATAAAAATTAACCTGTCAACATTATGAAACACATGCTAACTGTCCAAAAAGCAGATCAAGCATCTCCGTCACAGTCTGCAGAGGTTTGCCTCGTGAGTTCAAATGCAGTGAGTTAGTCGTCCTGGAGCGCCCCCTTCAGACTGGACCTCTGCTTCTTCTGGTCCATCTGGCCCATGACACGGTACAGTTTTTTACGTGCCTCCTTCTGTCTCTTCAGCTTGGCCTCCTCCTGTTTCTCCTTCTGCTGAAGGAACTCTTTGTGTTTGGCATGCTGCACCATGTGGGTCTTCTTCCTCTTCTGGTTGTGGACTGTGCTCAGGGCATGAAGCAGGGCTGCCACCTTAAGGAACATGTCAAGAAAAACAACACTTAGAAATGAAGTCATATGTCAGTGCATGAAGGAGTTCAAAGTCATCTTATAATTAACACAATCCACAACAATCTTGGTCTTGTGTGCACTAATTTAGCCATCATCTCTGTGAGTTATTACATTCAATGGTGAGATCTGAACATACAATACTGTTTATGTTGTCAGATCAGTTTAAATCAACGATTTCCTTGAGGCCATAAATACTCAATCCTTAAGAAAATGAGCTGCTGCAGAGTGTAGAGTCAGGTTTTGCTCACCTTCCTTTCGTGGGGCTCTCTTATCACGCTGGGCCTCTGGAGATCTCTGGGCGTCTTTCCTTTGGGTTGTTGCTGTTTAGGTTTGCTCTTGAAGGGCAGGGCCTTCTGGAGCTCCTTAGGGATGTGGAGGGTGTTGAAGTGCCTCTGGGCTCGGACAACCGGCTGGAAGGGAATGGATATGGACATATCAAGTAGGGATTTAGGGCAACAGTTGAGTGAAGTGCAGGTCTTCAGATGGTTTAAATGCAGGACAACTCAGTAGGGAATTTCACTGTCAAGTCAACCAACACTTAATACAAATGAACACACACCTACTCACAGGCACAAATGCACAATGAAATCTATTACTAATGTTTATTTATTATGAATCTCAAGTTTTTTTTTTCAATTGTTTTGCCTGTGAAATGCCAGAAAATTGTGAAAAATGTCCAAAGTGATGTCTTCAAACATGTTGTTTTTTCCAACTTATAGTCCAATGTCCTGAGGACATTCAGTTTACTATGATAGAACACAGCAAACTGTCACATTTTGCTTGATAAATAATTAATGATTAATAATCAAAATTGTTGATGATTCATTTTCTGTAAATTGACTAATCGATTGCTGTAGTCGGTAGTCCTTTCATTCATTCACTTTTTTGACATGAAACCTTTTGGAAAGTGCTGCATAGCTAAGAGCAACACACTGTTCTTGATCCATCATTCCATCATCAGATCAGGCTGAGCCTACTCTACCTTGTACAGAGAGTCCGTGTTGGGTTTGTTGCGGATGCCGAGGTCATGTTTGAGCTGCCCCAAGGTCCTCATGCCTTCCCAGCTGTCCTTCTGACCAACAGGCAGCAGCAGAGAGGTGACAGGGTTGTACAGCTGAGGAACGGACACTGGATACCAGGAGCGCAGGAACACAATGTCTGGACAACAAGTCACACAGAGCCAAATACATCAGTACAAAGATACAACTGCGGAGGAGTCCTTAAGAAGCAACATGTCACTGTCAAATGTGCATAACAACAATTATGGGAAAGAGTAACTTTTGCCTCATGAAAGTGTTACAGTAACAAACAGACACTCACCACTCATAAGCAGGCGGTCCTCAAACGTGGCTCTGTAAGCTCCTGGTGGTGTAGACAACGCCTTCTTGATCTGACCTCTAACCCCTGATACTGTTCGTATGGAGGCACCTTCAAATTTAGCTACCTCCAGCACTGTGTTGAACATGCCCTGTGAACAGAGCAGAGTTCAATCAAAACACTAGCAGTGTTAAAACTGTCCTGCCTTTTCAATGGAGATTAAAGCAATGGAATGAAATTCAACACAAGCAACCAAAACAGCTGCTGCTCCACAGTGAATAGGATGTCAGACTACTTTAGTTCAGCCCAGAGTTTGCAAGTGTGCTTCAGTTATCAAGTATGTTTGTATTATAGTAGCTCTTAGTAGTTTTTGTATTGTAGTTTCTTATGTAGTTCCTTTAATCAAAGACAATTGTCTCGAATGGAAGCCAACAAAAGAGATGTTGAAAGCTGTAGACTGAAATGACACTTAAAGGAAAGGTAGAAGTAAAAGTTTCCCTACCTTAATGAAGGAGGTGTTCTTAAAGATTTTGTAGGGGTAACCGATGAGTTTGAGCTTCTTCACTATGGTCACAGACTTATCCAGGTCCAGGACAACTCCTGTGGCTGCAATCCGGAAATTAGCCTGCAAAATACAAAAACATTACTAAATATCCCCCCAAACCATTAAGATACAGCTCCACTTGAACAATGTAGACACGACTTTTCATGTTTGGAGTCACATGAGAGTTAAACTTTAAAAACGACAAAAAATATTGCAATTTTACCATTTGCTGTTGCCATGTGGGAAACTATGCAGTGTTCTCATTTTTGAACAAAACCAGCTGTTCAGACTGCGCGGCTGTAACTAGAGTGAATAACTGACTTACTTTAGTCCCTGCTACTGACTGCACAGCCAGGAAGCCGGTGCCCTGTGGTGTGACAGGACCTTCAGTGAGACAGCGGGAGAGAGAATATTATTATCAGATAGAGCTGATAATTACAGACATGACTGCAAAACATTTCTTCACAACAATTCTGGAATAAAAGTCTCATTAAACAGGAGTAATTACTTCTACTGACTTTACACAGCCAACACTACTGATCACAGATGACTTAGTACCCTTGTCTCTATCATTTAAAAACAATACATGACTTACATGAATGCCTGTCACACTGGCTATATGTACAAGTGTACAAATGTACAATAATCCATTCATATTGTAACTGAGGCAGTGATGCATGTAAGGTCAGCATTAACAGCATAATCTGACCACCATTTACAGCCAATATATCAGCATGGCCGAAATATCAGCAAATATTATCTCATCACAGTCATGTCTACAGTGGCCCTCAGTAAGAAAGTCAGAAAACACAACCAAATACAGAAATGCTGCCAGTACCGTGATGCACATCTACAGCCATTCAAAAAAATCTGATTACCAGAACACCAGAAGTCAACGGCACAGTGCGCTTTGACCGTCTTACCCCAGATGGAAGCTCCACAGTGCATGTGTTGTGGCGTGTATTTAAGCAGACGGTGGCGTCCATTGTGATCCTCAATGTGGTAGAGGGGGATGGTCTGGAAGCGCCTCCAGCCTAATGAGAGGATGAGGGGGTCCCGTGTCTTCAGGATGCGGCCATGCCAGCGATGTTTCTTCAGGCGCATCTGACACACACACACACACACACACACACACACACACAGCTTTAGATATGTGCTCACCAAGAAGTTGATAGAGCCATAGTTGCAGTCATTTTATTTTATCCCTTTATCTCAAGATCACATTTTTATCTTCTTATCTTATCTTATCTCATCTCTAACTGATCCTGCTAATATCAGATTTGGTGATTTAGCTCGTTAAAGTACTGGATAAATGTTTGGGAGGCATTCTTGTACAGTTTGAATGACAACTGCCATGAGCCTAAACTAAACAGGCAACATAACTGAGCAAATGAAATAGATGTAAGCTAATCATATTACTAGTCATCTTCTGGTCACTAGTCACAACACAATGGAACCATTGCACATACCTGCAGGTACCCAACGTTGCCCTCACTAGAGCTCAGACCTCCAAGGATGATGGGATAATGGGGATCGAAGTTGGTGACAAACTCACAGGGTAGAGAGGCGATTTCTAATCTGACGTACATTCCCGCTCTGAAGCCTTCATACTGCACTCTGGTCTCATCGTCCACGTCCTCAAACTCTGCCCTGTTCAGCTGAGGACAGAATTCAAAAACATTCTCATTAAAATATTCTTAGAAATATGGATCTACTGAACATGAAGGCAACAGAACATAGCAGTGCACAAAGGTTACGTTATCATACATCCTTTTGAAATGTTGTTGGGTTTTCTGTGTGATGAATCTGTATCAAAAGCTGTGATACACTACAGAACATGTCCCTACAGAACATGTCCCTACAGAACATGCCTCTACAGAAGGCCCAAACCAGCTGTGCTACCTCAGCCTGCTTCTGCATCTCCTCCTTCAGGTCATCAAAGTAAGTGGCATCTCCATCATCATACTCTGCGTTGAAGCGCTCCTTCAGCCTGCGTTTCTTCTCCAGACGTTTGTTCTTCTGGACCTCCTCATCATCCACCTTCATCAGACTCTCTTCAGCTTCGTCATCTTCATCCTTGTCACTATTCTGCTGGTCACAAGGTGTACAAGACAAAGCATCATCCAACTGAGGAAACTGAAAGGCATTACTGAGTCATCAGGAGCTATAAAGCCTTGATTAAAGTGAAAAGCACATGACTGAAGAACAGTACTGACTTTCAGTTGTAATTTGAGAATATTATCATCTACGTCTGCAAAACTGTAGAAATTGCAGCCCTTTCACACATACCACCCAAAGGTTAAACTGAAAATCCTCTCATAGTCTAGTCTCATAGTCTCATAGTCACTCTCATACTTTTCCATTTAAAATCCAATGACAGAGCCAGGTACACCACAGCAGAGCCATTATTCTCTATAACAAGTCAGAGATGCTTGTCCCTTACTTACAGCATGCAGGTCCACACTCTGGACAATTTTAGCTCCAAACTATATTTCTGTACAGTCAACAGGACCTACCTCAGTCAGATCCTGCTGCCCAGTTTGTCCCTTGTGGACTTCTCCTGTTTCCAAATCCTCAAAGTCACCGTACAGTTCCTCTAGATACAGCAAAACAAAACACTGTGTTAAGGTGTCTTGCAAATGTTGTTATGTATGTCAAGGTTCTTTGCGCTACCACACGGATTTCAGATCGGTTCTCCTTTCCTCTCTTACCGTCCTCCTTCAGCAGTGTGGCAGCGTCTTGGCCCTCATCCCACTTCCCTGTTACAAAGCAGTCCCTGATGGAGTTTAGCATCTGGAAAACACATTGGAACCTGTAAGTATTTTTGTACTAGTTTTTATATCCACGGCACGTTAGGAACTCGAGATACTCTAGTAACTGTCCCAGTAACACCAGTGTATCAGTAACCACTGTACCTCCTCCAAGTCCCAGTTGTGGGAGATGTCCGAGTTGAAACGGGAGCAGTCGAGAGCATTTGCTTGGAATTTTTTGCTGTTCTGAGGGCGGCTGACTCGAAACAGCCCCCCCAGCTCCTCCTCCTCCTCCTCAGAATCATCTGCCTCTACAACTAAAAAAAAAAAAAAACTGACTGTCAAGAAACACTGAAAATCAGAGGTATACTGTGTATTATCATGCTGTTTGAAACGTACATTCACAGAGTCTGACATTTGCTACAAATTACCAAAAAATGGCCGAATACAGAGTTTCCAATAGTCACCTTGTTACATTTATCGCTTGCACTGGTTTCAAAAAACAGATGTTGTGATAAAAATAGGAATATTTGGAACACACTGATCTCTCAGATGGACAGCGTAGCGTGTCAGTGCTCTCTGACATTAATCATATCTTTGGCATTTCTGCACTGACAGACAGTATCCTGTAACTTGCCTGCTCAGTATATGCTGATACTAACTAGAGCTAGACTGTTCAGTAACTTATCACACATTTAAGGGTTTATAACAACATACATCATTTGTGCGCACATGCAAACAGAGCCTCAGGCTACCTGAACCATAAACCAGTTTTCTCAGATTGGGGGCAGCTTCTTGTTGCCGTAGAAACGCTTCTGATGCTTTCTGCTGCAGACCCTCCTTCCACCTGAGAGCCCCTGTGGATGGAAACAGGAGAATGAACTCAGCTGATAAATAAAATCATATCTCTGAAAGGGCTCCAACAAGCTTTCTGTATCGTCTGCGCTGACACACTGAACACTGCTTCTGTACAGCTACTCAGTAAAATGTTGTATTTATGTTTAGTTTTCTCTCGTCAGTGTCACGCTTGAAGTACGTCACAAAGTTACAGTGACGGTGTAATAAAAGAGAGTTGACTGATTTCCACCACACTGAGCATTTAGTAGCTAACTACAACTACTCTCGTGCAGAAAAATAAAACAAATCACTGATAATGGATCGGTGCGCCATAAACCCTGATATCTGAATGAGCATCAGAAGAGGAAAAAGTAGGATTCTAACAAACTAACACCAGACTGAAGATTAATAAAACTAAAAACAGTGTATTTACCCTGCTCCTCTTCCTCCTCACTCTCACACTCTGTTTGTTTCTTCACTGTAATGTCCTCCTCTTCCACCGATTCACCTTCCTCCTCTTCGTCATCATCTTCCTCCTCTTCGTCATCACTTTCTTCCTCCTCTTCATCATCACTTTCTTCCTCGTCCTCTTCAGAGCAATGTCCAGAGTCTCCTGCTCTCCCAGCCTCCCCCTCTTCCTCACTCTCCTCGCTCACCTCCAGCTCGTCTTCACTGTCAGCAAACGCTGGCACCTCCCCCCCGCCTTCCCTCCTCTCCTCTAGCTTCTGTCTCTTCACTGGTGGAGC
Source organism: Chaetodon auriga (assembly GCF_051107435.1). Taxonomy (NCBI): domain Eukaryota; kingdom Metazoa; phylum Chordata; class Actinopteri; order Chaetodontiformes; family Chaetodontidae; genus Chaetodon; species Chaetodon auriga. Next base: position 20,841,400 of record NC_135093.1, on the reverse strand, counting down.
GCTGTCCTTTACATTCTTTTCTGTCTTGTCAGAGTTGGCTCTTGCCTCTTTGAGAAATGTGGACAGGTTATCCTCGTCTTCGTCTTCATCCTCTTCCTGCTCCTCCTGGTCACTGTCTTCACTCTCACTGTCCTCATCGTCGTCATTGTCCTCCTGTTCATCAGTGAAGACCACTTTCCTCCTCTTTCTCTGAGTGTTAGGGTCCAAGACCTCCATCTCCTGAAGACCCTCCTTCTCTCTAACACACACACACACACACACACACACACACACGCAAAAAAAAAAGAAAAATCTTCATTTTCTACTCAGAATTTTGTTTCATCTTGCTAACTGTGGTTGTGTTTATATCACACAGTTGGGATACTTAAATGAGCATCCATGTTGAGATGCTGAAGTTCATCCCTAAGATCTCATGTACACACAGTGGCCATTTTATTAGGTACACCTTCCTACTACTGTGCAGGACCCCCCCTTTGCCCCAACAACAGTGTGACTTCCTGGTGTCGTGGATTCAACAAGGAGATGGAAACATGATTCCTTTAAGATTTTCCTCCATGTTGACATGATGGCATTGCACAGCTACTGCATACTCATGCTGTGAATCTCCTGTTCCATCACATCCCAAAGGTGCTCTTTGTGCTTTGTCGTCTTGCTGGATAGTTGTTGAACCTGGATTGTGGATTATAGCAATCTCCTGTCAGGCATGGCCATGGCAGGAGACATAACTATAATCCACAATATCATCTTAATATAAAAACTCAAAGCCACACTAAATCTGCATTCATTAATGTCTTCAGCCACTTGGGGGAAGCAGAACAATTTATGAACACAACACTGACATATTGTCATCTTATCAAATGGATACAGTGAACACGTTACCAAACAGTTCCTCATCACTCTTTTATTTCTGTTTTGGTCTCCACCAACTCCTCAGAAAAATATGGCTTCTTAGCTGCTAAATGCTCCACTGTGTTCAGTGGAATGAAGGTTGGAATACTGGATCAAAAGTAGATTTTTGAGGCTGATACTGTAATATTTGATTTTTAAGAACGTCACCTGACATATCAGCTGACATGTTTCATACTGATCCTGAACTTGATTATTATAGAATAGAGGCCAAGATATGTATTAAGCGAGACATTTAACAGCGTGATAATAAACTTATTAGGGCTCTCTTATTGACAATGTTTCTAAATGTTTTTCTAAACTCAAACATGCCTTTGGCATTTCTGTATAAGAATCTCTTGTTACTTATTACTGATATGTAGCATATCTTACATATATACTAATACTGATCATCTAAATTTCCAGAATGAAAAAATGCAGATGTATCAATAAGCATTGCATTGATGTGCAAAGTGAGCATATTTCTCATCTCTAATGTCCCTCACATCTGCAGTTGTACATCAGAAGTGAAGAGAAAGACTCACCCACTCCCCTCATCGATGTCTGTGGGGTCCAGGGTGGCAGAGCCACTGAACAGAGACACCTTACTGGCAGCCATCTTGGCATCCAGGGTGGCATGTGTGTCAATGAGAGATTGGACCAGCTCTGTGGTGGGCCGCACTTCCTCCTGTACCAGGGAGAGAAGCCTATACTTCATACCAGGTACAAACAGTGCTAGCAATCTGATTTCAATTCAAATTTAAGCCAAACTCAAAAACCGATTTTAACATTAGTGAATATAAGCACAGAACACCAGCTGAACAAGCTGTCAGAAATGTATACGAATTAAAACTCTGGTCAATCAGATGTAGAACACACACCTGCTGTTGATTGACATGGCTAGCAGGAAGGTCAATATACACTGCATCCTTGTCATACACGACTCCCCCAACCCCAGCCATGGGTGCATAGAGCAGACGTTCCTTCTCATTCAGCGCTCTCTTCTTCTGGGCTTCTGGAAGTGCACAGGGGTCTGGCAGGAAGTTGACATCTGAGACCTGGAAGTCTCCCACACCTGCAGAGAGTAACACACAATATAGCATTGTGTGTGTCTATTTCTCTCACGATTTTATTATTTTACCTACTTTCTCAGAGACGCCCAGCAGAAAAAAGCAATTCACTCAAACCTGGTCCATTCCACCCGCCCTTGTTTTATATAAAGTTCATGCTTTTTGTTCATCATCCCTATTCAAATAAAGAAACATGAAACATGCTTATGTACCTGGGATATGGACCTGGCCTTTGTTTTTCAAATATGTCCCTCGCAGGTAGCCGTACAGTGACACTGTCCGGTCACACTTGGGGTCTGTCCTCACACTCTCAGGGTCCGTCAAGTCCTCCATACTGTTTAAATGAAGAAAGGGAAATTGAAAATTGAGAAAATAATGTTTGAGTGAATAGAAAGTAAAAATAACAATGAAAATCAAAACAACATTGTGGTTGTTTGGTTACTGAGTCACTCATACCATGAAGCTGTTCAGGCATCTGTGTCTGGCTGATCATCTAGACCCTGTTTACACCTGGCAAGGGACAGCACTAAATACGAGTGTAAAGGACCACCAAGACACTCAAACCACCTGCTGAGGTGCTCTGAGACGCATGTGACCACATATCATTTTTAGTGAACAGCGATGTGTCTTGGCTGTCCACTTGTGATTGGCTCACCTGTGAAGTATGTTAATACCAGGTGTAACAGGTGTAGTACTAAGAATGGTGGCTCCGCTCAGTGTAGCTATGCCAGTAAGAGTACCACCTACCCCGGTAGTGACACTAAAAGGAATGCAGCTATCAATCATGTTATTACTTACACCTGTGTTCAACACGTCACATGTCCCACACAGTCCACAATGACAGAGATTTAGCTGATTTTGTTTCATTTTCATTTTTTAAACTGGCACAGAGCAAATAGTTTACCAAAAATGTATGTATTCATATTTTCATTATATCTATCAAGACTGAATTTTTGTTTTTTCCAGTGCTCTGTTACATTTAGTCTGCCGCTGACTCATGTTAGTATTCATCCTTTTTTTCCATGCCATGGCTCTGTTATTGCATGCTAGGTACAACAATCATGCAACCACAACAACCATAAGATGTGTGAAGCTATACAGAAACTGTTCATGCCATATCTTAGTATAGACAAAAATGTGGTATGTAAAACAATAAGTAAAATAAATGCTGTATGGATCATTGTTCTTGTTCACTTTCCATGTTCACATCATCCATACACGGTTCACAGGGCAAAGGGGCAAACTGTCTCATGTTATTACTCACCGGTCAACCAGAACGTAAGGGTGGGAGGTCTGCCAGACCAGAGGACGAAACTTCATGACAGAGATGAACCGGCCGAGGTTCTTCACTTCCTGAGTCTGATATTCACCGTACACCATACCGGACAGATAGAACAGCTTGGCCCCCTGAGAGGGTCAACACACATGCATACACAGGTCTTCAATCTTTCATTTGCCCACCCAAATGAAGAATTCCTGGAGGTGCCACTGATGTTATTATGTCGTGCTTACCTGGTAGACCTCAGTCCAGAAGCGATGCTTGAGGTTCTTCTTGGTCTTCCTCAGTGTCTTGTTGTTCTTGAATGAATCCAGGTGAGTCAGTACACCCATGATACGAGGGAAGCCATGTACCTGACAGATGTTGAGAAACTCAAAAGTCTCCATCTCAAAGCCAAAGCTGGCATCAATCAGCATCAAAACCTGGAGGGAAAAAAACAATGTATTCGATTCATTTAAACTTTCCTACTTTACTCATCTCTCAAGAGTCTGTTCAATCCAGCTAACAAGCTGTAATACTGAATTATAGCAATTCACCATTCTGCTTACAAAGGGTTTCAATTTTCAATTCAATTGTATGTATATAGCACCAAACTACAGTATCTAAGGACACTTCCCACTTCCTGTCAACTAAGTGAAAGACTCCCTGTTAACAAGCTTTATGAACTTTCTATATTGACAATAAAATGTGTTGAGTTGACTATATTTTACAGTTTGTTTTCTTATGAGGCACTGCTTCACATATCACTGAAATCAAGTTTAGTGTGAAATGAAAAACTCACCAGGTCAGCAACTTTTGCGAGATCTATCATCGTATTGATGTCATTGTTACACTCCATGAAAGTGAGGCGTCGCTTCTTCCCTAAAGAATACAAAAAGCAGCTACTTATCAAACAGCAAAATATGATGAAACATTCTGGTTAAATACCTAATGGGGCACAGATGGCCATAAAAAGTTCAATTACTGGCTAATGTCTCACTGTTGTTTATCAGCTTCTCTTCCTAAAGACTTTTGGGCAGCTCAAGACATTATACTGCATGAACTGGCAGCATCTGCTAATATGTCATCATTACTGAGGTGAGGATCATTTTAACAAGGAGGATCGTTTTAAAGGCCTTTATTTGACAGTGTAGCTAAAAAAAGAAAAAAGAGGGAGGAGAGTGGGGATGACATGCTAAGGGTTCCACGTTGGAATCAAACCCATGCCGCCGTGGGAAGGACATGTCTTGGTACATGGGGCATGTGTTCCACGAGGCAAGCTATCTGGGCGCCCCACAATGACACTGTTAACATGTTGATGTGGGGGTGTCTGGGTGGCTAGAAGATGTATCAACCATGTCTCACAAAATGCAGAGTTGGAATCCAGCCAGTGAGCTTTTATTGCACATTGTTCTCCATCTCTCTCCCCTCCTGTCATGTCTCCACAGAAACATTACATTTTGTGGCAATGTAGGTGTTGAGATAGTTCAGCCTTGACCAAAGTGGAGCCATGCAGCTAGCCTGGCTATTCAAAATATTACAATGTTCTAAAAACAAGGATTAGGGTTTTGGTTAGGTGGCACATGCAAATAAATAAGTAAGATTTAATTAAACCATAGACCAGGGGTGTCAAACTCAGAGGGCCAAAATCAAAAAAATTGTTCCAGGGCCAGACTGGTTCAATGTTTATTGAAAACTGATTGAAATGACCTTATTGCACATATTGAACCTGAAACCAACGCCTATAAGATACTGGCTATAAAACAACATTAATCATTAAATAAATGAAAAATCAGATGCATTCATTTCTTATAGCTTTATCCGCAGCTTTCCATAGTAATTTCTAATGAAAATATTTTCCCACAGGCCAACAACAGCCAAAAAATAATTTCCTTCAAAGAAAAAACAAAAAGGCCCAAAGAGTACAAAAAGTCAACATATATTGAACCTGAGTGCTGCTCTCTGATGTGCACTAGTCTAAGCCAGATACTTGAACCCAGAACTAACACAGCTTATAATACCATTTTTATCCATAAACAACAACATTAAACATGAAATACCAGAAAAATCAGTTGCATTCATTTCTTCTGGCTCTTTATGCTGCTTTTCCAGACCAATTTACCTGTCATGGTGGTTCATTTCATAGTGCCTTCTTACGTTATATTCTTTAATTACAGCCACACTGTCTCCACACGGAAGACAAACAGCTTTGTCCTTCATATCCATGAACACACACTTTGCCTCCCACCTGCCTTGAAAACCCCTGTTTTCAAAGTCCACCTTCCCTTTAGCCATTTTCAGGGAGATGGTAACTGAAAGTTGACCACAGGTAACGAGCTCCATCAGGCATCCGATGAACGAGTGGGGTAGGGACTTGCGCTTGCGGGCTTTTGACTGACGTGCCAACGCACTGGCAGTGCATTATGGGACTTGTAGTACTAGTTGTGCGTGCAATATACTGGCGGGCCAGGTCTAATAATAATTAGATATTATCATACGGGCCAAAGATAATTCCATCGCGGGCCAGTTTTGGCCCGTAGGCATTAAATTTGACATATATGCCATGGACTGACTGAAGTGAACCCAATCTAAACCATCTGCTAAGAACTCAGTGGTCAAACTTACCCGAGACGATCGTCACAGGTCCACATATGTCTCCAAGTTTCTGTCGGGTGAAGTTTTTGATCAGGCAGCGGATCAGGGTGCTTTTTCCCACTTTGGGGGGCCCGACTACAACAATCACAACTGGAGGGGGTTCCAGAGGAGTCCGGTCTACAAGGGGAATGTGATGTTTTTTGGTCTTTATGTCCTGGGACCTAAAGAAAAACATACAGGAAGAGCAGTTTCACACAGCTTGCTTCATTATCCACATTTGCATTCGTCGAGTATACTGGAATTTGTTAATTTATTTATTGGTTATTCCGACTTTAGATTTATTGAAGGTGAAGTGAATAATTCTGGAGAAAGATAGCCGTTTGTACAGTCTCATTCCCAGGTCATCAAATACACAAATGTCTGTATTAAACAACCTGGGAATCTCCCAGAATCACTTACTGCACTTTTAATTAATGGAATTATGTAAAACTTGTGTCCTTAATTGAAAGTGAGCATAAAGGTCAATTAAATTTCTATACATTTGGCTGCTACAGGAGACTGGAGTCTCAGTCTGTCTGACAGATGTGCAGCATTATGATAAGAGTGATCAGGACTGACCTGTGAAAGGTCTTGGCCATGCGCACAGCGGACTGAACCGCAAACGCTCTGGGATTGCGTTTCCGTTCATCCTCCTCTGTAGATCCTCCTTGTTTCTTGAGCTTCTTCCGCTCTGCCTTCGGTCCACTGTGCTTCTGCTGATGTCGCTTCTGTTCCTTAACTTTCCCGTCCATCCTGTCAACTACAGCAAAAACAATCACACCTGAGTGTATCATCACAGAGACTGGGAAGGACAGACCCCAGTGAAAATGCAGCGATTGGGATTTATGACTGTATTCAGTGACCAAAGGTTCAACAAGTATTACCATGAAATGATAACAACTGACATGTTACGGTATCATGCAAGTTTCAAGTCTCTGCAAGTAGAGACATGACCAGATATCAGTGGCTGCTTGGAAGCAGGAGAACAGAAACATTAATGGATCTGTAATCTAAGAGTGGGCAATAATGATTCAATGATACAGAGCAGTCTTGCCATTGGCTTGGTTCTGCCAGCTCAAAACAATTGTCATGGAGAATGACAAAAATAAGGCCACTTCACAATTCAGTTAACGACAGATGATCTAACTCAGGGCTCTCCCTGATTGAATTTTAAAAATTAGTGTTGGTGTGTGGTGTTTGGGAAAGCTCTCTATTTACTTGAAGCTGGATTTCCAAACATGGAAAGACAACACATAGAAATGTAATATGGGTATGCCTCGTCCCAACGCCTTCCTTCAACGAGTAAAGCTTGGTTTACGCTTCTGCGTCGCGCAGACCCTATGCCCGGCTTTTGGTATCTGGAGGGCATCAGGTCAGATGTCGCGATACTTAAGTCGCAATTAACGCTAACTATCGCTACAGCAAAAATAAATGGACAATGTTGATGATTTGAACTTATGGAAAATAATAATAAAACTTAGCTAAATACGTTTTATCTTTGTAACTAATTCACAATAGTCACAAAAGTGTAAATGCCAATACTTATTATTAAAGCCATGCATGAACAAACAAATCCCCATGGAAAAACTGTTTACTTTAAGATTCAAATTGTTATACTTAGCTAAATAAAAAAGAAAAATGCATCGGGACTGTCTAGGTCGGCCAGCTTGTTAGGATAGTGCTGTGCGGTCACATTAGTTTAGTCTTTATTAGTGTATATGCTAACGTAACGAGTGAGGGGCCATGAAGAAAACAAGCTCCAGCCTGTAGACATACAACAGTCTGTTTTTCCGCCTATAGGAACAGAAGCTAGCAGCAGAGCTACACACACTGATAAAAGTGCAGAGAAAACATTCAACTATTAGTCGCAATACCTGAAAGTAAACCTGCTGTAATCTGGTCCCAGTCACATCCAAGTTCCTTCAGTTCTCACATGTGTATCGTGACCTCCGGCCCGGAAGTGTACGGAAGCGTTACTTCGAATTATGATGACTGGAAACAAATGTCTAGACAGTTCCGCATCGGCATCAGGCAACAATGGCGCCCTCTTCCGGCTAGCTTTACACGAACGTGGTTTATTCTCGTCGAACGATGAGCAAGTAATGAAGCGGTGAACGTTTCAAGCTCCAGCAGAGGGCAGCAATGTTACGTTTTTAACTGAAATTCATAAAATGAACGAAGGTGAAGGGTGAGGTCAGAGGAGGTGAAACAGAGACCATTAAATGTAAAGTTGGTGTACTTTTAAGAAAGAAAGAAAGAGCACTCTTGAATGCCTTGGATATAGAAGAACTTAAATGAAAACTAAATATGCTGTTTGATCCTGGACAAAAGACAAGAAGATTAAAAGAAATGTGGACGAAGACAATAGAACATTTGAAAGAGGTGAATGATCCCAAGAGGCATAAATAAGAGAAAGAGAGGAGACGAAGGGAGCACTGAGAAAAGACGCTAGAAAAAAGAAGTGATCTGGAAATAAAGAATTTAAGAAGACTGTGGATGCCTTACACATCCTTGTGTGGATGTTTAATGGTCTGCCTTCTGTAGGCTAAGATAAGATAAGGCTCTATCGATCCCACACGGGTGAAATTTAGTCGTTAGAGCCAGCATGTATTACAAAGAGCAAGTACATTGGCATAAAGAGGTCAAAAATAAAAAAAGTGCACAGGATACAGAATGGAAAAACAACTATGTATATGTACATTTGTACAGATTATAATAGTAAATGCCATAAAAATCCTACTGCCATAAAAAAGTACTGCTGCCAATATTCTTAGAGCAAAGCTGATGCACCTGACAGAACCTGCTGTTGCGTCAAAGCTTCACAACAACAAATCCAGTGTTTCTTTCACTATTGAGTTCCTCTTTAGCATTCACTTTGTAGCTTCATCTCTCACAACGTGGCACGGTGAAACTCTAATAACTTGACATGCAGTCATGAGAGCTGCCAAGAAACTCAATATCCTACTGTTTGGAAACGAAGCCTCACTTAAATTATTAGCACAAAACTAGATTTTTCAGTGTTAGAGCTGCAGTACAGATTTCATACCACTTGATGGTGCCAGCAGATAAAGTACATTCCTGAGCAGCTGTCTGGCAGGATTCAGTGCTCCAAAATAACAAACCACAGGAAAGATGTAATCATGCAAATGTGACAAAGGATATAGCAATGAATAAAACAGTAATTCTAATGCAAGTGAAGATGGAAAAATGCTTTCTGACCAGTGTTTGATGCAAACAAACCCTGAACCTGAGTCCTTTATCTCAAATCTTACCATCATAATTACAGCCACTGTTGCCATCATCATCCTTCTCTTCATTATTGTCATCATTGTTATCATTAGCATCGTGTTATGAAGAGTCCAATAAACCCTGAGTTGCCCTCCTGGTTTTCAAAGCCTTTGAACTTAACATCAAGAGCTTGTTGTCCTTCCGATGATCCATTTTCACCGTCCTCCTAACAATAGTAGCACAATTATAATCATCTGGTTTGCTACATCTTGAATTTAACCCCACCCTATCATGAAACAGTGCCAGAGCCAAACTACTGACAACAGATTCATGGATGCTCATTAGCATTTATTGTATGTCAGTGATACTTTCTTTCTTTCATTTTTTTATTTGAATGGTATTCTGAAGATCAGGAACATTTTCTTGTTTCATTTCTTTTTCAGCCAATCATCATCAGCCAATCATCATCATCCTTATTTTATGCCAAAGATCATGCAGACATTGCAATAGAAGTTGTTAGCTCATCACAATACAGTCGAGTTACGTGACATTGCAACATAAAAGAGAAAATCCAACAAGAAAAAGCTAAATCTTCAGCAGAAAACGCAGAAAACATCACAGCTGAAACATGTGACGAAAGATTAATCTGTTCATCTATTTGAATTATCTGTGCCTATGTTAGGGACTGTGTTTAAAGAGAGCTACAGAGGTGAGATGAAATAGTAGGAGAAACTACTATGTGTGTTGAAAGGACTTTAAGCGTGAATGCAGAATGAAAAGTTTATGTGTAAGTCCAGGGTGAAGCTGAAATATCACTTAAAGCACTGAAATTAGAAGTGTCAGTGATAAAAGGAGTCAAAAATGGCTGTTAAAGTGAAGGTCTGAAAGGAGTTATCACCCGTTCAAGTGCAAAAACTGAGGGCAGATGTCAATTGAAGTACCATTTAAAGTGTAAGCAGTCAAAAGTCGTTGCAGTGATAAAGGATGTTGAAATGTCCTCAGTGGAGGTGAAGGTAATTTAACTGTCACTTAAAGAGCAAAACATTTGTTAATGTGCCCTATGCCATGCTGGTGCTAAAAACAGTTTAACTGTCAGTTGAGAGAGTAAGTTGGAGATGAATGGAAGGAGTTACTATTTCAGGAATCACTAGGGATGCATCTAGTTTTAATTTTTCTGTGTCTTAAAGATATTAAAAAGACAGCCAATATATTTTCAAATTCTTCAATCATAGAAGGTGATTTAAAAAATTTACATTTGGGTAAATAAATAACATTGTTCACAAGATATTGGATTTTTTTTTTGTCCTGCATAAAGATTTTGTTTAGCACAATCAAAGAGAGATTGTTTTAAAAATCTAAAACTCTACAGGTTTAAAAAAGGTGTTCCAATGGTAGACAGACCTTAATGCCTGGATAATAAATCCATTGGTCATCTAGAATTCATAGTACAATAATCATGTATATAACTTGTTTAATGCTTGCACTGGCAGCATTTTGGCATTTCAATGTCTCTTTTAATGTCTGACGTGGAAAACAATGGTTTCGACTTCAAAGCTCACGGCCGTTTGTAAGATGTGGGCCTCGAAGAATTCAAATATGAAATGTGAAAACTTCGGCCCAAGCAGTGAGATCTTCACATGACTTGTAAGTTGCTTGACCTGAGCTATGACTTGACTCAACTTGTTGAACTTGTAGGACTTGACCTGCTTGATTCTTGACCTAACAAACAAACAAACAAACAACAACCTGAAAACATATAATACTGTTAACTGTATAGTTATTTTGGGAATGTTATGATGCACAATTAAATGTCCCTTGGTCAACTATAGAACATACCTTGAAATATTCAACTCAGTCAGTGTTCAGTATGCAATTAACTCTTTTGAATAAAGCTCGTTAAAGCGATGGGAAGATAATAATTTATTTCTAGTTTAGTTAAACTTAAATTATAAGCAGCCTGAGTGAGCATTGCTGTTTGGAGTATATATTTTTGGAAGATAATAAAGTTCAGAATTTTCCCACACGGCATCATTAGATCTGGGGCAGGGCCATAAAACATGATTCATGGTCGCCACTGTTTGTGTCCACTGAAGAGTCAGAGACCTTCTACAGTGAGAACCAAAGAAGATTAAGAAGATGGATGGAGGGATGTAAAGGATGGATGGTGGATGATGAGACACAGATAGAATGATGAATAATGGAAGATGGGAAGAAATGAGCTACATGCAATTAGTAAGTATCTATGTATCCATTCTTGCATCAACAGAAACATAAATCCATGCATTTACCCAGCAGCCATTCAATTCAGCATCTACATACATGTGAACATCAACTAAAGATTTTAAATCTGAATGATTTTTTCTTCTTTTCAAAGCTCAAAAACCTGTGTATTGTAAAATCGTACCATGTACAAAAGCTGATTATTTGTCCCACTTTGCAGTCTTAGAAGACGTATTGAGATCTTTTACTGAAGTTAAAGCAATGCCATGGTGAAAAAATACTCCATTACAAGTAAAAGCTCTGCAGTTCCACAGCCACTGCAGACACCCCAGTGACACATGACTGATTAAGTCATATGAAATATTGCAGGTGCTCTACTGTTTGAGTCCACAGCTGCTTTCATTATCATTTAGTTTGCATTATCATGGATAAATAGTACTTTGAACAATAGGACACAAAGTGTTTTCTTTGATCGAAGGTATGTTTAAAACATGGTGTACCTCAGGGAAGCTGTCTTTAGCCACTTTTGTACACGGTTTTCACAAATGATTTACCTCTTGTTTTCAAGGAAAACCACTAAAGTTATAATACTAGGCCCTAAACATCTTAGAAAGTCACTATATGATGATATAGCAATTATGGATGACAGCACCACTGTAAAGAATCTGGGAGTTAGGTTTGATCAGGAAATGTCCTTTAACTCCCATGTAGAACAAATTTCAAGGACTGCCTTTCTTCACCTGCGTAACACTGCCAAAATCAGGCACATCCTGTCTCAAAATGATGCAGAAAAACTAGTCCATGTATTTGTTTCTTCCAAATTGGATTATTGCAATTCTTTACTCTCAGGCTGCCCAAATTCATTGCTAAACACTCTTCAGTTGATCCAGAATGCTGCAGCACGTGTTCTGACAAAAACAAGGAAAAGAGATCATATTTCTCTGATATTAGCCGCTCTGCACTGGCTCCCTGTAAAATCTAGAAAAGAATTTAAAATCCTTCTCCTTACATACAAAGCCCTAAATGGTCAGGTAACATCTTATCTTAAAGAGCTCATAGTACCTTATTACCCCCCTTAGATCACTGTGCTCCCAACATGCAGACTTATTTGGGGTTCCGAAAGTCTCCAAAAGCAGAATGGGAACCAGAGCCTTTAGCTATCAAGCTCCTCTCCTGTGGAACCATCTTCCCGTCTTTGCCCGGGAGGCAGACAGCATCTCTACATTTCGGAGTAGGCTTAAAACTTTCCTTTTTGATAAAGCTTATAGTTAGGGCTGACTCAGGCTTGCTTTGGACCAGCCCTTAGTGATGCTGCTATAGGATGAGACTGTCTTGGGATTTCCAGAGATACACTAAGTTACTCTGTTCTTCTCTCCCTTTCCACATGCACACTTTCATGTCTTACCAAGGCATGTTACTAACTTAGCTTCTTCCCCTGAGTCTTTGTACTTTGTCACCTCGCAGGTTCCCTTGGATAGTGGTTGAACCTGGAGTGTGGACTATATCTATGTCTCCTGCCATGGCCCTGCAAGCAGTTCCAACATGGTACACTGCCAATTCAAAGGCCTTGCATGCACTCATTCCCTGAATTTAGCTGACTCTGTGATATACACCCATATTTTGTTGTTGTTTTTTTAAACTCTTCCAGTCACAAGTTACAAAATACCATCCTGTAGGCTGCAGTCCAAACAGGAAGTACTGCATATCTTAGTAAAAATCAGTACTATTAACACAAAACTTTGGTCAGTAGTTTCCAAAGCTGGAATGAGGCTCTGTGCAAAATTTGGTGCCAATCAGCCTTTAGGGCATGCCACACATGTGAACGTTCATATCTTGTAATCTTGGATTCATACATGGATTCCTATGAAATTTGTCTTGTATGATCTTCGGTCATGACTCAGTCGAAGAATAAAATTTGGTAACTATTGATCAATGTGGGTGTGGCTTATTATAACAAGTCTTTCATACACACATGCAGATTTTACACTTAAAAAATCAAAAGAAATCACCTGTACACCTAGTGTTTCTGCTTTTTTCCCCTCCCAAGTGTATCCTGTTTGTCTCTCTCTGTTTGTGTGTATGTGTGTGTCTGTTTCAATTAGGGTGTGGTGACCTAGTTTCCTCCTGGCACCTACTCGCCAGCACACCTGCTGCAAATCCACTCATCAACTACCCCTGAAGCCTGCAGTATATGAACCCCAGTCGATCACTCTACTGTTGGCCAGATCGTCCTGCGTGTCATCATGGTGCTATTTGTGGCCCACAATTTCTTCTTGCTGTCTTTGAACTTGCCTAATCCTATTTTACCTGCGCTTCACGTGCATTGTCTCTTGCCTTCCTGATTTGCCTGCAACACCCTGATCCTCATCAGTCTTCAGTGTTCTTGAAGATTGCCTGCCACTGCCTGCCAGCTGTTAAATTGTTGTGAATTTTTAAAGTTTCTTTCCATCACCCTCTCTGCCTTCTCTTTGAGAGGTGGATGTGATTGAGGAGGTGTGTGTGACCTCTGAACTCTTGCCCCCACCAGTTCAATCCATCTAGTTACTGCTAGAGTACATACAGCAACTGCAGGATAATTATTGCTGCTGTACATTTATACAATAAG